>NC_139017.1:68860653-69425726 GCF_964374135.1 Grampus griseus | reverse complement strand
CCTAAACATGAAAACATTGAAAGAGTATAAAAGATTTCTCTTCGTGTGCCTTTGTAGCCCAAAACCCATTGTGAGCAGGACCTACCTTCATGGTCTCTTCATTGCCATCACATGCCCTCCTCTCAATCAGAGTGTTCCCCAAGGTGATGACTCCTTTCACCTGCTCAGCTCGGCCATAGACCTCATTTTCAAAGGTCTTGTGCTTCAGATATTTTCTCTGAAGGGAAAGCAGAAACTAAATTACCACCTAATTTAGGAAGCAAGATGAGATAAATTCTGTCTAAAAGGAAGAGTTAACATTTCTATCATAACCAAGGTGATGATAACTTCTGAAGAACTCACTCCACATTAGACTCAGAAGTCCCTGAAGGCAGTGACAGTGCTCTGAACAGTAAGGAAGTGTTCAGTATCACAAGGTGACCATTCATCCAACCATCTGAGTATGTTGAAGTTTTCCAAGATTCTTATCTTGAACTTGCCTGAATGTTGGTGGGGTCTTTGTAAGATTCATCACAGGCTATGGGCAGCATCTCACTGATCCATTCTTCTTGGTCCTTGAGGTCATGGTAGAATTGTTTTAGGTCAGCATAGTCTCCAAGTTTCGTTCGCTCAGCAATCAGCTGTTCTTTGAGAGCCTTCCATCTGGAAGTCAGGGCTAGATTACTCTCTGTCCTCTACCCTTCCACCAAGCTTTGATGCCATATTCATGAATCTTCTTATTAGCTTACCTGCCCTTTCTCCTCTCATTATTTATATATTTATATGTCATATATATAAACATAGTTATATATTATTTATTCATATATTTCCTTATGTATTACATATTATATTATATATTATTATATATTCATATGTTATATATAACACAGTCTCATTATTTTCAGATATAAAATAAAGTGATTAAGTCAGGTAATTTCTAAGGTAACTTCCAAGTCTTTCATTTTATGAGTCTAGATCAGAACATTTCCCAAATTTTCAAGATAGTTTTAGGCATTTAGAAATGAGAACTCAGTGTTACCACCATCCTCAATGTTAACAAAGAGGCCACTTTGCTACATCTACCTATAACTCACAAAACAATTGCTCGGGTCTGACCTGTCTAGTACCCGTTGGCGCCGAGCAGCAATCTCTTCCTGGGCATAGTGGTCATCAGCTATGAGCTGCTCAGCAAAAAGTTCTAGTTCAGTGATCTTCTTTTCCTAGATAAAAGAAAGAGAAAAGCCCAGATGCATGGAAATTAGGCCCTTCATGCAATCCCAGACTCCCTCCTAGAAAAGGTCGGTGATATCTTTGTGGCTTCACAAAGGGAAACAAAACCAAGGCCAAAAGGTAAATGCCTTATGGGGAGGTGGGTTTTAACTCAACAAGAGGAGAAATAATAATGATACTGAAATGAGCTACTTCCCATCTCAGTATGGTGCTGAGTTCCCTATAGAAGAGACACTTCCCATGGCCATTGTAGAAGATGATTCCCACATTGGATGGGATGTTAGGCAGTATATAAAATAGCTTCCAATTTTAAAAGTCAAGTTTTAAAAAGCTGGATTTAAAGTAAAAAGTCCAGTGTCCCATGCGACTTGGCTAAGACTAAGCCACCATGTGCCCTGCCTACTTCAAAGTTTTCTCTAAGAATCAGATGGGAATTAAAATAAGTATAAACCACAAACATGTGTAGAATTTCTGTTATTATTACTAATAGCTATTATTGGAGTTCTTATGTTAGTTGTTATTACCTGGGCAGTGATTGCTTTGTCCAAATCGTCACGTTTCTTCATCAAGGCCTCCAGACTGTCTAAGGAACCCTTATCATCTGACCTTAGGTAATTCTCACGTACCACCATCCAGCTCTCAGCCTGATCACAGTTCCCTCGGAAAAACTATGGGGAATAAAGTTGAATGTATATGATATATTCATTCCAGGTGAACAGAGGAAATTATCTCCCCAGTCTCCTGTGATATTGATATAAGGGACCCTGTAAGGTGTGCCAATATTCTTCCAAGAAACATTTATACCATAAATCTTAGATATACTGGACCTTTTACTCTTCCCTGAAAACATGTTTTATGTTCTCATATAAGCTATACTCTCATATAAGTATATATGAGCTATATATCTCTATATATCTCATATAAGCTATACTCCATCCTTGGAGTATAGGAAATACCCTCACTATTTCCCATATCCTATACATAAATACTGGCTGGTTATTTCTTTAAGACTCTGGTAAACACTATTTTTCAGGGTAACCTGTGACACTCTCACTCCCTTCCCTCAAAAGCGTTAATCACTCCATCTGCCATAATCTCAAAACACTCATACATTTTATCAGTAATTATCTTACTGTAAGAGAATGATCTGCCTACGTGTCTAATTTCATTACTTTTAGGAAAGGGACACTATCTTACTAATCTTTGTGTTCCCAGGGCCCTGCATACAGTAGGTTCTCAATAAAACACAATCAATCAAACCCTCAATCAATCAATAAAGTATAATCACCCAATTTTATGCCCCCATGCCCTGGGACTGACCCCTATTTTGTTTGGCTTTTTTAACAGGAATAAGGAGTAAAGAACACCACAATGAACAGTCTACAGAGCAGGAAATACAATGTCAAATAATCAAGAGATGCCCTTATGCTTTCACCATGGAAATCCAGTGAAATAAGCACCTGTATTAACCACATAAAATTGCATAGATGAAACAGAGTGCAGCTAATCCTGCCTAATGATTGGGAATTTGCAGTACCTGCAATTCAAGACACTGATCTAGCATCTTCTTGCGTTGTTCCCAAGCTTTCTCCAACTCATCTCTCTCTAGTTTGACAGCTTGAAGTTCTTCTTCAATTTTAGGGCTGGCACGGTGCCCACTGCTTATAAGATCTGTACCGAAGTCTTCTAAGGCTTGGAAGGTGGGAGCCTCGGCCTCCATTTCAGCAAGATGCTCCTGTGGCAAAAAGGGGGCAGAGACTGGTGAGGCCAGTCACATCTCACCAAAGTTGTAACATGAGGGAAGGTCGTGAGGTCATGTGATCAGGGACTACGGCTTTTGTAACCGTACCTGGTGTCGCTCTATCATGATCTCTGTGCCAGTTAAATCCTCAGCTAGCTCCTGGGATGATACCATGCCACCAATGCCACTGAGCCAATTCTGTTGGTCCCTAGAGAAAGAGACATATTGACAAGAGAACCTTGTAACTTGCTATAGAACTGTCCGTCCTTGGGCTTTTTCTCCTCTAGAAAACATTTTCATATCAGTATTTTCTATCAAGTTTATATACTTCACAAATTTTAGACTTGTTGTTTTCACTTTATAACTTAATAATAGCATTCCCTTGACTTTGAAATTTTCTTCACTTATTATCTCATTTGATTCTTGCAATAATTTTGTGTAGAATTCTGGGAATTCTTTTCTTTCCATTTTGGAGATGCAGAAGTTGGCCTAGAGAATGTAAGCAATTTGCCCATGTGCTAAAACTAAAAGCAGACATCTGGAGTAGAACCCAGACACTGGAATCCTGGACTGGTACATATTCCATTACTCCTAACAAGTCCTGTTCCTTTAAAGTGGATAGATCTTGGGTTTAAAGATCTATTTTAGTATAGAATCTCAGGGAAGGCATGTCTTTCTTCTTACTTTTATTCCCAATAGAATCCAGTACATGATTCTGTCCAACACATACACACACATAGCACCCCCACCCCCTACTCCTGTGCTATTGACTAAATCAGGGCCATTTCCCACTCTTTTAGCAGTCAAGAAATTAGGCAAGGAGAGTTCAAGTCCATCTGCTCCAGATGGTAAATGTCAAATAATAATGCACTGACTTAAAAAACTATATATGATGGTCAGATTAAGCGTCTCATGAAGAATGCCCTTGCTCTTGTTTGCTAAACAGGAATCAGTAGCTTTAGGACAAAATGGTCTCTTCTTTTGTAAACTTATTTATTCACTTATTTAAACAATTAAGTTTTATTGGGTGTTTACTACGCACCAAACATTGTGAAAGAGATATATTTGTGCCTTCCAGAAGCTCACACTTTATATTGAAAGAAGAAAAAAAAAAGCAAACAAAACATAGACACTAATACATGTTTTTAAAAAGTACTAAAAAGCAAGACTGTCCTAAAGAGATAAAATAAGGTGTTAGAGTTGCTCTGAGGGTGGGGATATTACTTTTGAAATATTGAAGAGTAAGACTTCATAAAGAGAAAGAGGCAGCATTTAACTTGGAATCTTAATTACAGGTAGAACCTATATATACAGAGATAGATGAGCATATATATGATTTGGGGGAAAGAGTATGGATGCTACTTATTTATACTGTATGAAAAACTATAGCTTTCCAGAGACCCTGAATTGGGGAGGAGTTTGCCAAGGGCAACTGCAATCATTTGCCAAAGTTGCCCCCTTTTTTCTTCAAAAGTGTTGCATTGCAAACTACTACTTCCTGAACCCTCAATTCTAAATGATCCTCTCAGCAGACTGATATGATGGGGCACAATGTGAGAACTGTTCCACAGATAAAGTGCATATTTGCTAAAACGTGATAGTATCTAAAGTCTTTAGCAAGGCAGTGAAACTTCTCCAGGACTTAATTTTAACATTTCTGAGTTCATCTCTTGCTAGTTCTCCTTACCTCTGTGACATACAAAACCCAGGCTCTAGCTGTCCCCACATCATGGATATTCTGTACCTTTCTTATTCTCACACTTTTGTTTGCATAGTTCCATCTATTTGTTAGGATGTGTGTTTTGGGATGTATTATGTTCTACCATGGTTATCTGTATTCTTCTTTGCTTCTCCAGTAGACTACTCCCCCCCCCATATCCTGTAATTCCTGCTATAGCACCCTATATATAGTATACACTCTATAGAAACTTACTTAATTGGCATAGATAATCTCACATTCCTTCAAACTGAAATATTTCAGTTTGAAGGAATTGGCTTGAAATATTGAAAATGAGAATTTTGTGCCTTACCGGAGGTACAATCTGGACCTAGAGATACACTCCAAACCCAGCAGTGAAGAGCACCTGTACATAGACTGCTCCTAGATGCTCCACTCATGGGCCAGACTTGGAAATTGCCCACCCCACCTGGTGGAAGTCTGCCTCTGGAGCTTTACCTGGCCTGGCTGAGGAACAGGAAGAATTTTAGATCCTCCTGTAGGTTCTCCTTACGTTCCTCCGTAAGCCCCAGCAGGTCATCCCAGGCCTGATTCAGCTCCAGTCGCTGCCTTTGCAGGTCATCGGTGGCATCCGGGTGGGACTCACTGAGCCGATCTGCTGTCTCCCCCAATACAGCCACCTAGGAAGTCAAGAGCTCTGACAATCAGCCTGGAGTCGCACCTGAATCCTAACAAAGGAAGAGTTTCAAGCCCCGGTGGTGCTCCTTCCTCAAATAGACTTCAATGAGGTACAAGAACACCTTGCTACTTTATAAAATATTGTACATTTAAGAATAAGCCTTTGTAAAAATAAATAAATAAACAAACAAATAAATAAATATATAAGAAGGCTATCAGGCAGGGTGATTGACTTGGTTGGTGGCAAGTGTCTAATTTTTAATGTGAAAATCTTTTCAATGTAGACATTTTCTGTGCTTCTTTTTGCTTTACATGATAATGCAAGTTCTATGATGTCTCTGATTTTTCCAGAGTGTATTTGGCAAGCTCTAGAGTTCATTTTTTGGTCAGAGTAGGATTAATCTCCTTCAATCCCTTGCTAAGGAAACTCTGTACCATACTCAGGCATAGACCTGGCCATTTCCTATTTATTTGAGGCTGCTGACCTCCAACTAACATTGGTAAGTTCTGGCCTATTGGAACTCACTAAAGAGGTACTTAGATAGTAGGAAATTCATTTACAAGTTCATTTATATTTTCCCTCAATGTAATTTGGTGCAACCACTGTGGAAAACAGTATGGAGGTTCCTCAGAAAACTAAAAATAGAATTACCCTATGATCCAGCAATCCCACCCCTGGGCATTTTTCCAGACAAATCTATAATTCAAAAACTACTTGCACCCCTATGTTCACAGCAGCACCATTTACAATAGCC
Source organism: Grampus griseus (assembly GCF_964374135.1). Classification (NCBI taxonomy): domain Eukaryota; kingdom Metazoa; phylum Chordata; class Mammalia; order Artiodactyla; family Delphinidae; genus Grampus; species Grampus griseus. The sequence continues at coordinate 69,419,665 of NC_139017.1, read as the reverse complement.
AAGACACGGAAACAAACTAAATGTCCATTGACAGATAAATGGATAAAGAAGATGTGGTATGTATATAAAGGAATATTACTCAGCCATAAAAAGGAATGAAATAATGCCCTTTGCAGCAACATGGATGCAACTAGGGATTATCATACTAAGTGAAGTAAGTCAGAAAGAGAAAGACAAATACCATATGACATCATTTATATGTGGAATCTAAAATATGACACAAATGAACCTATCTATGAAACAGAAACAGAATTATGGACATAGAGAACAGACTGGTGGTTGCCAAGGGGGAGGGGGTTGGGGGAGGAATGGAATGGGAGGTTGGGGTTAGCAGATGCAAGCTTTTCTATATAGAAAGGATAAACAATAAAGTCCTACTGTATAGCACAGAGAACTATATTCAATATCCTATGATAAACCATAATAGAAAAGAATATAATAAAAGAATGTATATATATATATATATATATATATATATATATATATATATGTATAACTGAATTACTTTGCTGCACAGCAGTAGTTAACACAACATTGTAAATCAACTATAATTTTCAACAATTTAAAAAGTTTTCCCTCCATGTGAATGGTTCTGGGGCATGCCCTCTTAGTGGACTTGCCTTAGGGACAAGGTAAAATTATGAGTATGGAATAAGATAAAAGTACAAGTATGGAGTAGGATAAAACTATAAGAATAAGAGACTCGACAATAAAACCAAAGAAAAGGACATTAATAGGTATAAATATGAAGATGAACGTGTTAGAAAAGCTTAAAAGCACGTCTCACCTTTTCCTCCAGGGGTATGAGGTCTCTCTCAAAGCCCTCATGCTGTCGCTGAAGGGCCTGAACACTGAACAAGTCTGAGCCAGGGTCAGCAGCACTGAGGGCCTGGCACTTCTTCTCAATCTGTTCCTTGGTGTCATCTGCTTCTCTGGTACACGAGAGTGAAGAGTTTAAGAATAATAGGCATACTAGAGGCAGACTAGCTGAGTTCACAAAGAAGTCATCACTACCATCATCATCATCCTTTGTAATGTGATAGAACTTAGGTGTACTTAATCTTTACAACAACTACTTGAGGCCTAGTTACTATTACCAGTCCCATTTACATATGAGAAAACTAAAGCTTAAGAGGCTAAGCAGAAAAAACAAAAAAAGAAGTAAACTATTGTTTCAAGGTTATACCACTGCCAAATGGTGGAGCCTAACTTTCAACCAGGTAGCCTGATGGCAAAGCTCCATGCTTAACTGTTATGTTTCATGATTTTCCATCTTAAGCCATTCTAAACAAGACCTGTCTGAATTTCAGTTTTCCCATTTCTGAATATTCAAAAATACATTTATACACAGTAAAGGTGTTTGGTTTTCATTAGTCTTGTTCATTCATTTGTTTGCTTAATTAGTTGTGTGTGTTTCTTAGTGTAGACACAGATTTGGAAGTCAAACATAAAAAAAATTGTTGAATCAACAGTTAGAGTCAATGTGATGTTTCTTGCCCTCTACTGTCTACTTCTAGTTCAGAAATGTAATTACTTAAACCTCTTGTTTCAACTTCAATTTTCATTCACTATCATGCAAACATATAAAGACTGCTAATTATGTATGTACCAGGGCCCAAGCCTAGGTACTAGAAAATTGAAGTTGGTTGTCTGGGAGTAGCCTATGTGCCAAGTGAAGAATCTACTACTGAAGCGCCTGATTTCCGATTTTTCCAGGAAGAAGGATTAAATTTATAGCTAGGGATCTACTATACTAAGTAGAATTGGCAGTTCTTGAGTGGGTTCTAGAGTAGCATTGCTTTTCAGGTAAAATTCTTACCTGTGAAACATTTGGACAGCATGGGCACTGCCCAACAGCTGGCGCTGTTCCTCTGCCAGCCTCTGCAAGGACCTCCAGCGGGCATTCAACTCCTGAAAGAGGCAAACACAGACTTTAGCTAGGGAGCTAACTCAGACAGCTCAGTGGTTTCTAACGACTAGATGGTTGTGGCTAAAACTTCCAAAAGTATGTTGAATAATAGTGGTGAGAGTGGGTAACCTTGTCTTGTTCCTGATCTTAGTGGAAATGGTTTCACTTTTTCACCATTGAGGACGATGTTGGCTGTGGGTTTGTCATATATGGCCTTTATTATGTTGAGGAAAGTTACCTCTATGCCTACTTTCTGGAGGGCTTTTATCATAAATCGGTGTTGAATTTTGTCGAAAGCTTTCTCTGCATCTGTTGAGATGATCATAGGTTTTTCTCCTTCAGTTTGTTAATATGATGTATCACGTTGATGGATTTGCATATATTAAAGAATCTTTGCATTCCTGGGATAAATCCCACTTGATCACAGTGTATGATCCTTTTAATGTGCTGTTGGATTCTGTTTGCTAGTATTTTGTTGAGGATTTTTGCATCTATGTTTATCAGTGATATTGGCCTGTAGTTTTCTTTCTTTGTGACATCCTTGTCTGGTTTTGGTATCAGGGTGATGGTGGCCTCATAGAAGGAGTTTGGGAGTGTTCCTCCCCCTGCTATTTTTTGTAGGAGTTTGAGAAGGATAGGTGTTAGCTCTTCTCTAAATGTTTGATGGAATTCGCCTGTGAAACCTTCTGGTCCTGGGCTTTTGTTGGTTGGAAGATTTTTAATCACAGTTTCAATGTCAGTGCTTGTGACTGGTCTGTTCATATTTTCTGCTTCTTCCTGGTTCAGTCTCGGAAGGTTGTGCATTTCTAAGAATTTGTCCATTTCTTTCAGGTTGTCCATTTTATTGGCACACAGTTGCTTGTAGTAATCTCTCATGATCCTTTGTATTTCTGCAGTGTCAGTTGTGACTTCTCCTTTTTCATTTCTAATTCAGTTGATTTGAGTCTTCTCCTTTTTTTTCTTGATGAGTCTGGCTAATGGTTTATCAATTTTGTTTATCTTCTCAAAGAACCAGCTTTTAGTTTTATTGATCCTTGCTATCATTTCCTTCATTTCTTTTTCATTTATTTCTGATCTGATCTTTATGATTTCTTTCCTTCTGCTAACTTTGGGTTTCTTTTTTTTTTTTCTTTCTCTAATTGCTTTAGGTGTAAGGTTACATTGTTTATTTGAGATGTTTCTTGTTTCTTAAGGTAGGATTGTATTGCTATAAACTTCCCACTTAGAACTGCTTTTGCGGCATCACATAGGTTTTGGGTCGTTGTGTTTTCATTGTCATTTGTTTCTAGGTATTTTCTGATTTCCTCTTTAGCCACAGCAATCAGAGAAGAAAAAGAAAGAAAAGGAGTCCAAATTGGAAGAAGAAGAAGTAAAGTTGTCACTGTTTGCAGATGACATGATACTATACATAGAGAATCCTAAAGATGCTACCAGAAAACTACTAGAGTGAATCAATGAATTTGGCAAAGTACGAGGATACAAAATTAATGCACAGAAATCTCTTGGATTCCTATACACTAACGATGAAAAATCTGAAAGTGAAATTAAAAAAACACTCCCATTTACCATTGCAACAAAAAGAATAAAATATCTAGGAATAAACCTACCTAAGGAGACAAAAGACCTGTATGCAGAAAATTATAAGACACTAATGAAAGAAATTAAAGATGATACAAACAGATGGAGAGATATACCATGTTCTTGGATTTGAAGAATCAACATTGTGAAAATGACTCTACTACCCAAAGCAATCTACAGATTCAATGCAATCCCTATCAAACTACCAGTGGCATTTTTCACAGAACTAGAACAAAAAATTTCACAATTTGTATGGAAACACAACAGACCCCGAATAGCCAAAACAATCTTGAGAAAGAAAAATGGAGCTGGAGGAATCAGGCTCCCTGACTTCAGACTATACTACAAAGCTACAGTAATCAAGACAGTATGGTACTGGCACAGACACAGAAATATAGATCAATGGAACAGGATAGAAAGTCCAGAGATAAACCCATGCACATATGGTCACCTCATCTTTGATAAAGGGGACAAGAATATACAGTGGAGAAAAGACAGCCTCTTCAATAAGTGGTGCTGGGAAAACTGGACAGGTACATGTAAAAGCATGAAATTGGAACACTCCCTAACACCATACACAAAAATAAACTGAAAATGGATTAAAGACCTAAATGTAAGGCCAGAAACTATCAAACTCTTAGAGGAAAACATAGGCAGAACACTCTATGACATAAATCACAGCAAGATCCTTTTTGACCCAACTCCTAGAGAAATGGAAATAAAAACAAAAATAAACAAATGGGACCTAATGAAACTTCAAAGCTTTTGCACAGCAAAGGAAACCATAAACAAGACCAAAAGACAACCCTCAGAATGGGGGGAAATATTAGCAAATGAAGCAACTGACAAAGGATTAATCTCCAAAACATACAAGCAACTCATGCAGCTCAATATCAAAAAAAAAAAAAAAAAAACCCAATCCAAAAATGGGCAGAAGACCTAACTAGACATTTCTCCAAAGAAGCTATACAGATTGCCGACAGACACATGAAAGAATGCTCAATGTCATTAATCATTAAAGAAATGCAAATTAAAAGTACAATGAGATATCATCTCACACCAGTCAGAATGGCCATCATTAAAATATCTACAAAGAAGAAATGCTGGAGAGGGTGTGGAGAAAAGGGAACACTCTTGCACTGTTGGTGGGAATGTAAATTGATACAGCCACTATGGAGAACAGTATGGAGGTTCCTTAAAAAAACTAAAAATAAAACTACCATACGTCCCAGCAATCCCACTACTGGGCATGTACCCTGAGAAAACCATAAATCAAAATGAGTCATGTACCAAAATGTTCATTGCAGCTCTATATTTACCGTAGCCAGTACACGGAAGCAACCTAAATGCCCATCGACAGGTGAATGGATAAAGAAGATGTGGTACATATATACAATGGAATATTACTCAGCCATAAAGAAGAATGAAACGGAATTATTTGTAGCGAGGTGGATTGACCTAGAGACTGTCATACAGAGTGAAGTAAATCAGAAAGAGAAAAACAAATACTGTATGCTAGCACATATATATGGAATCTAAAAAAGAAAAAAAAAAGGTCATGAAGAGCCAGGGGCAAGACGGGAATAAAGATGCAGACCTATTAGAGAATGGAGTTGAGGATACGGGGAGGGGAAGGGTAAGCTGGGACAAAGTGATAGAGTGGCATTGACATATATACACTACCAAACATAAAATAGATAACTAGTTGGAAGTGGCCGCATAGCACAGGGAGATCAGCTTGATGGTTTGTGACCACCTAGAGGGGTGGGATAGGGAGGGTGGGAGGGAGGGAGATGCAAGAGGGAAGAGATATGGGGACATACGTATATGTATAACTGATTTGCTTTGTTATAAAGCAGAAACTAACACACCATTGTAAAGGAATTATACCCCAGTAAAGATGTTTAAAAAAAGACTAGATGGGGCTTAAACCCTGGTTGTTTTCATCTTATCTCCTTTACAAAATGCACAGGTTTCTTTCTTTCTTGGATAGCTTGAACTTGGGTCTCATCTATGCCACTGTAGCTAAGAAAGGAATTAGTTTTCTTCCGAAACTGATGTTCTAGGGTGGAACAATGAACCTTAGAGCAGCAATTGCTATTGGCTGCCACAGAGATACATTACAGCCTCTGAAAAGTGAGTGGAAAGTGTTGCCTTGGTAGTTAGAAGGTATTACCTTTCTCTGTGAGAAATATAATACCATTCTGCGTCTTGAAATGACTAAACCAGGTAGCTTCTTAGAGCCCTATTTTACTGTAGAGAGTAAGCAAATTGTTCCTATGCACTTTCCTTCTCACTCTTACCCCAGGTCAATTACCACAAAAGGAGGCAGAGAATTCATCCTCACTGGTTTATGATGACTCAGAGAACTGGACTAGACATTCTATTAATTCATTACATCTCTTATGGAACCGCAAGTCCAAATCTGAGTCAGGTCTAGAATGCCTTCTCCCCCATCTCTACTACCTATATTCTTCTTTCATCAGATTTTACCAGAGTATCTCCTCCAGTAAACTTTCTTGATTAACCACTTCGCACTGTCATAGCTCCTTTATCTGCCTTTTCTTTGTATTCATGCATTTGATCACTGAATTTCTTGGGGCGATGGGGGGTGTGTGTGGCAATTTATAGATTTCAGATCAGTTAAAATGGATACATGGCTGGACTATCTGAACTATTTCCTTTGACCTTTCCTGTAGTTAGCTCCATACTGCCATTACCTTCTGCATGTTCTAGTTGATCTTCAGGATATGAAATTAAGCATTTTAAAATGAAATGAAGATTCCCCAAACCTGGTAATGAGAAGAAAGAAGGAGCCATAGTTACCTGCTGTATTTGAGCTCCTTCTGGTGTCAGAAGCTCTTCAAATTGAAGATCATCAGCCACCTTGTTGATATCCCTCAGCCGAGGCTCATTGGTCTTCAAATCCTAGGTGGGAAAATGTATCCAAAGCAGTATAAATCCCCTTCTCAAGAGTCTTTCATACTTACCTGCTCATCTTTGCCCCGACTTGGCTACAGGTTAAAACGTATTGCTAACCACATTTGCAGTACACGGCAAACTGCCTTCCTCCAGTCTGCCACAAAGAAGAGTACCTTTAAACTCCCTGATACCCAGTGGCTATCAAAAACATGACAAGAGAGCTGTTATTTATATGGATTATGGAGCACATTAATTTTCCTAGATTTCTCCCTGGATTAAATTATACCATCAAAGGGGTCTATACCTGAGCCACGTAATGTTCTTTCTACCAATACAAATTCCTTCACTTTTTGTAGAATTTCATTGTCTGAGTTGCAATTTGCTTATATTAAGATGTTGTAGCAGCTCTAGGGAACTCATCACCACATCTATGGTGATGACATTGCTTATTTCACTATGCAATGGCCTTTTAATGAGTTTTCTCATGGAAGTCTCATTCTTGGTATTGTTTTATAAATTGTACCCTTTTTTTTTCCCCTTTCCTTTCTTTCACTTCTCTCTGTCTCCATATGTACTTTATCTTTATCTATCGATTGATCGATAGCTTTGTATAGCTTTGTATTCCATGTGTAAGGAAAGTACCATATGGAAAAGAAAGAAGGAAGTAGTTTATACTAATTGCTAGTTAAAATAATAGAATGGATCTGAGAGAATAAAGGAGAATGGAAAGGTTTTAGGTAGGCAGAAAATTAGAAATTGTCTGGTTGTAAAGTCAGGTTGTTCTTCCCACCTTTCCATCCAAACTTCTGTCCCATAATTAGACCTTGCAAGAGTCTCACAACACCCCATCTCAACCTGGGAAGCAGGAACAAAAGACAGTATAGGACAAGTTGTAAAGATTCTGGGGGACCAGCACTTCCAGTAGGATGTGGGAGTGGCAGGAAATGCAGGCTGCAAAGTCAGGGTGACTAGTTTCCTCTGCATTTTCCTTCCACTTGTAATACCCAGAGAAATATTTGAAATGTGGAAGTCTCAGTAGTTTGGGGGAGGATATTTAGCAAATATGAAATTAAGGAGTTACTAAGGAGGAGATATGGGGTAAAAGGAAAGGATGATAACCCTCGTAAAGCTGTCTAGAGGAGTTGGTTCTTCTTTCTCACCATTTGGAACTCATCAAACTTTTTCTGCAGCTCCCAAACATCATCTAATTCCACCCCGCTGTTTTCTGCCTTTTTCTCTCGGATCCAGTCCAGCATGTCTCCTGCCTCATAGGCCAGCAAAAACTCATTGTAACGTTGCAATAGATGACGTCTGCGTTGTTCTGCCCGATCCAGGAGAGAAAGGTACCTGGGTGGAGAAACAAAGAGAATGGGAAATGTGGAATAAGAGATGGAGAAAACACAGAAGAGTAGAAGCAGGGTGAGAAAGGGGGAGAATGAAAGGGACAAAAATGAGAGGGAGGAAAAAATCAAAAGAAAACAGTAAAGAGAAGAGGAAATAAAGATGGAAGGAAAATAGCATTGAGAAGAGAGAGAAAAAAGTGTTCCATTTAAAAACAATAAAAATGTCAATGTTCCAACAGTATGACTGTCAATACGCCTTCCTCATTCTATAGAAGTGAAAATCTCACATTCCTATTGACAACTGGATATGAAGTAGCCTGGCATAGTAAACAAAGTTCACACAAAAGTCAGAAGACCTTTTGATAACCTTGAAAGAGTGAAAGATTGCCAGGCAGGGAGTCAGAATACGTGACCCTAATATGTGTCTGACCTCTGGCACTTGACTTAATGGTTCTGGGGTTCCCTTTCCTCATTTAAAAAGTAAAGGGTTTGAATTACCCTAAGTTAACTTTCAGCTCTTAAAATCTGTGAATTTGCAAAGCATCCTTAATCTAACAGATATAGAATCGTAAGACGTGTTTTTGACCAATCTGGAATGTTTGGCCAAACACTGTTCTGTTCTCCAGCCTTCAGAACTCACTGGTTTTCAATCTGTTCCTGACGCTGGGTGATGTTGCCTGGTTCTTCTCGCCTCCGTTGCGGGAGCATAGGAAACTCATCACGGGCAAGTTTCCTGACGTAGACAGCTGGCACAAAGCCCTGCTGATCATCAGCTTCCACTTTCCACCAGTCCTAAAGGGAGAGAAAATCCCCATTTCTTCCTTAGTTCTTGGAAAAGCCACATATAGGAGAAGTTTTAACCCTCATAACTAAGTCTCTAGGCAAAGGGACAGGCTGATGGCCAGAAGAAGCAAACCATTGCTTATGGGTAGCATATAATGTTTATATATTACAAAGAACATACATCAGAAGTTGCAGGAAGTGCAGAGATAAGCCTCTTAAATCAAGGAATCTGATATTTGATGTTAGATCCTTAACTTTGATGAGGTTTTCAAAAACTGACAGCCATTCTCTTCATGATGGGGCATTTTGTCCACTAGGAATTCACAAAAAACCCATAGGGCCAGGACTGAACTGGGCTTTTTGTGGGTGAAGCACCTGTATATGACAATATTGTATAATAACTTCTCACCATCCCTCTCCCAGAGCCCCTAAAAATTGTGTGTTGCCCTGAAATTCACCTATGCAAATGCTTTATGCTTAAGTATGACCTTGATCTCCACAGGAGGGTTGCTATACTAACTGCTCTGGAGTTAACATCCTCAGAGAATAATGTGGTGAAATGAAGAAGACTGAGCAAAGAGAAAAGAGGACTGGAACACAGCTTATTTGATAATAAAATTCTTGCTTCTCTAAAAAAATTACTTGGCCTCAGAGTAACAAATCCCAAGCTCTCTTTTTTCTTCTCAATCATTTTTGGAGATTAATGAAGCATTAGAATATAAAAATATTTCTCATGCTCTTATGAGAAATATATTTAAAATCCTAGACAATACTTTGTCAGTATTCTCACAGTCATAAGGGCTAAAGAAAATCTAAGTTGGCAAAAGACTTCTCCTTGAACAGGCTCCTCTTAACACCAGCCATTTTTGTTCCATTACTAGGAACACTGGGTCAGAAGAGCAAGGAAAGATGAGAAGAAAGAGGCAGTTTAATTCTGTAAACATATTACAGAATTGTCACTCATGGCTTACATGTCTTTGGGCTAGTTACTTAAGCTCGTTGAGTCCTCACTTTGTTAACTGTAAAATTGGTATTATAATCTCAAAAGATATGTACAGGATCCTACACAGCAACTGAAGGAAAGATACTGCTCAATAAATTATGGTTATTTAAGAGAGAGAGAAATAGAAAAATATTGGCTGGTTAAAATATGGGTATCTGGCAGGGTTGGGAGAGTTGACTGCAAGAGCCACCCTGTTGATGGGGAGAAAGGTAGAAGGGAAAGTCACCTTGTTGATGGAACTGAGCAGTGTTAAGATATCATCTTTCTTCATGGTGACTTCTCGGGGGCTGCGGGCCTGGAAGTCATATAAGGCCACAACCCTCTCTTCTCGAGCAGCTTCCTCCACAGGTGCAGCCTGTTGTTGCTGAACAAAAACAGTAAACAGAACAAGCCAGTCACCCATAGGAAAGATTTCCCTGTACAGCCTACCCATGGTGGGCCATCCCTGCACCTTGCAGGAGAGAGGAGCCCCTGGCTGAAATCTCTTACATGGCTGCCAGTAACAGAGCTATTGCAATATGCCATCTTCAGAGATATCGTTCCATCCTAACACTTCTCAGGGGACAGGTGGGCTGGGAAATATGAACACAGAGTGAGCAAGTAAGAATGTAAGTTTTCAAAAACATATTAAATGCTCTAAACTACCAGTTCTTAAGCAGGCAATAAAGGATTGTATGCATCCATGTTCCAGAAAAGTTTTTGAGAAAGTGAGAGACCCACTGTCTCTCATCACCTTCTCCATTCCCTGGGTCTTTAAAGCATTTGTCAAACAACCGTGGACTTTCTTTTTTAGAGATGAGTGATCTACAACACAGGAAAGGCCACAGAATTTTAAAAATTGAGAACATAAACTGAGATCAAATATCTTGTCTCTCTCTCCTTTTTAACCTGTCCTCTAAGGTATGGTCTTCTCTGATTTTCATTTTTCCCAAATATCATATCTCTGAGAGAATGAACAAAATATAATCCCTCTTCATAAGCAATGGCCCACACCTTCTTCAGATTGGAGCTGAAGATGTACTTCCCCTTACATATCCTTCTGATTTTGTATCCTTTAAGTACTGCTTCCTCATAACTTACAATTCATAAATCCACCTGTTTTTGTGTAGGCACCCACTGTGCAGAGCTTGAGGAAGGCACAGCACCAAAGCTCTGTAAATATATATTGACTTGACAGAGTGAGTCTATGTCTTTTCTACTCCCAGTGTATGGATTCAGAGCCCCTCATAAGACAGAATTTCTTGAATGTGAGAAGTGTGTCTCTGTTGCTTCCACTATACTAGGAGATACCCATATCATTTAGTTGATTGCAGCTCCCATCACTCTTCAGGACACTTATTTTCACCTTGCAGTCTAGCCATTCTCACATTCTCAGTCCTTTGCATTTCCCATTTCCCAAATACACTTGATTATTTTGTGCTTCAGTGCATTTGCTCTCATAGCTTATTCACTAGAAGAGCCCTTCTTCTCATTATCTGCATAGTAAACTACCCTTAAAAAAAATAAACTGGTTTGCCTCAGCTATGAAGATTTTCCTATCCTCCAGCACTCTCATTTCAAAAGAATGAAACACTCCTTTCTTTGAGATTCTTTTTCCTGTTCATATATCTATTATATACAATTATTTGTTAAAATTTATGACCTAATAGATTGTAATTTTCCTTCAAATCAGGATTATTTTTTATTCATGCTTGCACATGGTAGACATTTAATAAGTGTCAGTATAAAAAAAACTAAGAAAGGGAGGAAATAAATCAGGAGGGAATATAAGAGGAGAGATGCAAATAAAAGAAATAGGAAAAGACAGAGAATGAAAGTATAAAATGAAAAAGGAAAGCAAAAAAATAATATACCAGTGAATAAATGATAATACTTACTGAGAAATTCTTATAAACTAAATCTCCGTAGGTGCTACAAAGATGCCACAGCGCCTGCCTAAAGATCACAGGACTTATTATTTTCTATTGCAGTTGCTTCCTGGACCATGTAAAGTAAAAACTGGTAACAAAGAGAATCTCCTAATTCCTTTTCCTCTGTGGTGGAGAATGTGATTCTTGTCATACCTAAGTCCTTCTTACCTGGCAGGCTTCTGCCTGATCCCGAAGAGCTTGCATACTGTTTCCAAAAGCCTTCAGATCCACTAGAAAGGCCTCATGCTTCTTTAGAAGAGCCTGAATTTGTTGATGGGAAAATCATCAGAAGCAAACACAGGAAGAACACTAAGCATCCCTGGGGAGTGTTTCAACTATTGTTTTGTGTTATACTTATTGTCCTAATTCCTGGTAAGAGACACTCTCCACATATAATAAATTTTTTAACTCTAAATTTGCAAGTATCAAGAAAATAAGAGTTAAATGAACAACAATATCAATATATTTGCTTTAATCAAAATAAAGTCAAATTGCACAAGTGTTTTCTCAATACATATCACAGCTGAAAGAGGATACTGCTGAAAACATTGCTTTGTAGGATTAAATATTGGCATAACTTTAGATGCCCATGTCAAGTATTTCTAGTGCATAGGGTTTGTGAAATACTATACTGGCTGACCATAGGACAATGAGCAAAACAAAGAAATGGATATAAAGGGTAATTATGACCTTAGAAGTTCTTCTTGCCCCAACATGTCTGTCTGCCTGGCTTTATTACAATAAAATAATTAAATATGTGTTAAAACTATGGTTGGTTTGTGAAATCCCAAGCTCAGTCTGGGAAATTTAGGATGGGACCAAGACAGGCATAGATGTCTGGTCATGCCTTTTTGGGCTTAGATAATCTCTAAGAACTATGGCTCTCTGTGGGGTTAGGAAAATGTGGTGTATCTTTTGGGATTTCTGTTAACTCAGGTTATCCCAGCAGATGAAGGCCAAAGGTTATCACTCTGGAAACTCCGAAAAATCTGAGAAAACCTGTAGTTGTCACACAATCTAATCAGGTTCTAATTTGGTACTAATTTGGTGAGTACTAGACAGTATCCTTCCCTGTGCCCACCTTACCCCAGCTGCTTCTTCATCAGCCCCATAGTTAGTGTTGTCTACTATAGGTTCCCTCTCTCTAATCCATGCTTCTGCTTCATGCAGGTCAGCTAGGTATTGCTGGAACTGGACATTGGCTTCAAGATCATTCTGCCGTCTAGCAGCTCGAGCCTGGAGAGATTCCATATTCTCATTCAAACTCTTGACCCTAGAGGCCACATCTTCTGCAGCAAAGTGTCCTATAGAGTAGTTATAGAAAAGGAGAATTTTACCCTCGTTAATATCCACTATACTTTAATCCTTTTGGTGAGCTGGGAGAGAGAAAGGGAGCCATGAGAATGATGCTGCATGTAGTCAATGTGACATTTCACCTAAGTTCCTGGGAACTGGGATGTCATAAGTGAGATTAAGCATCAATAGATGCTAATGGGGGATAGGGTATATGTGTGGTGGTGAATTGGGTGGTACAATCTCTGATATACAGACTGAAAACAAAATAGCTATGTGTGGGTACTGCTCAGAGTTCCAAAAATGTGTATTCTCTAGCTTAAGCAAAAAATTCAGCAGATTTTCATTTCTTTTTTTTTTAATATCAATGAATTAAAATTCATTCTTAGGATTGTGTTAAGTATGTTTTTTAGAATTTGGTGAACACCTCCACAGATAAACCAAGAAAATACAGTGACGTGTCAGCAAAAATCAACCAGCAGATTTTCATTTTTACCCATAAAAGATTTATTACTGCAGGAATTGTTCTCCCATCCTAAACAACTAGAAAACAAGACACAGTGTAAGAAACAATGATTTTCAGAAGATAGGCAGAGGAGTGTGACTCCTGAGAGAAGGGAAAGAAATGAGCTATGCCTTATGACTGCCACAGTTTATGCCTGGGGCAGTCTGTAGACTGCAGTGCTGGGAGGACTAGCCCAAATAGAACTAGCAATCACACCATTCTGAGGAGACAGAGATCAGAGTTGGGGGAAGACAAGACAGCTAGAGCTTGTGGAGCAGAGTACTGAGAAGGGTGCTGTACTGGGGATGGAGTTTTGGGGATACACATAGAGGTCCCATGAAGTATGTGACTGATTACTCCTTTGCACACATGTGTCAGGAAGCTCTTCAAGGGTAAGGAAAAGAAGACTGGAAAGCAGTAGGCCAAAAAACTCCTAAGGTCACATAGGACTGTGAATAATTAAAATTAGCTCCCACCAAAGTGGAAAGATATTATAATACATGAGGTAGTATCCTCAGAAGGGTTATACCTTAGTAGTGAACTAGTCTCTAAATTAGTTCCAGAATAAAAACGTCCCTGGAAGAACCATAAGAAAGCAGATCCAAGAAGCTCAACGATTGCAAAGCTAAAGAAACAAAGACCACTACACCAAGTTATACTGTAATCAAATTGGCGCAAATTGGTGAAAACCAGGGATAAAAGAGTCAGAGGGAAGAAAGACCTTACCTACAAAGGAGCAAAGATAGTAATGAGAGAAGACTTCTCACCAGAAACTCTGCAAGTCAGAAGACAGTGCAGCAGCATCTTTAAAATGCTCAGAGAAAGACAATATCAGCCAAGAATTTTATATTCAGTGAAAATATGTTTCAAAAATGAAAGCAAAAGGAAGTCTTTTAGACCAAAATAAAAGCCCAGAGAATTTATTATTAGCAGGATTTCACTACAGGAAATGTTAGAGGAACTTCATGCAGAAGGAAAATTATACAGGTAAAAGTATCAAAGTAGATAAGGGAATGAAGCCCTAAAATTGAAAAAAAAACTTCTCATAAATCTGGCACAGTGATGACAGGTCAATTCAATCTGAATCATACATACCTTCCTCTACCATTTTGTTTCCCCTCTCTGTTATCACTTGGATGCGTGGCTCATGGCTGGCAATATTATCCTGGATGACTTGGTGTCTGTTCAGAAGATTCTTGGAGGAAATCAGGTCCTTGCCTAGAGATAAAAATAATTTCAAGGTCGTTGTTGTAGTACACAGAATAATAAGAAGCTACTGTACTTCTTTTTAACTCTTGGACCTACAAGTTCTTCCCAGTGAAGTTCATTAAGTGGGCTTCCTAAAATTTATGCTGTTTGTCTGAATTAACTCTGCTCAGCTTTGTTCTTCCCCTTGCCTCTTTGTACTAAGAAAATGCATTATTCTACAAAAGACAATGAATAAATCACTCTTCTCTTTGGATGATAAGTAGAAAGGCACGTAACTCTTCAGCTCAAACTTCCAATAATTTCATGCAACCAATTTTCTTTCAATATACTGTGGTATAAAAAGCAGGATCTTCTACTTGCTTATTTTTATGGATGCCAGAAAATTATTAAGTCCTCTAAACTAAAAATAACTGTTTTGTAGTTTTCTTTGTAAAGATTAGACATAACTTACAAAAAGTGTCTCACTCGTTGGTTAACACTAACAAGCACATAATAAATACTATGTACCGTTAATTTCCTGCTTCTAAAGTCCCCAGTTCCAGCTGTCTACTTCATCCTCCCTGTCTCCCGTCCACACCTCAACTCTCTTTCCTCCAAAATTTTCTTCCATATAGTTCACACTAAATGTCTCCAGAAACCCTCTATGCCTGTCTCTCCCTCAAAGAGATCTTTTCTGTTCTAGGATATTTTCCCAGACTAACCCCTCTGTTGTCATATGATCCAGCCTCTCACAGATGTACCCAATACATGTATATTAAGTTTGCATTATATTTATGTGCACTTTTTTCTGTATTTCAATGCAAGTGTCCTGGCACTAACAATGGTGGACTGACTGATTCCAAAGGAAAGGAAATTATGTACTTTATCTGCTGCTTCACCCCTTTTATCCTTGTAATAGCTCATACATATCCTTGTGATAGCTCCCCTTATAAAAGGGAGTCACTGACAATATAAACAAAAACACTTGTGACCTCAAACGCTAACCATGACCGCTCAGCCAAGGACCTTGGCAATAACTTAGAGCAAGTAGCAAAATGATGGTTACTTTAGCTCTTCCCAGAGGCCTTAAATTCACAGCATTTTTCATGTCTGGTTTTAGGAGGAAAACTTCTCAGGATGAATTATTAAAAAATCTTTATTTTTTGGAAAGCAGGAAAAATGTTCAAGAGTCTAAGGAGAAAGACCTGAGGGCAAACTTTGCTACTGGATCCCAGATCCCTCAAACTATCTGCAGACCTTGGTCTTCTCCTTATGGCTCTGCCTGCTCGGGCTGTACGGCTGTACTAACCAAGGTAGGTGGAAGCTGCAGAAGGTTCAGTCTCTTGGATCCAGGCCTCCTCATCCTCTGTGTCTCTGCAGATCTGGTGCAGGAGGAGAAGGTCGATGAGCTTATTCTTCCGGTTGGCCAGTTGCTTTTTCAGGTCTTCAAACCGAGACACCAGGGACTCCTGCCTTGCCCGTATGTCCCCAGCACTGGGATGGCCTATTTCTTCAAAATATGCTGCCAGGTCTGTGAGGGTGTCCACCTGATCCTGAGGAAGAAATAGAATCGGTGTCAGAAAATCCCATCATTCAGTAGAAAAGGATGAGAGTTTGGTATCTGGCATGGAGGGCAGGATGGGGGGTGGGTGGTGATGAGGAGAATCAGCTCTATACATACTCATGTTTAAACTTCTAATCAAATCAGTGAAATAGAGTGGGAAAGTTTGCTACACTAAGAACCAATTCTTCAAGCTAAAGGCTGTTTATAAGAAAGTAGTTCTGAAACCACGTGTTAGAAAGGACAAAATATGTGTAGAATGTGCCAAAGAAATCAGGGAAACCAGAACGACAAAGGCTTGCTTGTTTGGGAGTAGTGATAAATTGAGGCCCCAAAGAAAACAGCAGGAGGCTTCTTCTATCCCAGTTCCCTTTCCAGCCTCTTTCTCACCCTTTAAAATGAGCTGGAACTGTAAATAACAAGGAAATTTCTGAGGCTTACGTTTGTTGCATAACAGGAACCATGCCTATGAGATGAAATGTGACGTTACAGAAACAAATGTCCGAACCTCAGAAAGAAAAATTAAAAGGCCTTTCTTTGGCCACTAACTAGTTGTATGAATTTAAGTAAATAATGGTCCCCATTTGGGTCGTATCTGAGAAAGGAGGAAAATAGAAACAGAAGTTTGAAGGATCTTCCTAGAAATAAAATTTTAATCGTATTACTATATGGTAAAATACATACGAGAGATTCGTTTCATCTTTATTAATGAGGTCAACTGTAACTGGTCTAGCAAGAGCACAGAACACAAGATTTTTGTTTGTCTGCTTGTTTCATTTTGTTGTTGGAATGGGGGTGGTGGTGATAAGAGAAGTTCTTCAAAAAATGGATGAGCAGCAGGTATTGGTTTTACTTATTCTATTTTGCCATCCAGTGTTCAACCTACACAGGTTTTGATCTATCTCTTCTTAATTTGGAACAAACCATTGATCATCAATAGCTTCTTAAAATGTATACTCACTTCTCCATAAAGAAATAAAGGCGCCACAAAGAGTTAAAATTAAAATCTCCTACTAGCCAACGGTTCTCAACTCTTAGGACATTTTAACTTTGAAAAACATCATTGTGTAATAGAGTGATTTTCAAACATCATAATTGTTATCATGATTATGGTTCCACTGTACTAGTTGAAAGCTAATGTAGTGCAAGAGGCTTCAGACTAAAGAGATAGACTTGGCTGCTCCTCAATTGCCATTTTGTCCAGCTCTTCACCTGTTTTCATAATAGTTTCCTCATCGATCTAATAAGGACTTTGGGCTAGAGAATATTCATGATCTTTTCCAGCTTTAATAGTCCGTAACTAAAATTTTTTTTTGCAAGCATGATATCTTAGCCACTACTCCAACTAGGAGTGTAACCAAGGGGAATCCTATGGGGCCTTCCCAGGACAGATCCCTCCCATACCCTCTGTTTTAGCTCCTCTTTGAAGTTGCCAGGTAATAGTATCTGATGCATATTTCCTGACTTCTTCAGATGCTAATACCAGCACCAAATGGAAGAAATTAACTAGAATACTTGATGATAATGAGCACATAGCCCCCAGACCTTCTGGAACTGAAGGATTAATAATGTTAACTGCCATGTTAGCTCAGCATCAACCAATCAGAGAATTGTGCACGAGCTGATCACATACCCCCACGATACCCCCTCCCTCTCCTGGCCTTTAAAAATGCTTTGCTACTCAAAATGGATTAAAGACCTAAATGTAAGGCCAGACACTATCAAACTCTTAGAGGAAAACATAGGCAGAACACTCTATGACATAAATCACAGCAACATCCTTTTTGACCCACCTCCTAGAGAAATGGAAATAAAAACAAAAATAAACAAATGGGACCTAATGAAACTTCAAAGCTTTTGCACAGCAAAGGAAACCATAAACAAGACCAAAAGACAACTCTCAGAATGGGGGGAAATATTTGCAAATGAAGCAACTGACAAAGGATTAATCTCCAAAATTTACAAGCAGCTCAATAACAAAAAAACAAACACAATCCAAAAATGGGCAGAAGACCTAAATAGACATTTCTCCAAAGAAGATACATAGATTGCCAACAAACACATGAAAGAATGCTCAACATCATTAATCATTAGAGAAATGCAAATCAAAACTACAATGAGATATCATTTCACACTGATCAGAATGGCCATCATCAAAAAATCTAGAAACCATAAATGCTGGAGAGGGTGTGGAGAAAAGGGAACACTCTTGCACTGTTGGTGGGAATGTAAATTGATACAGCCACTATGGAGAACAATATGGAGGTTCCTTAAAAAACTACAAATAGAACTACCATACGACCCAGCAATCCCACTACTGGGCATGTACCCTGAGAAAACCATAATTCAAAAAGAGTCATGTACCAAAATGTACATTGCAGCTCTATTTACAATAGCCAGGACATGGAAGCAACCTAAGTGTCCATCATCGGATGAATGGATAAAGAAGATGTGGCACGTATATACAATGGAATATTACTCAGCCATAAAAAGAAACAAAATTGAGATATTTGTAGTGAGGTGGATGGACCTAGAGTCTGTCATACAGAGTGAAGCCAGAAAGAGAAAAACAAATACTGTATGCTAACACATATATATGGAATCTAAGAAAAAAAAAGTCATGAAAAACCTAGGGGTAAGACAGGAATAAAGACACAGATGTACTAAAGAATGGACTTGAGGATATGGGGAGGGGGAAGGGTAAGGTGTGACAAAGTGAGAGAGTGGCATGGACATATATACACTACCGAACATAAAATAGATAGCTAGTGGGAAGCAGCCGCATAGCACAGGGAAATCAGCTCGGTGGTTTGTGACCACCTAGAGGGGTGGGATAGGGAGGGTGGGAGGGAGGGACACACAAGAGGGAAGAGATATGGGAACATATGTATATGTATAACTGATTCACTTTGTTATAAAGCAGAAACTAACACACCATTGTAAAGCAATTATACTCCAATAAAGATGTAAAAAAAAAAATGCTTTGCTGAAACCCTTTGGGGAGTTCTGGTTTTTTGGGGCTCAAGCTGAGGCAGAAGATAGATGGCCCCCAGGCTGGACAGTTTCTCCCCTGTGGACAGATACTCCAAAATAGCAGAAGAGAGGAGTTGAACCCTGCCTAGGTAAGAGCTAAAAAACCACATATTCCTCATTCTTGAAGTCAAGGAGACCTTCCAAACTACACATGTGCAGAAAGGCTCCCTGAAAGTAGAAAGGAAGAGGGCGCCACCCCATAGTAGGTGATGTCAATCTACCCATAGGCCTCTTTGCTAAAATCCATCTTGGCTAAGAGATGTGCATGCACACAAGGGAGAACACTGAGATATACCAAATATAGACTCAGAACCAGAAAAAGCAAGATGATTAGCCAAAGGAAACCCAGAAGAAATGCCCCATATAAGTGATTCAAACTATCACGAGGGCGTGACTCTCTCTCTGAGCCCACCCGTGTGTCTACCCACACATACTCATTTTCCTCCTAATAAACACTTTACTTGTTTCACTACTTGCCGTCTCTCTGTGGAAATTCATTTCTACACAGCTGATGGGCCAGGGCCTTGTCACTGGCCACTGGTCCCTGGTTGTCTAGTGGCTAGGATTCAGTGCTCTCACTGCCTCAGTCCGACCTCAACATCTCTCCGGGAACCGAAACCTTGCTCCAAGCTGCTACAGGCTCAGACCATCTGAAATCAAAGCCACCCATTCTTGCATGGCCCTGCAATCAACCTTTCTCTTCTCCAAACTCTGAGATTTCAGTTTGTTGGGCCTCACTGTGTGTTGGGCACAAGAGCTTGTGTTTCATAACAGGAGAACAAATTCCTGGTGGTTGAAATTCCAAACTAGGGTCAAATACTCCTACTTATTACATGTTTACACATGCTGTTCCTCTTCTTTGTATGTTTTTAGTTACTTTTCACCAAATCTTTTCTTTTCCCTTCTTTGAAAATCTGTTCCAAACTCTCTTCCTCCATGTAGATTTCAAAGCTATCTTTATATGGTTTTCCTAACTCCAGCCTTTTACTTCAAACTCCATTAAGCCATACCTAGAGCTATGTAAGTGACTGGGTTTGCTTTGTTTATTTCTATTTTCTGTAGATTATTCTGTCTTTTCCTTTTAACCAAGAGTTACCAAAGAGCAGACATCATAAAAGTGTATTGTAACAGGAAAAATCAGTGGGACTTTGTAGGGAAGAGCAGAATAATTTTTAAATACAAGCTAGGATTCCTGGGACGAGAGATTGAGTCAGCTGGAAGTGAATTTCTGCTGAGTTCTCCAGAAACTCACATACAGTATCGATACTCTAGAAACGTATTGGATAAATTTATTTAAACTAACAGTCTGGTGGGATTTCAGTGGGTAACTCTGAGACTAAGAGCCTAGACATCTGCTTCTTAGTCCTGGCCCTGCTATTAATTTTCTCTGTGACATTAGGGAAGTTGCTTCACTTCTCTGGGTTTCAATTTTCTTAAGAAAAAAAATGGTACGATTAAAAATATTTTCAAACTTTGAGTTGCAGGATGCCAGAATAGAAAGAGGAAATTTTATAAAAACTTTTATTTTACAGGTGAGGATACAGAGGTGTGAAAAGGTGAAAATATACACCAAATATCACAGAACTAGTAAGTAATAAGTCTATATATAAAACCCAGGTTTTTGGATAGAGAGTACAGTGTTATATTTAGAAGAGTCAACAAAGTCTTACATCAGCCATGGGGTTCTGAAAAAAGACACAAGACACCCAGGAGAAAGGCTGGATTAAAGGAGATATTGGAAAGAGGTAGTTGACCAACTAAAAGTTTTGAATTTTTACCTTTGGTTTCCTGCTCTCTCTCTGTTTTTTTTAAACAATAATTACGTATGATCAGTGTGCTCAGAACATATACAGGTGAGTTGGCCTATAATTGGCCAAAGAGCTAGCTAGCAACAAACCTGACGAGCAGCCATGGCAGACTCCAGGAGGCCATGTTTCCTGAGCAGATTCTGTATATCAGCCAGACCTTTCCCATAATCCTCAGACCTAGCCTGCCATTCCACCTCCTCCAGCCAGTGCTTCAGGTCTTCTGCATTATTTTCAAATTGCAGCTGCTTGTTAGCTTCATATAACTGAGTCCCTAGGAAAAGACAGCAAGTATAAGATAACTGATAACTGTCATAACTGATCCTCATTATATGCTAATACATGTTACATCAATTTAAGGAGCAATATAATATTTTGACCCTCCAGTGGGAAAAAGTATAACTGTCTCACATGTGATTATATAAGAAATTATCATAAATTTGTAGAATTCAGATTGTATTTGTTTTTGAAGATAGTAGTGTTCGCAAAACAAAGATAAACGATTTGTTCATTTCTTGTTGAGGTATAGTGCTGCTATGTTAGATTTTAACTATCTTGGGTATTTTCATGTCACTTGTTACTCTCTATTGAGACCTCCTTTTCAAAGGGATTCAAACACAAACACTGCGTTTTCTGAGAGAAGTATAAAACTTGGGGTTGGCTCAGTTTGAAATTTTGAAGTGTCTTTTCCTAAATATCTTTCTCAGAACTTTGCTAGGCCCCTCTCTTAGTGCCTCTCCTTCATCACCAACCACGCCTTACAATTTTTTCTTCCAGAGAATATCTTGATTATCCACATTTTTCTCAGCTAAATTCTTTATTCTATGATCTTATAGCAATTATTTGTGTTATTTCTGTGAAGCAATTACTATGATGTAGAGTAGCAGCAACTTATTGTTACAATCAAGTTGAATTTTTTTTTCCTAAACCAAAAATCAGGATGACATCCGACAAAATCAGTATAATGTATCTTTTCTATAACCAGGGCAGAGTCATGTCTATAGATGATGTTTATAACAAGGGGGATATAGACAGAGAAACTTCATTATTGGTGTTAATCATGGCAATTGATTAATTTTCCAAAATAAAAGGTGAAGTTAAATTTAAGTAGAGGCTCTTCAAGCAGACATGGGAATTTTCTAAGAGCTTACAGCAAAGCCTGAACATGCTCAGATAGGTAAAATAAGTCATCAAGCCCTATTCATAAGAATAAAATATCATGGGAACATCATATGGGGCACCAACAATATTTTAATGTCTAATTTTATACCCTGGGTCAGAAAACCTTGTTTCATCTATAGAACCAAAATATGTATAATATAATTTAAGGACACTAGTTTTAGGTGCATAGCCAATACTGAATTCATGGTATCTGAATATTTATTCAAGAGGAAGAAAAAAGTGAAGAAAACAAAAGTAATTTCAGTTGAAAAGACTTACATACATGAAGAAAACATAAAATTGTGTTAATATATAGTGTGATATATTAATCACACTAATATATAGTGTGATTATATTAATATATAGTGCGATATATTATCACACTAATATATAGTGTGATAAATTGAGGTTAGATTTTTAAATTTCTTGACCAATACAGGAATACACAGGGAAACAAATGAGTAGCATCCCTTCTTATAGAAGTCACTAGGTAAACTCAAGGTGGTAAAGATGAAGAAGGTGGGTTTCAGAATTTAGGAATTTGTTTTCAACAAGGCTCTGCTTCTAACCTTTCTGTGCTGTAGCCTCCAGCAATTCCGTCCAGAGTTTGGCAACTTCACTCAAACGAGCATCCACACTTTCAGAGGCATAATGATTGCTCTCAATCATCTCCTGGCCAGTTTTCTGTATGTTATTGAGCTGGATCTCATTAGCTGCCAATTCTTCTTCAAAGACTTGCTGCTTTTGAACCTGGCTCTTCAAGTTCTGTGTATCCTGAGACAAAATGAAAACAATTAAGGAAAACCATTCCTTGAAGAATGAGGGGCAGACATTCTGAGGACAGGAATTTCTTTTCACTATAAATCTAACTGAACTAAGAAGAGGATATAAGGCAGAACTGTCCTAGTCCAAGTATAGAGGCAGAAGAGGCTTAGGAAACTGTGTGACCAATCCCTCCTCTATACAAATGACAGACGTGGCTAATCAACCCCTGAATTTATTTCTGTTGAGTCTGGATATAGTCTGAAGACCATTTTAAATACGACACCCCATGCAAGCACTAACAATCTATTAGAGCTGTCATGAAAGATGGAGATTATTTTCCATTCCTGTCCTAGTATATGAAACATCCATTCTTTTGTCCCATATACAGAAGATCTGTTTACCCTGCATACACTGGAATCATAACTCCTCAGGAGAACACAAGCACATAGTGCTGAGTTTTACAGAATGAAAGGTACAGATTAGATGCTCAAAGTTCTATAAAAAAAAGTGAGAACAAAAGCATCAGAGGTATACATTTAAGACTAAATGATATTTAGAAGTAAATACTGTGAATAGATATTGGCCTAGAAATCAAGAGACTAATTCTAGCCCTGATTATAAATGCAAAAATTTGTGAGTATATATGTGTGTGCATAATAGTTTATATTGTGAGTGAAAAATATGTGTTTTACACAAGCAGAAGGTAAAGAAACCTATGTATGGCTCAGAGATAATTCAGAATATTTTCAAAGTCAAACAAACTAAGACAGGAGAGGGAGAGAATTCAAGCCCAGTTTTTACCTTCTCCCAAAAGAATTCATGCTTCTACCCCTTATGTTAAACTGCATTCTAAACATTGATTCTTGGCTAAACTTGGGCAACTCACTTCACAATTCAGATCCTTGGTTTCTTCATCTGTAAAATAAGGAGTTGTTCCTTTCCAGCTACAAAACCACATAAGTCTATATTATATCAAACCATTAGGTTACTTTTGAGTTCCGGATAGCTTGAATGTACATTATGATTAGACACAACATTTTCCTACTATAAGCGTGCAGAGGGCAACAGAGGGCTAAATAAGGAGAGTTCCTCCTTTTCTCCGTTCTGTTAAGGACCACTGGAAATTGTGCCAGAGAAAAGGGGTGATGGGCAACAGGGTGTAGGAAAACCAGAAACTTGATGTACAGTCTTGGAGGAGTCATTGCCCTTCTCTGAGTATCTGTCTCTCCATCTATAAAATGAGGCTCACCAGCTGAACGCTATTGTCCTTTCAGTTCCAAGACTAATTCTATGAAATTCAGTCCCAATGAGTATGTCCAGGGTCTGTAGTTTGCAAATCCTGCCTACCTTGTAATCTTCATCATCTGCCAACTTTTTCTTCTTGTTGATCCAGTTCTTTAGGTCATCTGAGTCCTGATACAGTTGCTGCAGAAGCAATGAATCCTCCAGCAATCTGCGTCGAGTGGCAGCCCTTTCACGTAAAGCATTCTGTCGGGCCAACAGCTGCAAAAAACATAAACAAACTCACTGTCAGCAAAATCAAATATGGATACATGAGATTCACTGCCCACCAAGGTTATCATGCTCTAACCCTTTCCCTGATCCCGTGCATAAGCAGGCAGAGGCACATAGGGGACCTTGGACATACCCCATCCCGGATAGCAGCAATGTTCTCTGAATCATAATGATCATTATCAATCAGTTTGCTTGCAGTCTTGTCTAAGGTCTGGAAAAAGAAAAAAAAAGGAGTGGTTTTCCCTCAGTGGCCACTGAGTAAGTGGCCACAGTTTGGCTAACTGTTTAAAAAGGAAGCATGACAATGTCGGAAGTAGACAAGTTTCAGGGTCAGAAGATCTAGGTCCTACTTCTGACTTCTGTTATAAATTGTATCTCAAAATGTATTGTATCTCAGGCAGGTTAATTACCTTCTCTATGTCACAATTTTTTTTTAATCTAGTTTACAGTAAATGAATCCTGATGTCACTACGAGGTGAATATCTGATCTAGTCTTAAATTTTTAAGAGGAAGCATTATTGATATAGTCACATCCAGTGCCACCAGTCTCTATCATCTATCTATCTATTCATCCTTCCATCCATCATATATCATATATCCTTTTATCTACATCTATATCTATAGCTACATGGGGAATGGAGTCACAAATTACAGACATGAATTTTTACTCATATTCATTCATGATTCCCAAAATTGCTAGGGCTTAGGATGGATTAATTGATTGGGAATAAGAAAATGATCTAAAATAAACAATAGCATTTTATGAACTGTAATTTATTTTACACAGTTAGCTTTTACCAGTGAAAATCAGCTTAACAAGCATATGGACTGGGAATGACCATATTAAGCTCTGTACTGACTGAAGATTAACAGAGAAGACTTGGAATTTTGTTTTTAGTGTGGTTGTTGCTGCTGGTGGTGGTATACATGCACACGTACAAGGTTAAAGTCAGCACTGTCCTAGGGAACATACAGTAGATTGGACAAATAAAGTCTTCCTCACACTTCTCTGAGACTTGCTTATGTATTGACATAAGACATTTTCTGGGACATTGTACCTACAGTTCACAAGAAGACTACAGTAGCATTAAATGAGAAACACATAGATGAAGGTATACAGGAAAAAATAGATACTACTTAGATATCTAGATATTACTAAAGAAAACCAAATGGAGATATTATCAGAGGGGAAAAACTATAAAAAGTAAATAATACATTCAAACTTCTAAGTTATGATTCTATGTTGGATATGGATCCAATAGTTTCTACTTATACTGCAGAAAAAATAAGACAATCATGCACTTCATCGGAAAATATAAATGGCTCAAAATCTTTAAAACTTTCTAAATATGTTTTGTGGAATACAAATGTATTGATAAAATATGGGTATGATTATTTTTCTGGATGTTTTCTCTTTAAAGAACAACCCTCATGTTATGTCTGATAGTTATGAGTGATTCTAAGGATTGGTATTATATGAGATGATATGTACAAACATGAACCCAATACCGAAACCAGGGCCCATTTCTTACTGTGATCTTCTCCTCCTGGGCAGTAAAGGCTTCCTCAAAGTCATCATGCTTCTGAAGAAGGGCTTCAACACTGCCCAAGGAGTTTCCCAAGTCCTCATTTTCCAGGAAGGCCTATAGAAGACAGAAAGATACATCCCAGCTGTACCTCACTGGTGGGAAACATTCCCTTTGGAATATCTCTGAGAAAGGAGTAAGGAAGGAGGTGAGGGGAATAGAGAGCAAGGTGGGAATTAGCACAAAGTAGGAGAGGAGATAGAGGCTAACATTTAGCAGCAGGAGGTTCAGAGTCCCTTCCCAATCTTCTCATACAACTTTATCACTTTTGTCTCTGTGTCTGAACCAACTAATCTAGGCACTATTCTGAGATCTCAAATACTCAAGAGGACCACTCACCTCCTCCAGGAAATCTCTCGTTAACCCTGCCTGACTCATTACATTTTCTCTTGCTGAACTCTTAACAACTGGATATTCATTTCACCTCATGTTCAGTAGAGCTTAAAGACTCTCTGCTTTGTATTTAGGTATTTTTCTGTGCGTTTGTCCATGAGGGAATTTCAAGAGTCTCACAGAGAGGGCCAATCTTTTCTCCTCCTTGTGGCTCACCCTCCAGTTCCCAGGTGAACTGAAGTGGTTGTAAGGGTGTTGATAGTAGTAAATAAGGAGAAGGAGAAATGGCTTCTGGACACTTTCTGAGCCCCTTTGTTACCTCTTGTCTACTCATCCAACTGTCCACTTGCTCACTGTCACGGTAGAAGAGGTGTAGTTCCAGGCACTGCTCATACTGCTGCCAACGCTTGTCCCACAGTTCCAGCAGAGCATCCCAATGGGAGGTAAGTACTGCCATCTTTGGAAAGGAAGAGATAATGTGCCAGGAAGATACTAATTAATTTATTTTATCCTATATTCACTGAGCATCTAATAAATGCAAGGCTTTTTGAAGGATACAAAAATGAATAGGAAATGGGATTTTCTCTTAAGGCTGCAACATCTAAGTGAATCACTGTAGTATAGGAAAAATGGGATAAATACCATAACAGAGGTACACCACACTTAATATGTATAAATAAAGAAGGAAAGATTAATTCAGATTTGAAGAAGCAGGGAGTAGGAGTATAGAAAGTATTGTATCAAACAAAGATTTGAAGGGCAGGGAGGTGTGGATCGGGATTGTAGGAGGACATAATACCACAAGCAAGTAATTACTCCAAGTAATCATTAGATTATACGAAGTGCTCCAGAGAAAAGTGCAGTGTCTAAAAAAGATAAACATTTAATGAAATTCAAATTTATAGGGCACTTAAATGATCAGATTGAGAAGTTTGCATTCTATTCCAAAAGCAAATAAGAACCATCACGGTGAAAGTGACATTCTCAAACTCATAAAAGCCTTTGTTTCTGCCTAAGCATCTGCCCAAGAAATTCCAGCTTATTAAAACAGCTGCTGTGTTAACTCCATTAAAAAGACAGTAACAATTCTCAGAATCCCAGGATAATAGGTAAGTTTTCAAGGATTTAGGGTCCCACTATTCCTTTGGCAGGAAATAGTTAAAAATAAAAATCCATAGTATAATTTTCCCATAGAGTTCTTGATGAACTGAAAATATGGTCATCTCAACCTTCATCATATAGCACTCGGGGCTGTGCTTGGAATCTAATGATATGAAAAGAGCCTGCAAATCTTATTTCAGTTATCATCCCAAGGAGTTCCTGTGACGCTGTGACTGGAGTAAAATGTCTCAGGAATCAGGAGGTTTACGTGAGCCCTTGGGATCTAGGAGGTTAGGATGATGGCATACCTTAATCTTCATTCAGTGGAATTCTGAGTGTTTAAAGCTTTCCTGTTGCTTAATGGAGATTTGAGAAACAGAGATATAGGAAAATCAGTTTGATTTGAGGTTGTATAGAGGAGAGAAGAAAGAGATCCATGTGCCAGGAACCATGCTAGGTACCTTAGGGAACCCAAAGATGAATAAGGTGCAGTCCCCAAAGAATTCACAATCTAGAGATGAGCATGGGAAAGTGATAAAACAGAGCACATGTGACAAAGCAAGATGGTATGGAGGCTTCAAATTAGGTAGAAGGTAGGTGATGAAATTCGTTAGGTTGATGAAGTAATGTCTCAGAGGTGAGGGAGCACACATCAAGTCCTGAGAACTTCAAATGCCTCAAATTAGCTAAAGCAACATATGAAGGAAGCAGGGTGATATTTGAGCCCACATTAAGATGTTTATACGTCTTCTGTCCTCTTTCAGAGATTGTCATATTAGTATGAGATTAAGTGAAGGCTTAATATGTATCAAAATTTCACAAATTCTGTTAAACTAGATTACCTTATCCATGACTTCATCAGATGCTTCATGACTGGCATTCAGCAGGGCTTGACCAGTCTCATTAGCAGATTGAAATCGGTCATCATAAGAGTCAATCTCATGCTGTGGTCATGAGACAAAATGTTTTAAAATGCAGCAAGAAACTTTCTGGCATTGTTGGAAACCGCCCTCTTCCTCCTACTGGGGAGGCCTTTCCTCTCTACCTTATGCTGCTGATGCCTGTCCAGTAGGGCTTCCCCACCAGTCACATCTGTGGGCAGCTCATCAGCATTGATCAAAGCAGTCTTCTCCTTCATCCAGCCTGAGAGCTCATCATAGTCAGATAAGAACCGCTGGTACCTGAGGGAAAGGTAAGGGAAAAGACAGGAAGGAGGAACCAGATACAAATGGACTTTGAACAAAGAGTCAGGGTTGGGTTGGGCTAAGATGTACAACATGTGCCTTGCCCTAATCCTACACCTTCCATTCCTCTGATGTACTTCCTATTCCTTTAGCAGTGCAGGTTGTAAATCCTTCACTCCAGGTTGTATATTCCTAGGGCAGATGTGTCATTGTGTGATGAAGCACTTGGACTTGACATCTCCAACATCACAAAGTCACATCCCAGATGCACTTGAAGTAGAATAAAGTACTCACAAGGAGGCCAATAAATAAGGACATAACATAACCAACAGGAAGCCTAAGGGACGACTAGAGTTAGGGTTAGGAGCCCTCATGTATTTTAGTTCACCCTTCACCATACCAGTAAAAACAAAAACTACAAAAAAAGATTACCTATTCAAAAAAATCAAAAGCTCACCAGTTCATTTTAAATCATATCAATAAGATAAACACTATTTTCTGGTGATTTTATAACTAATCATAAAAATTAACTACTGAAATGTTGTCCAGATTTTTTGTAAGCTGACCTACATTCCAGAAATAATTCTAGATTTATTTTGTGTTCTTCAGCTTGGAAATTAATTCCAGTTCCTTAGCTAAGGCCAGGATTTTAACATGTTTCTTCAGCTAATTTTTCAATTCCATGGACCACTTCATAGCTTCTTACAACTGTACAAACAGAGGAAGACAGGAAGGGTACAGGTGAAAGGAGATGTCACGCTGAGGATTATATCAGCCTTCAAAGGACTTCTCCTGACAAATAAAAATTTCTTTTGCCTCTACTGAGCAGGCAGGAGGGCTGGGTCACTCATTATTTTACTCCTTTCACTCTTTTATTTCTGCTTTTGATGTTATACTTTGACCTAGAGATAGGTAAAGCAGTAGAGAAGAAGGATTTCTCACCTATAAGAAGCCTGCAGCTTTTCATATCTGCTGGTAGCCAAGGTGCGAATGTGCCCCCAGTTGGAGACCAGATCCTCTTTCATCTGCTGGATCTGCGCTGCATCTGAAGGATGGGAAAGCTTCAACTTGTCTGCTTTGGCACATAACTCCTTCACCTTTGGGATAAAAAAGAAACCTAGTATGTGAAGGTAGTCAACCGTATGGTGATGGATGGCAACTTTGTAGTATATACGGATGTCTAATTATAATGCTGTACATCTGAAACTTATATAATTAAAAAAAAAAGATAAAGAAACACAGTGGGAAATCCGAGCATTCTGGTCCTCTTGGCAAAGTTTTATGGGAAGAATGTAACATAATAATCATAAGAATTAGAATAATTTATTAGTGCTTTTATATTGATATATTTATATTAATATACTCATGTAACTATATTAACAATAATAATTTACTGATTACATTTTGTCTCTCGTTGTGCTAAGCACTTCATATGCATTTTCTTGTTTTATAGTCTTCCTTTAATAATACTGTGAGGTAAAACTATTCTTGCTCTCCTTGTATGTGAAAACTGAGAGGTTGAGTATTTTATTTGCCCAAGGTCATTGAGATAGTCAATGTCAGAAGCAATGTTTAGACATACATCTGTCCTTCATTACCCTCTATACTAACTCCGTAAACATTATTGTGGGAACCAGAAAGACATTTCTGCCAAGGAAAATTGCTGCCAAGAAAATTTCAGTAATGTCAGGCCTTTTTGAGCACAATTCTTGAGGAGCAGGCTTACTAGGGCAAATTCCACATGTTACCATTAGTTCTTCTACTATACCCAACTATAATTAGGTGTTGTCTAGGATTTGAGATTTCATTATCATTATTCATTAAATCATGGTATTTTATCATCCATAATTAGAAAAAAAAAAAGACCAAAGAGAAAAAATGAGGAAGAACAAAAGAAGTAGAATGGTGAAATCATTTTCAGAAACGACCCATGCACAGAGCTATGATTAAAGCATAGCAAGTAGGGATCTTCCTGTGGGCTGACTCCACTGTAGAAGCTCAGGCGTAATAAGTTTAAGTTATAGTTAAACTGTGACGGGAAGAAGTAAGAATGGGAATCATTCAAGAAAACAGGCTTGCTCCAATTTCTAGTGTGTCTATACCTACTGTAGGTATAGGAACCGGGGTTTTCCAATTTCCAGAAGAAAACCCAAAGGTGGGTTTAGTAATGTGTTGTTGTTGTTGTTTTAACATCTTTTTTGGAGTATAATTACTTTACAATGGTGTGTTAGTTTCTGCTTTATAACAAAGTGAATCGGCTATACATATACATATATCACCATGTCTCCTCCCTCTTGCATCTCCCTATCCCACCCTTCTAGGTGGTCACATAGCACCGAGCTGATCTCCCTGTGCTATGCAGCTGCTACCCACTAGCTGTCTATTTTACATTTGGTAGTATATATAAGTCCATGCCACTCTCTCACTTTGCCCCAGTTTATCCTTCCCCACCACGTGTCCTCAAGTCCATTCTCTACGTCTGCATCTTTATTCTTGTCCTGCCCCTAGGTTCTTCAGAACCATTTTTTGTTGTTGTTATTGTTTTTTTTAGATTCCATATATATGTGTTAGCATACGGTATTTGTTTTTCTCTTCCTGACTTACTTCATTCTGTATGACAGACTCTAGGTCCATCCACCTCACTACAGATAACTCAATTTCATTTCTTTTTATGGCTGAGTAATATTCCATTGTATATATGTGCCACATCATCTTTATCCATTCATCTGTCAGTGGAGACTTAGGTTGCTTCCACGTCCAGGCTATTGTAAATAGTGCTGCAATGAACATTGTAGTACATGACTCTTTTTGAATTATGGTTTTCTCAGGGTATATGCCCAGTAGTGGGATTGCTGGGTCGTATGGTAGTTCTATTTTTAGTTTTTTAAGGAACCTCCATACTGTTCTCCGTAGTGGTTGTATCAATTTACATTCCCATCAACAGTGTGAGAGGGTTCCCTTTTCTCCACACCCTCTCCAGCATTTATTGTTTGTAGACTATTTGATGATGGCCATTCTGACTGGTGTGAGGTGATACCTCATTGCAATTTTGATTTGCATTTCTCTAATGATTAGTGATGTTGAGCATCCCTTCATGTGTTTGTTGGCCATCTGTATATTTTCTTTGGAGAAATGTCTCTTTAGGTCTTCTGCCCACTTTAGGATTGGGTTGTTTGCTTTTTTGATATTCAGCTGCATGAGCTAGTAATGTGTTTTAAGTGTCTGAGTTTATTATAAAAGGGGAAGAAGAAACTTACTCCCTTTTTGACTGAGTGAAGGACAAGAAGAAACAAGGTTCAGCTCCAACAGGAGAAAGTATAGTTAGATAAAAGAAAAGACTCTCTGGCCATGGGGTACTGAGTGAGTTTAGGAAACCATTCTTGAAGCTATCTATTTTGGTTTAAATTATGAAATAAATTACAAAAAGCTTGAGCGTATATAAAACATATATGTATATTTAAATAAAAATAATTAAATAAATTAAGAGATATCCAAGATTCATGTACAAGTTATAAACTAGAATAAGGAGGTATATTCAAGTGGCACAAAATTTCTCCTTCATTGAAATAGTGAATTTACTGTGTCCTATGGAGATGAGATGAACACCAAATGCCTTTTCTAGCTCAAGGGATTAGCCATTCCTCCAACAGGCTTACCTTGTCATTCATGACTGCAAGGTTCCTCTCAAGGGTCTTGTGACTGTGAAACAGTGCCTCAGAGCTCACAAGGTCTTTGCCATAGTCTTCAGAGGTGACTTGAGGCTCCTTCTCTTTAATCCACTGGATGGCTTCAGTCACGTCCCTGTCAGACATCTCCATGAGCTCCAGCAAAGGAAGAAGGCAGGCATTTCAGGGCAAACAGCACACAGCAAGGACCAGTCTAGCTCACTCAGTCAGAAATTACCCTATCTTCACCCACACTAGCAAAAAACATAATGTAAAATGTTCTTTACTGCTTTTAATGGTTTCCATTGAGAGTTAAGAGACTTGGGCATCCTGACAACTGAACCTCCAAATATACTTCCTATACCTGGGTCAGCTCTTCACGAATGTCCTTCTTCCCAACTTCACCCTCCATTCCCTTCCGGTTCTTAACCTGCTTTTCTTGCCTCTGCAGAGCTTCCATCACTAATTTACCAGTGCTATTTGTATTGCTTTAAGCTCCATTAGACACATACTTGGCTATAGAGTGGGTCACAATTTTCTTAACTACTCTCTCCCTTGTTGTCTTTAAAGGCAAGCACATGAGTTTCTTTTTTTAGAGGTATTGGCCACTAATTGCTAACAGTAGACAGAGGCTAACACAAATAACAAGCATGGAGCTATTGCAGTTTCCTACAGTTCAGTGGTGAGATTCCTACCTTTTGAATCGCTGGAGGTCTGCAGCACTGGACAGCATTTTCTGTCGTTGGACAGCCAGACCATGGAGCCGCTCCCAGGCTGCATTCACTTCCTCCTGCTTTGACTGAATCAAGGGCAGCTCAGGATGCTTTTCCTGTGGGAGAAAGTCAATGATGGACTAATGCAAAAAATCATTTAAACGCTTCTTATTTCACACTTCACTTTATCCCTGCTCTCTAACTCTTACTTGATCCACCTCACCAAAATCTAGAAAATCAAACCGCCAGATATTTTGCCCACAGCTCCAGACTAGCCTACTAACACAGGCTTGCCCAACCTCATTATTTTCAGAACTCCATCATGTTGATGCCTGCTAACTCCCTTCAAGATCCTGGAAACCAAGGAAAAGAAGAGAAAATTCCTTTTGTGAAATCTGACTTAATTTTTCAAAACTCTAATACTGTGGGTCTTGGTTCTTTTGGGGTCCTGATACCTTTGAGAAGCTAATGAGAGCTATTTCCCTCTTTGCAGAATTATACAGACATGCAGATAAACTTAATTTTGCAGAAAACTCCATGCATTTTTGCAAACTAACTGAAGCAATGAGATTTATGAATACTAGATTAAGCTAGCAGCATCAGCCCATTTTGATACTTGGCAATTTTGAGTAGTTCCCAAATACCTGTCTCCCTACTCCTCCTATCCCTGTTTATTCCCATTTCCATTTCTATTTTGAAGCCTCGTCAGACTGAATTTTCTACTTCTCCTTCCTTGCTTATAAATAGAAATGATATTCTATGAGCCCCAGCACTTAGGCATCAAGAGGCCTTTCAGCTTCTGTTCTTACCTTCTTGGAACACATAAAAAAAGCATGATCTACTGAAAGATGAGAGAGCATATGGAGAAAACCTTCATTTTCCTTGCTAAATCTCCATACATGGGAGCAAGGCCATTTTAGACACTCCACCCCAACTGACTCATTGTATAACTGCAGTGACTTAAGAATACCAGGTGATATCAGCAAAATAACGCAGCTGAGTCACTGAATCATGAATCAGTGAATCTGATTCACTGAAAAAAATAGGTTGTTTGTTGTTTTCAGTTTTGTGGTAGTTTGGTAGATAGTAATAGATAACTTAAAAATCTCCACAATAAGAAAAAGGTGATAGAGGGAGAAAATTTGGGACTGTTGGAAATGTGGCCTGGAAAAAAATTGAAAAATATGTTATTTTCCCCTACTCCAGTACCCGTTCATCCTGAAATCTTGGTTCTATTAACACAGAAACATTGTTCCCATTATAAAGCTGCAGTGATAATGAAACCTTAAATGGAAAAGCACGATAGCCAACTGTTAGAATTTCTAATTCCTTCATGTACATATAAAATCAGACTGACTTCCCAGTTCTCACATATGTTAGGATTATTTATTCACACACTGAGTTTTTACATGCCCAGAAATTAAAAACTTATTTAACCACTTTCTTAAGAAAATGAAGATAAATCTGCCTCCTTTTCCCTTCCCCCCAAAACACAAAAAAATTAGTTTAATTATATCATGTATATTATGATAGCCCACCATTATTTTATATTCTTTGCCACTTTATTCTGGTTCTTCTTCATGAAGAAAGAGTGCTTCATAAACTTGAGAAATCAATGTACTGCATGGTGCAGGAGTAACCCCCTTGTGGATTGAATTCCTTTATGTAAACACACATACACTCACTCACTCTCATCTCCATTTCCGTGGACTGGCAAGGGATACATTCAGAAAGGAGAGGAAACTGCTCTGGGCATGTTGCTCCAGGGACAGGCATACCTCTGCTTTCTCACAATGTCCTATATCTTTCATGTCCCATCTACTAATGGCCAGAGAGTCTTCTTGAAGATCAGACCCTTTCCCTGGCTTGGCTCTCTTGTTCCCCACCTCACCTCAGCACACTCATTGGCATATTGGTTCACTCCATTCAACCTCTCCTTTCGAGCTGCCAGATCTGCTTGGAAATCTTCAAACTTCTTATGCAGAACCTCTGTGCGCTCCCAGTCCTCACCCAGCTCCACTGATGTCACTATAGCCTCCTGTAGACAGAGAAAACTCTGGTAAGTCACCCGTAAACATTTAGGAATTCCTGCAGTTCAAATGCCCAAAACCCTTGCTCACATTCCCAGGATAACTCAGAAGGAGATACTGGTGGAACTTGGGAGAACCCTTCAGGAAAGAGCCAGAAGCAGCAGTATATTTCCTGAGGTGGCGTTCTGGCCCAGGGAACAGTGTTCTTTGGGGTAATTCTTTGGAGAGACCAGGAACATTGTTGGCAAAAGCCCCTGGGAACACCCTTTTGTGTATTGGAACCTGAAAAATAAATTCATCCTCGTTCTACTCAATTCAACAAATTGAGCATTTACAAAAGTATTGTGCGGGCTTCCCTGGTGGTGCAGTGGTTGAGAATCTGCCTGCCAGTGCAGGGGACACAGGTTCGAGCCCTGGTCTGGGAGGATCCCACATGCCGCAGAGCAACTAGGCCCGTGAGCCACAACTACTGAGCCTGCGCATCTGGAGCCTGTGCTCCACAACAAGAGAGGCCGCGACAGTGAGAGGCCCGCGCACCACAATGAGGAGTGGCCCCCACTCGCCGCAACTAGAGAAAGCCCGCGCACAGAAACAAAGACCCAACACAGCCAAATACAAATAAATTAAAAAAAAAAAAAAAAAGTATTGTGCTAGGCACTTGCTTGTGTAAATGTTCAGTCCTAACCACAGGATTATTCTTTAAGTATGTAGAAAATAAAAACCTCCCTAGTTATAGGTACTGAGAGACAAAGAATTAGGGAAAGAACTGCAATGCTCTAAGCTGGACACAGAGTAAGAGCAAAAATCTAGGAGTGAAGACTCATGGAAGGTAGAATGGGGACAATCCTAGATCATCTTTCAATGCAGTTTTTGTGTAAGACTTGCCTTCTTCATATTCAGATTCATACATTTAGACTTATCCCCCTACAGTGTTAACTACCTCCAGAATACCCCTAAATCTTTGCCAACATTCCTCTTTCTTCCAAGGAACTAAGCCCAGAAAGAGACATCCTAACTTCTTTATGAAAGGCCTGCATTAAATTGCTATGGGATGTCTGGGGCAGATGGATGGGAAGTCCTATATGCATACTGTTTGGTCCTATACCTTGTCTCCAATCCACTCTAAGATGTCAGCACACTCCTGTAAGTACTGCTGAAGCTTCAGGGCCCGCAGCAGCAGGGTGCCTTTCTCTTGAGTCAGCTCCAGAAGCAGGTCCCACAGGTGGCTGAGTTCCTCCAGAAGGACCTATGGGGAAAGTAAAACAACTCAGGCATAGTACCTGCTGTGGAGCAGCAGGTATAGACTCAGAGACCTGTGCAGAGAGGGGCCTGGATAAAAATACCTCCTCCCATTCACTCGTGCATTAATTGATCAACAAATATTTAAAGGAGGAAATAGGACATGTATGTGAATAGCAATTAAACCATATGATCTTCCATAATAGAAAAAAATGAATAATGTTTTGGTGTTTTAGAGGATGAAGTGATTACAGACAATAAGACAGGATAGAATAAGAATTCATGAAAGAGTGCTCATTTGAATTGGACCTTGAGGGATAGGTAGAATTTTGATAGGTAGACAATGGGCAGAGGGTGTTCAAAGTACTGAAAAAGACATAGAAAAAACTTAGCATGGACTATTTGTCAGAAAGGATAAGAGTTACAATGTTTTTCTGACTTATAAAGGAAATAGTGGCACCAAAGCAATGAGAATTTAAGAGTATATAGTTGAGGGCTCTAATGCCAAGTTAGCTTAGAAGACCAGATTTTACATATACTGTAAAATTGAAGGTGTCATATATGTTATGCCTTCAAGATTCTTGTATTTTTCAACTACTTCATGGTCCTAAGGTAACATGTAGCATGTAGATCACATTTATCTCTGAATCCTGCCATGGTACAGACTGATATAGCCCCAGTGATTCTGATAGACGTGAAGATGTTTCAAACATTTCTCAAATATTTTAATTAATGTAAGGGATTGGTTTTTGTATAAATTATACAAAGTGATTTCTATTTTATGACAATAAATAAAATTTGAGATTTTCTTGTTAGAGTCTTCTTTCTAATAAGGTTTATTCTGGTTAATGTCTGTATCGCCTGACCATGTTTTGTTGACAGTAAAGCAAACTAGAATTTGTACGCTAAATATGGAACTATAGCCCTAATTTTTAAATACAACACAAATTTTTTTTGAAATTTTTAAAATATTTAAACAGTAAAAAAAGTTCACTTGTACAAAAAAGAACCTGAATTGACTGTATCAACACAAACTTGCTGGAAGAGTATATGAATTAAGTCAGAAAAAAAGCTGATACATTAGTAGTGGGTTCCATAGTTGTGGTGATCTTCAGTCTTCAGGGTTTAGGGAAGACAAAGGATTTTAGGAGGTTTTTTTTCCCCAAAATGAACAGATGAGAGGGTTTGGAGAACTACAATAGTAGTCATAGTATGTGGGCTGTGAAGGGAAAGAGGCATCATAGACAAAGGGAGAAAGATTTTGGAGAAGATTCAAAGAAAGAGCATCCCTTGTTTAGAGAGTTTAAGGGACAAGGACTCTGAGGCTAGAAGAATTAAGTAGAAAGGACATTTCAGAAAACCAATTCATCTGGGTTGAAGTGGGTTTGATCTTGAGCCACCTATACTGTGGTGGCATACGCAGGAATGTGATGTTATTTGATGACAGCTTCGTATCATAGCTTTCTCCCCACTCCAAGGAACACTAGGACATCCCATCATTTTTCCTGCCCTAACCCAAGTAAAAGATATAAGGAAGTACCATGGTTCCAAGCCAGTTATATCAAGGTTTATTCCTGTTGTAATCAATTAAAACTCTGATAACATAATCAACATGATAACTTAATTAGAAACATCTCTCACAGAGTCCTGCCATAAATTTACCTTGGTGTCCTCATGGGCAAAATGCCCCTCAGGAAATCGAATTTTCCTGGTTTCTTCCAGCTCAGGAATGACCTTCGATTTTGCTTGCACCTCTGCTTCAAAGGATTCATGCTTCTGATATTTCCCCTGAAGATTAGAAATCAGAGTTTATGGCTAATGCAGCCTGGTCTCTCTGGAAGGGAGGTTCTTTTATTCCTCTTCTTTCTTGCAGTCAAAACTACTTGTTTCCCAACCTAGATTA
The DNA here is from genome assembly GCF_964374135.1 of Grampus griseus. Taxonomy (NCBI): domain Eukaryota; kingdom Metazoa; phylum Chordata; class Mammalia; order Artiodactyla; family Delphinidae; genus Grampus; species Grampus griseus. The sequence goes on along the minus strand of NC_139017.1, from coordinate 69,381,637 downwards.
AGTGATAACCTATGACCATACCTGGAGGAGTCCACTGCACTTAGGGTTTCAAAGGGTCCTAGGCTCAATGTCCAGGACCATAGTGGAAGTTTTTTTCCAGCCCCCACTGCCTTTGGGGAATTTCCAGTAAATATTATTTTAAATTCTCAATTGCCTTCTGTGGAAATGAAATAATGTAACAGAGTTTTTCCTCTTCAGAAAAGAGGAACTAAATGTTACTGAAAGTAGTGAACAATGAGGAAGATGATCATGGCAACAATGGCTTTTTTTTTTAATTGAGAGGTTTTTGCATGCCAGATTATGTTTTTGCTGTCATATATAAATTGATCCATTTAGCAGATAACACTTTGTTCTTGTTCCAGGTGCTTCCTCTCCAATATCCATTGCACATTTTAGGCATGCAAGCCTTTCTTCTGATCCTGACTGTGCCTCTTTCTATAACATTGTACAAGTAGGAGTGGGAGCTTCCACCAAAGCTCTCCACCTGACTCCTCTCATTCAAACTTAACAAGAGGCATGAATAGCCATTTGGTAAAAACCCTGGTTAAATCACATCTTTCTGAGGAGAGCGAAGAGCAATTGTTTCAGAAACATTGATGTCTCTTCACCTCAATTCCATCCTTAATGTCACAAAATATTGAAATCACATAGTGTGTCATAAATTCTTTGAATTCTCAGTGTTTTGCCCATGGGTTAACTTCAGAATGAGTTTATAAAATATTATCTAGAATGAGTTTCCTTTGTAAATAAGACATTGAGGCTTAAGGAGTTGAAGACATGTGCTATTTAAAGACAGAATTACAGTCCCCAAAGTCTAATCTTTCTGTTATATCATCCCTCTACAGTTTCCCAGATGTACACCTACATTATGGAAATGTTTCCCTCCCTAGAGATCTTAGAGTCAACTCTGGGGAAGTCAATGAAACTAAATGACCTGTATGTTAGTTGGGTCTTCATAGCTTTTATCGCCTGCAATCTTGATTTTCTCCAAGATCCATTTCTCGAGGTCATCTGCATCTCGTATGAAAACCTGGTAGTAATAGGAATCTTCAAGCTTCTGACCCCTCTCAGCAACCAGTTCCTTGAACCTCCGGTACCGGGTCAACACCTCCTGACGCCTCTCCTGGATCTCTTCTGCTGTTTCCAGCACTTTTGGCCCACCACTCTCCATAGCCTACAAGTTAAAAAGCTTCTACATATTGCTGGTTCTCAGATCTCTAGTATACTGTCCTTTTATATGTCTCAAGGCATTTACTCATATTGGACTTATGTTCAGATATCTTTAAGCCTATAAAAGCCTGTTTTTAGAAAGACGGTAGTACATTTATATAATTTTAACCATATACAGCTACAACCTAGGCTAATAATTCTTGATCATTCAGAACACTTTTTCAACTTTTCACATAAGTATGTGCTAACATTAATAAATTAAATAAACTTAATAAAGTTTGATAAATGCTTATTATTGGACTAATAATCGAAGACAAGTTTAAATTAGCAAAATCACAGAGTTTCAGATTGATAAAAAAGAAATATAATTTTATTGCTTTCAAAGGCTGAAGAGGTGTTAACATGTACTGATAATGATGAACTTAGTTTAATGAATAAATAAAAATGGCTTGCAATTAACTTGATGAATGATATACCCCAAAGTTTGAAAAGGTTGAATTCTTCTTACATAAAAATATAGCTAATATATTGTTTACTCTTTTTATTTGCTTTATTTATAAACACTACAAATCAAAAGTTTGGCACATTTGCAACCTAATTATCACAAATTTCAAATTATTAGCATCTTGGTAAATGGCTTTTGCTATATAAAACATTGTATTGCTATCAAACAACATAAAATATTATTTTCCTATAGTGGAATCCAACCTATTTGTGACAACATCCAGTAAAATCTCCATAGGGTCCATCTTCATTCTTCTGGATATAAGCACAGTTTTCCTAGCTTACCACAATGAAAACATTCAATATAAAGTTTAAATTTTAGTCTCCTTCTGCTATACATAATTGCTATTCTGTGGATGGCCTTTACAAGTTTGGCTATAGAATTAAATCCTTCTATGGAGACTCAAACCTTTACTGTGTGTTACTTTGCTCCAAGTTACTAGGTTGTTCTCCATGTGAACCCATAGAAACAGGTCATTGCTAGATTTTGGTGCTGTATACTGGAAAGCTCAAGGTCATTGTTTAAAGTGAGACATTCATAAAAAGAGTTAAAATTAAACTTCTTTACCTCTTAAGAATCAAGAAACAATTCTTGTTGATCCTGTCAAAGATAGTACAGAAAAGTCAAAGGAGACAGCTTTCCTAGTTATATTGGTGACAAATTGTACTGTAAAGAATTCTGTACTCACGGTTTCCTTTGGAAAGTGTTACGCTTTTCCTAAAGGTCAAGAACCTGTCAAAATAAAATGTATCCAAAAGACAGAGAGAGAGAGAGAGAGAGAGAGAGACAAAGGGAGAGAAAGAGAAACAATTCACATGTAGTTGTCTAGTCTAATTCAGATAGAGATGAGAGAAACGTTACATATGTGGCAAGACAAAGAAAAAAAACAGCCCTTCACTTGGGCCAGAATCCCGCCAGCTACAATCTACATTATCTTCAGGAGACAGATTCAGCTGAGGCAGATGCTAACTTTCACAGATGCTGGGTGACTCAGCGGCTTGTGGGACTATGGCTCTCAAAGTTTCTCAACCGGACTTTATAAAAAATGAAAGCAAAAATTTTAGATGAAAAATTAGAAAAAAACTCAGTTATAGATGTAAGATAGAGTCAGTGTTATGATGGTGTTTTGTTTCTTTGATTAGTTTTAAATTTTATATCTGAAAATTGTAAATCAGGAAGGAATTCTGGGATGCCCATTCTTCACACTCTGTGAAGAATTACAAGAACTCAGGGCATACATATGTTCTTGTTCTAACCTATCTCTAGGAAATGCAAATCAACGACTCCATCAAAACCCAACTACAGATTTTTAGCAGCCTTTAAGCAACAATACATCCTATTTTTTGCTGTAGAACCTTTGTTAAAATAGAAAATTTTACTCTTTGCCTCACAGATTGGGTTTTTAAAAGTCTGATTTAGCCTTACCCTTAATCATTTAAATAAAAAGAACAAAGGAAGTAAGATATATGCTTTTTTATTTGTATTTTGTGAAACAAAAATTAGGATACTTCATTTGACAAACTAATGAAGTCATAAAATATTTGAAAATTGGACAGAGTTCTAAACTGTAGGATAAAAGTCATCCTAATCTATGTATTATTTTTAATGGAGAGAAAAGAAACAGAAATCCTTCTCCAAACATATAGGTTGTAAAGGCAACTTTACAAAAATGAAACAAACCAAAGAAAATAGTGGGATGGTTTCAGACTCTCCTAAAAAACAGTGGGTCTATCCATGCCAAACTTCATTCCAATACAAATCCAATTTGAATAATCTAGCTTTCACGGTCTACTAGGGTAGATCAAGGTTCTACATTTCTAGTTTCTTTTCTTCCTGGATCATCTCACCCAATGAAATTGAGAGAGCTTTAAATTCTCTTCTTGAAAGTATAATATTTACTTTTTCACATAGTTTCTTTATATTAAAATCAAATTTGGGTGCTAAAGGCATGAACACAAGTCTTAGAGAATGCATTATATCACATGAACCAGGGAAACTCTGACTGGAGTTGGTTAGGGAGGAAATACATTTTTAATCTTTATCCAAGAGATAAGAATCAATTTGAATCTACCGTGTCTTATTTATATATTGACATGATTAATTTACATTAATTTCTACTCTTTAGAAGTTTCTGTGAAGCAGATATTATCAACCTCATTTTTATATGAGAAAACAAAAGTAGTCTCTGAGAGGTAGTCTCATCCCATGGTTGTTTGGTTTGTAATTATTTAAACAAAGGATAAAATCCATGTGAGTGTGACCATCATGCCCCTCATCTGTTTTAGTCGATCTTCTCTTAGTCCACCAATATTTCTGGTTGACTTATTCCAGGATCTTCTCACCAAGAGTGTCAACCATGTGATAGCATTGTAACCAAAGAAATATTCGGACCCAATTAGCAGGATTGGTCATCATGAAATAGAATAAAAGTGGACCAGAACAATAGTCATTAGAGCAGGTATCAGTGTGAAAGTGCACAGGAGACAAGGAAGAGAATTTATACATCAAGACAGAAGTGTTCTTTGAGTTTTCAGTTTGCACCCAAGAGAGATTCCTGCTAACAGTTTCTGTGCCAACACCCTGGCTGCCACTCTGGCTGCTGCTGACTTTAAATTCAGTCCCACCCTATCTTCTCACTCCCTTTAGATTGACAGAGTTTATTCAGTCTCTGAGCATGTTTACCATTATTAGTACAAGTATCAGGGTGTCTCCTTGGGATTGATGGAAGGGTATGATGAAAAACTCTTAAACCCTGGTAGCTTAACACTTGGACCTCTGACCTTCTTGCCACTATTATAGTGTTCCAAGAATGTTTATTGGCTCTGAGGACATGGAGACCTTGAGTACAGGGGACACAGGTAAAGAATGTATGAGAGACACTGTGGATATTTAGAATCATGTATAATCTTTAAAATTGCATGTAGCCATGTACATAAACGAGTGCTAAGAGGTTACAGGGAAAGCGTGAGCTGATGACAGATAGCTTCATTAAAGAGAAATCTTATATTCAGTTTTACAGGGTGGGAGTAATTTGGAGAGCTGTTTTATTTGATCATGGTTATCAGCTCTGGGCAGAACTGTACTTCACACACTAGTTTTATCAGCACTGCCCAGCTTGCCTGAGTCTCTTCTCAGTTATCAGATCTTCTTTTCCTGGACTCAGAAACTCCAAGAGATGCTTTATATGCCCAAATTCTAAAGTCTCCCCAATTTGCAACACTAAAATTCATATGCTTGCTGTGGATATTTTGGAGTTCAACTTTCTCGGCCCATTTACCAACAAGGAAAAATATGTTAACTTTAACGTAAAACTAAGTTTTCCCATGAAATAGAAGTCATCATTATTTTATTTTTAAAATTTTATTTTTGTTTCTCTAGAGTTAGTTCTCATTTTAAAAGGTCTCAAATGGGGCTTCCCTGGTGGCGCAGTGGTTGGGGGTCCGCCTGCCAATGCAGGGGACGCGGGTTTGTGCCCCGGTCCAGAAAGATCCCACATGCCACGGAGCGACTGGGCCCGTGAGCCATGGCCGCTGGGCCTGCGCGTCCAGAGCCTGTGCTCCGCGGCGGGAGAGGCCGCATCGGTGAGGGGCCCGCGTACCGCAAAAAAAAAAAAAAAAAAAAAAGGTCTCAAATGGTTGTCTCCTAAATGGGTTAAAATATTAAATATTGTCATTCAGAAAAACAGAAAGACCTTTTTGCAGTGAACTGTATCCACTTTAACTCTTATCTTTCCGGGTCCTCTGAAGTTATTTGTCCCTTAACTCTATAAGGAAAATTACATAATTAAAGTTTACAATCCTATAATAAAAAATAAAACTCTTTTTTTTTCCCTTACCATTATCTTCTCTCACTCTCCCTTACTTATTTTATTATTTTTCTGTTTTATTTATTTGGTATTACTGCATTGAATACGAAAAAACAAAACCCATGATGTCTCCTTTAACAACAAACTATGTAATTATAATTGAAAAAGACATTGGGATAATGGAAAGTGCACTGGATTTGAAACGGAAACCATCTAATCTGAAGACTCAATTCTACCATTTTATAATCAGATGAATATTGGAAATTTGCTTAAATTTTATTAAGTTTATAATGGGAATAGTAATGACAAGGCTACTTATTCCAGAGAATTTTTATATGACTTAATTTAGATGGTTGATTAAAAAGCACTTTATTTAACTATACACAAAAAAGAATTTTTATTGTTATGAATAATGCCAAGCACATATATTTCATTTACTTCAAGTCATCTATTTTGTTCTGAATCAGAAATCTGGAGTGCTTATCTTTTAAAGAATGATTTGCAATGTATCATTAGAAAATCTTATGTAAAATTGCTGAATGTTTCCATCCAGTAATAATTATCTCTGAGTACAGCAACCCTTAAGGAAACCACATAAACTTAAATCTTTACAAACTTTATAAAAATGGCATTTTTGGTGACATGGTCCTACTCAGGGAAGAAAGAGCACAACCAAAAAAATTATTTCTTATTAGAATAAAGGAAAGTAGGAGCCAGGACTAAACATTATTTCCTTTATAACCATGACTAAACTATGAAGTTTAATTCTTATATTTAAGGGATTAGATTCCCAAGATATCAATAAAATCCTATTAAACATGTAAATAAAGGCCAGTCATTGAAATTTAAGTGGATTATCTGTGACATTTCTTCATTTAACTATTAAAAATTACTCTAAGTGTAAATACACTATGTATCTTATCTTTATTCATTATCGCTGGCCCCCCTGCCATCCTCTGTTGAATGTGTGAATAGCCTGAGTTTTCTATAACATAACTTTTTTATAAATTATAATTTTGTCAGGAGACAAAGAATGCCTCTGTTTATTTACTCTTTTAGTGAAGCATTATTGAGCATTTCTCTGGGCAAAGAATTCTAACAGGCATGGGGAATATAGAGATGAACAAAATAAGATACCTACTTTCAAAGAGTTCACAAACTAGAGGGCTCACAGAAGGCATGCAAACCATGACACAGGATAGAATAAAAACCATACTAAGTAGAAGCTCAAGAAACGTGTTACAGAAACACAAAACAAAGAATGTTTCTTTCTTGTTTCAGCTAACTATAGCAGGAGATATTTTGCCAAATCTGGCTCCCTGTGCACCAATGCCGCTTTTTATTTTCTTTGCCAGACAAAGGGAAGACACAGTAGGCTAACGCCTCAAGAACTGTGCCCCCCTCCTTGAAGAATTGGAAAAGATTTTATATGTGGGGCTCATGGTCTGGGGTAGGTGATAAGGATCAAAGTAGTGAAGGTCTTGCATTTCTTTTCTTCTGCAAATTCATGGCCAAAGCTGGCATCAGGCAGCTCAGCAACCTGCTCTGTTGTCGTTGAAGTTATGGGTTGTGACTTTCTTTCTGAAATGAAGAGTGCTACAAGAGAATTGTAAGGGAAGAAGAAATGCCAAGTGCAAAGGGTAATTCATATGGAGTCAGAGAATAATCAGTTTTGTGAAGGACAAGTCTAGCTACAAGTGTTTGTTAGTAGTAACAGCTAAAGAATAACCAAGATTGCTTAATTCTTTCAGGCCTGTTTATGTTGTTTCCCCAGCCTGTTCATTGTTTCCTTATTTTCCTTGTTTATCAGAAAAGTCTCATTTCTATTTTTGCTGTAACAGTGTCAGGACAGAGGTAGAATTTTATGAGTCCTTCTGGATTCAAAGAATAAACGACGGGACTGTGTGAGTCTTCACCCCCATTTTCTTTGTATTCTATGATTAATCAACCTCTGAGGACATTTCCTAAGTGAACAGAGATTGGATGGATAAATGTCCCACTTAGAGTCAATGCACAGAAAAAATAAACACAACAGCAACACACTGAAAACATAAATACAGATACTGGCATAAATATACTTTGTTAATGGGTATGTCTTTTGTCTTATTTGATAGTAGATCGGCATGTGTGCACTTTTATTGCTTCCTTGATCTCTTTACTCCTTAGACTAGATAATTGAGTTAAAGGATGGCCATAACACTGCAAAGAGTGGGCTAATAGCTATGCCCCAGGAAAAAGAATCCTTAGTAGAGAAGCACAGGGATATAAAGGCTACATTTCCAAAAAAATATCAAGAAAATAGCAAGGTGGGAAGCATATGTAGAAAAGGCCTTTGGTTTCAGCCAACAGAGCAGATAATGTAAGATTACTGCAATGATACAAACATAACCCAAAACTACAAGCAGTATAGCCGTGATGATCTCCACAGCATGTACAATTTCTACAACCTTGATTAAAATAATCTATCAGTGTTCATGCATGTCAGATTCAGGATGAGATCAAAGTTGCAAAAGATATTTTGAATTTGATTTGGACCACAAAATAATAGTGTAGATATTCAAGCAATCTCAGGAAGTGACATGAGGAAGCCACAGAAGCAACAGCCTACAGTCAGCTGAGTGTAGGGCTGAGGTGTTATGATTGTGGGGTAATAAAAGGGGTTGAAGATGGCCAGGTATCTGTCCTTAGCCGTGGTGGTGAGCTTGTAAATCTCAGAAATGACAAGAGAGTAAAATAAATACATATTCAGGAGGCAGTTAGTCAGATAAATGGTCTTCTGCTCACTGACTTGATTGGAGAGTATCTTGTGGATGATGCTTGTAGTATACCAGATCTCCAGGAAGGACAGGACACTGATGAGGAAATACATAGGAGTGTGGAGGTGGGAATCCAGTTTGATGAAAAAGAAGACCATAAGAGTGCCAGTGATGATGAACAGGTAAATTAGGAGCAAGAGATAAAAATAAGAGTTCATCTTCCTGCAAATGAAAAAAAAAATCCAGTGAATATGAATTCAATCACTGCTGTCTGATTTTTACTTAAAATCTTCTCAATGTGGGGCAGGAAAAAAAATAGAAAAAAGGAAGTAGTAATTGGATAATCAATTCATTCATTTATTATATTTTTATTTGTTCATTCAAGTATTTGGTCAGAGCTTACTATGTCCCATGTGCTGTGTAATATGGTCGAATGAGAAGGATCACTTAAAAAGAACCAATATTCCAAATGCATATATTGCTGTATTTCTCCAAGCTAGCCACACCATAAGATTCAGCTTATATAGGCAATTGCCTCTGTTACCCAAGAACACAATTTTATATTTAGCAGAATTGTCCCCTTTATATTTCCTTCACTTCTTTCATCTATATCAGCCCCTCTCCTGTTCAGAATAAAGAATAAATCAGGGTTCAGCTCAAATAATACTTCCCATGAATTATTCTAGTTAGATTAAATTTTTCTCTCTGTGGTACTCCCATAGCAATTAATTTTGCACTTTCTATATCATGGCTAATAATACAATACCTTGTCTGCTTCTCCAATTCCTTTTTATACTCTATTTTAATCAGATGTTTTACACTAATAAGTGCTCAGTAAACATGTGTGAATGTGGGGAGGCAGGCTCGTCCACCAGCACACTTAAGCAGTCATGGCTCCAACACAATAGAAAGGCATACACAGCCCACATATAGGAGACATCCTCGTACGCTGTTGGTGAGACTGTAAATTGGTGCAACTATTATGGAAAACAGTACGGAGATTTCTCAAAAAATTCAGAATAGAACTAGTACGTGACCCAGCTATTTCACTCCTGGATATTTAACCAAAGAGCACAAAAACTCTAATTTGAAAATATATTTGCACCCCTACATTCACGGCAGCATTATCTACAATAGCCAAGATACGGAAGCAACCTGTGTCCATTGATGCACAAAGGGATAAAGAAGATGTGATACACACACACAATGGATTATTAGTCAGCCATAAAAAAAACGAAATCCTGCCATTTGCAGCAACATGAAGGAAACTTGGAAGTGTTATGCTAAATGAAATGAGTCAGATGGAGAAAGACAAATAATATATGATTTCACTCATATATGGAATCTTAAAAAAACAAACAGAGAACAGATTAGTGGTTAGCAGAGGGGAAGACTAAATGCTAATTGGGTTAGTTGGGGAGAGGGTAAAATGGTGATGGATGGTAAGTAGACTTGTGGCGGTGATCTCTTTGTAGCGTATACAGATGTTGAATTATAAGGCTTTCCACTTGAAACTTACATAATAAAAAATATATGAATGGAAATGAATTTTATTGAAAGTGGAGAGGTAAGTAGCATATGGCTGAGCAAGTTGAATTCACAACTATGGCAATTTTGACCTGAATTTTGAAAAGGGAGAAAAAGTTTGTCATCTCCCTTTTTCCTGTAGATGAGTACAATAAATTCAGTTCTTCTCAGTGGGCATGTCCTATGTGGAGCAAACAAATAACATGGAGGAAGAAAATGATATATGTAATTGGAATTGGAAAGAGTGTTTGACTACTTGATCTCCAATACTTTTTGGAAGAAGATAGGGAATAAATATATAAATGAAACAAATGCCTTATCCCACTTAATGGAACCTTCATTCTTCCAGTTCTTTAGATCAAATTCTTTGGAGTCAAGCTTGTCTCCTCTCTCACGCCCCATATTCAATCAGTAAGCAAATCAATTAGTGATACCTTCACAATATTTCTAGAACCAACTACTTTTTTTAAAATTACAACTTCTTTATTATATAGAGTTTTAATAATTTCGTATTGGACAACAGATAACATTTTAAAGAAAGAAACAATATAAATTATATTCCTCTCCTCAAGAATAGACCTAATATAACTGCTTTAGGAGTCTCTTCACTTTGCATAGCAGATATCCTAAAAGTTTATTGTGATATGATTTGACATCTCTGGATGTTTTGGGCAGAAATTATTTCAAACAGAACCAGAGAGAAGTCACTTTGTCCACTGAAAGTCCTGGGGATGTCACAAAAGCACTCCTGGTACTGTTGGAGACAGTCCCCTATAGTCTTGAGATATTATAGTAGTTTTTGAGTCATGAATTTAGGGACTCGGGTTTTAGGAGCTGAGGCAATGCCAAGGGCCCCATGATGCCTGGTGATATTTGTAGGAATCTGATTCTTAGGATTCAGATGTAATGACCAAATGGACTTCTCATTCTAATTGTCAAAAGGAGGCCAAATTGCTGAATTGCTCTCTTGCTAGTACAGAGAAAAGGACACTGCAGTGTATCATGGAACTCCACCAGGTTAGAAGGCTTTATATGTAGCCTATTTTAATGTTGGGTTTAATCCTGGGTTTAAAAACAAAACTCATAAAAATACATTGATTTCATTTACCATCTTCTCTCTTTTAAAACTACTACCCATAGGTATACGACTTAATATTTGGAAATGGCAGGCCACAGGATTCATCCTTTTTATTTAAAATAGTGTGTGTGTGTGTGTGTGTGTGTGTGTGTGTGTGTGTGTGGAGGTGTGTTTATTTTTTTGCATATAACCTATGTACTTCCTCCCATATACTTTATTTTTTTTTAACATCTTTATTGGAGTATAATTGCTTTACAATGTAGTGTTAGTTTCTGCTGTATAACAAAGTGAATCAGCTATACGTATACATATATCCCCATATCCCCTCCCTTTTGAGCCTCCCTCCCACTCTCCCTATCCCATCCCTCTAGATAGTCACACAGTACTGAGCTGATCTCCCTGTGCTATCGAGCTGCTTCTCACTAGCTATTTATTTTAGATTTGGTAGTGTATATATGTCAACGCTACTCTCTCACTTCTCTTTTACTTCACTATGTATGACAAACTCTAGGTCTATCCACCTCACTACAAATAACTCAGTTTTGTTTCTTTTTATGTCTGAGTAATATTCCATTGTATATATGTGCCACATCTTCCTTATCCATTCATCTGTCAATGGACATTTAAGTTGCTTGCACGTCCTGGCTATTGTAAATAGTGCTGCAATGAACATTGCGGTACATGACTCTTTTTTTTTTCTTTGCAGTACGCAGGCCTCTCACTGTTGTGGCTTCTCCTATTGCGGAGCACAGACTCCGGATGCGCAGGCTCAGCGGCCATGGAGCACGGGCCCAGCCGCTCCGCAGCATGTGGGATCTTCCCAGACCAGGGCACGAACCCGTGTCCCCTGCATCGGCAGGCGGACTCTCAACCACTGTGCCACCAGGGAAGCCCCATGACTCTTTTTGAATTACAGTTTTTTCAGGGTATATGCCCAGTAGTGGGATTGCTGGGTCATATGGTAGTTCTAGTTTTAGTTTTTTAAGGAACCTCCATACTGTTCTCCATAGTGGCTGTATCAATTTACATTCCCACCAACAGTGCAAGAGGGTTCCCTTTTCTCCACACCCTCTCCAGCGTTTATTGTTTCTAGATTTTTTGATGATGGCCATTCTGACTGTGATACCACATTGTGGTTTTGATTTGCATTTCTCTAATGATTAATGATGTTGAGCAGCTTTACATGTGCTTCTTGCCCATCTGTATATGTTCTTTGGAGAAATGTCTATTTAGGTCTTCTGCTCATTTTTGGATTGAGTTGTTTGTTTTTTTGATATTGAGCTGCATGAGCTGCTTGTAAATTTTGGAGATTAATCCTTTGTCAGTTGCTTCATTTGCAAATATTTTCTCCCATTCTGAGGGCTGTCTTTTCATCTTGTTTATGGTTTCCTTTGCTGTATAAAAGTTTTTAAGTTTCATTAGGTCCCATTTGTTTTTTTTTTGTTTGTTTGTTTTTATTTCCATTTCTTCAGGAGGTGAGTCAAAAATGATCTTGCTGTGATTTATGTCATAGAGTGTTCTGCCTATGTTTTCCTCTAAGAGTTTTATACTGTTTGGTCTTACATTTAGGTCTTTAATCCATTTTGAGTTTATTTTTGTGTATGGTGTTAGGGAGTGTTCTAATTTCATTCTTCCATTTTTCCCAGCACCACTTATTGAAGAGGCTGTCTTTTCTCCATTGTATGTTGTTGCCTCCTTTAGAACCAACTACTTCTTAGAACATTCATACTGCAACCCTGGCCCAAGCCATCAACTCTTGCCTGGATTTTGCATAACCTCGAAGAGTGTCTGCTTTTCTCGTTGCCCTCTTTCAGTCTATCCTCAGCATTAAACTAAGATAAGTCTTATTAAAAGGTAAATGAAATAGTTTTGCTTCTCTGCCGAAAACCCTCCAATGGGTCCCACTTTACTCCAAATGAAAAGCAAAAGCCTTTACAATGGTCTTTTAGTTCTTATGTAATCTGGCCCAAGAAAACTTTTTCTGACTTTATCATCTATGTCTCCACACCCACCCCAATCACTCTATCCACGTGCCACCTGGAATGCCCTTACATTAGAGCCTTTGCACTTCCATGCCCTCTACCTAGAACATTCTTCCTTGAAATATTCACATGCCTAGAACTTATTTTCTTGTACTTCTTTTGGCCATAATTCAAATAATACTTGCTGAGAGATGCCATTCCTGATTACCTTACTTAAAATTAATCACATTCCAGCCCCAAAACTCCTTATTCGCTAACCGTATCTTATTGTTTTTTCTCCCTACCATCTCTTACTACCATTTAAAATATAATTGCATTTTATTTAGATTATTGTCCACCATCCTTTCATATATAGACTCCGTGAGTACAAGGATTTTTTTCTGTTTTTAAAATAGTTTTATATGTAATGCCTAGAACAGCAATTGGTACAGAGTTGGCATGTAATTCCCTCTTTAGAATTATATGATATATACCGTTTCTATTCCTCTCAGGTTGCTGTTACATACAGAGCAAGTTTCTTGAAATGCTTAAGACAGAGATAGTTCAAAGTCCCTATGGTTGATGGAAAAGATATAATTAGGTAACCATACTCATATTACAGAGGAAAAGTGGTGAAAGTGTTAATTGTGTCAGGCTATGAATATGTGCAAATGAATAGGTTAGAATAGTAATGGGAGGAGAAATTCTGAACTTATAAGTAAAATATCTAAGAAATTGTTTCCTAGCTGTATAATGATCAACATTTTAAAACCTTCAGCCTGCAATTAAGTTTTAGATTGTTCATACCTACTGCCCTAAGGTAAATGAATTTAAAAGAGTAACAAACACTCTCTTTTTCTAGGAATCTAGATGCTCTGTTTCAATAGAAAAACCTCTGAAAATTTATTATTCAAACTGCAGGAAAGTTAACAAGAGCAAAATAATGTCAGCAATGGAACGGCAACTCATAGCATCTCCTCCTTTTTGCACCCTTCATAGATGTGACAGTACAGAAAATCAGAAGTCATGAAGCAATTCAATAGTTATTTATTAAGGCCATTATTATATAGAGCCCAGTGCTAGGCACAGGGAGCAATGCACATATGAACCAATGACACAGTGCTTCAAGTTGGATGTATTAATGATAATTCAAGGTAGAAAGCAAGCAGTGTCATAAGAGTGGTACAGATAAAGTACAATGAAACTTCAGAGAAGTTACTGCCCATTGTCTCTGGAGTCCGAGTGTTGGGATTCCTGTCCTTGTTAGGCTACTTTTATGGGTAAATTACTTACCTGCTCTTTGTCTCAGTATTTTCAACTGCAAATTAGAAATGATGAGATGACTCATATTGTAAGTATTAAATAAAGTAAGAGATGTGAAACACTATGTGCTTGGCACATAGAGAAAATAAATTGCTAGTTATAATCAAAATAATTATTTATTCTCATTTGTTAAAGGGATGAATAAGTTAAAATATGCTTATTAGGAGAGTTTAAGAACAGCAAGTCAGTAATGCTGAGACAATACTATTAAGTATTGCTGTGGTGAGAAAAGCATGGCAGTTTGAAGTCTGGACTCATTTTTGTTACTTGCTCTATCATTAGCCAACTATGTGAACATAAAAAGTCTGTTTGCTTCAATTTTTTTTCTTTTCTTGATCTGCATAATGGATGTGATAATATCAACTGCATGAGTTTGTTTTGAGGATTAAGTGAGTTAATCCAGTGAAAACTTGGCTTATAGGCCATAGTTCTTATTAAAACCAGCCTCAAGCCCATGTTGGTTTGTACCAAAAACTCTTCCTAAATTAAAAGCAAGTAGAGTTCTAAAGGTATATAAATAAAGATTAAAAAATAAAGGTAAGTATATGATAAATATTTTTCATGTCTCAGAACAAATACAATTTCTCTTTGCAATTTTTCTTGATTTTCCAGCACAGTTACTACTTCTGCTATGATTTTATGGATTTTGTTGTTATTACTTTTTATATTGTACTTTTATGGGCCTCTCCAATTCTTTAGTGGAAACTCTTTTAGGTAGAGGTTCTATGTTTGTCCAGAATTTACCACACTGCTTGACATGTAAAATTTGCTCAGTAATGAATTGTTCAATATGTTCATGCAGATAAGGTTTCTGACATTTAAAAAATGATGGAAAGTAGTTAACAGTGAACATAAATAGCCATCTTCAGATTACATGCTTCATTAGTTACGAAGGATTTTCAGTAAGTGATTATATATTCTTTCATTCATTTATTTATGTATTTAATATAATCTCCCCAAAATATCATAAAAATATAATAAGCAGGCTGGTGAGGTGGAAAGCAGTGTGAGAGAACTCACTGCTCAACCCTCAGCAATGTGAATTTTAAAAATCACTGTAAGACGTTCCATCAGTAGGTTAGCGCCGTGATCTCCCCTCTGAATGGTGTCCTTACTTTTGATCATCAGACACTGCCGTACGCTGTTTCTTTTCCTTTTGCTTTTCTCTCAGTTTGGAATCTTCTTTATTCAACACACATGAACACGCGCACGCATGCACAGATACACAGGTTAGCTAGGAAAATTACATTCACAATTTGGAGTGAGGGCGTATTTAACCTTAGAACGTTTTTAAGCAGCATAGTAAAGCAATAAGATCTAAGTTTTAAGAAATAAAGTAGTCTCAGTTGGGAGAGAAGATAGAAGGTGAGAAAGTACGGATGTAAAAAGGTAGTTTCAGCTATATACATTTTTAGGGACAATGATAAATTTTGAGGGACAAGGAAAGTGATAAATAAATTTTATATTTTAAGGCAGGACAAGAACTTTTCAGCATAAAATTCTCTCTGTGTGTCCATTTGGGCCTCCTCTCTCTCTCCTTAATGTGCAGTGTGCATCTGCATTACACATAAAAAAGAACTTCTCAAAGATGGGAGTGTCTGCTGGACTGTAAAGATCGTTTTGTTTTGTTTTGTTTTCCTTTCTTCTGACTCTAGCAATGTAACTTCTTTAAAAAATATATTGTTCTTTCCCAACTCTGTAGGGAGTCATGATGACTTGATGCTTGTTTTGTAACTGCTTACCTGGACTATGTATCTTTGTTGAACTTTATGTAAAATATCAATGTCATTTTGATGCATGATACTTTGTCTCAAAAATGTATCTGACTGTGCCTTTGACTTCTAACAGGAGGAACAGTTCTCAGAGCTTTCTGAGAGCCTGTCTCCCTGGTTATAATTCTCAGTTTGGCTCAAATAAAGTTCCTTTTATTCTTCTTAACTTGATTGTTAATTGGACTTTTATTGAGAAATTGATTATATACTACAAAATCTTAAAGCAGACAAAACATAAGAAAACTGTGTAACCCTTTCATATGGAGATTTATGTAAATCAATTCTGTAACAATATTGCACTGAGAAAAGTACTGTTAAAATAATTAATCTATCAGTAATTTCATTCCTCATGCTTTATGAAAAACATTAAAAATATATACATTATTTAAACCCAGTTACATTTCTTGTATCCCTTTTCCCCTCTTCCCTTATTTTCTTACACTAAGTATACTTTCTGAAGACATTCCTTTACCAAGACCTCTCCACCCACAACCTATGTTTTTTCTCACATTTTCTCTCTTCTCTATCTGAATTCTTTATTGGATACCATTATCCTCTTCTTATAAGACATTTCCCTTTACTTCTGTCTTTGCATCTGACTTTTAAGTATCATAAGACTTAAGGGTGAAGATGAGGGCATGGCTATGGCACACTAGTGGGAAAGTGAGGCTGACTACCATAGGATTCCTGTAGGTGGGCTAGGGAAGAGTGAAAATCTACTAACATTTGCATAGTAATCAGCTTTATTATTGCATCCCCATGAGGCGTGAGCCTTGGAGAAAAGCACCTTTTATGAAGCATGTATAAAGAGAAGAATCCACAAGAGAAAGAGTTCTCAAACAAAATAAGATTAAAAAAAATAAAGAGTCCAGCATCCTGAAATACAAGGGAGAAGAGGTTGAAAGGGAAGCATTGTCCAATATGGTTGATCAGTTGTCTGGGACAATCAGAATGCAGCATGGTGATATTGGTTTATTTACTCAGTAGATATTTATTGATATTATTGCTTAATTAATAAGTACAATACATTTGATTACAGTGAAACCAAGGATTACATTTTTCAATTTATCATGAAAAAATATTGATTAGCTAATGAATGGGTTAGTTTTATTACTTTACTTTTTTTTAGAGCCAAGGTTTTTGTTTGTTCATTTATTGTACTTAAAATATTCTTCAGTGACCTTCTTGGCCTGAGATTCTTTGCCATAGTCCTTAACTACCACAGAACTGCAACCAACCCTTTTATGGGGTTTCTCTCTCTGTCAGTCTTAAAGAGGCCTATCCATTCTCCTCATTTCTAGTGGTCACTGATATTAATGAAGTTGATTTGGGGTTCAGCAAAACAGTCTCCACTAACTTGACACACACAGGCTCAATACAGGTAGACACAGGGCTTAGTGCCTGTTATTGACACAGACATGGAATTAATATTGTGTAGTACTGACAAGATATAAATCATACAAGGGATTCATAATAGAACTTGCTGAAAAACATCTAGACTGCTATTTATCAATACATGAATACTCAATTAGAAATTAGGGTTATTCTTCAAGTATATCCATTGTGAATACCATGGAGAGAACTTAGTCTTATGAAGATGGTTTTCAATTATCATATCTTACAAACAGAAGTCTCGACTCTGTTAAAATTAGTAAATTTTTACCCAGATTATTTCCACAAATTAAATTTACCTTGAATAAATTGAGTGGCGGAAAACTTAATCAAAAAAGTCAGATCCAAAATATGTCAAATTGAATAAAGGTTGAAATAAACTATTGAGTTCAGTTATTAGTGAATTTTTTTTATTGGTGACTTTTGGGAGACCAGTTTTAGCAAAAGGCTGTTAGGAAAAGATGTATTGCAGGGAGTTGAGGATTAGAGGGCTCCAACAATTATATAGACTCCCAACTACTAGATCTTACTTGAGGTCCCTGGTCTTATGAAAAATGATGTTAGCTTGACTTATGTGCTTTTTTATAGCTCCCTCTATCTCTTTATTCCTCAGACAAATAATGAGGTTAAAAAAAGGGAGACAAAACTACAAAGGCCAGAGCAATGGCTATATCCCAGAATAAGGAGTAGATGGCAGAGAAGTGTAGGTACATGAGAGCCACACTGCCAAAGAAAACCAGAAAGACAGTGAGGTGGGAGACGTATGTGGAAAATTCCTTGCAATGACCCTCAGCTGAACAAATACATAGAATTACAGCCACAGTACCAACATAGGACATGAAAATGAGCATCACACCTGTAATGATCTCCACTGCATGGACAACATCCACTGCCTGAATCATGACGATGTCTTGTGTGTCTAGGCAGGCCAGGCCTGGCACTGGGAGGAAGTCACAAAAGATATGCTCAAGGTGATTAGAGCCACAAAATAGCAGTGTGGAGATCCAGGCAGTCTCAGTGAGGGGCATGATAAAGCCACAAATACAGCAGCTTAAAGTCAGCCGGGCACATAGCTTAGGGGTTATGATAGTGGGATAATGAAGAGGGCTGCAGATGGCCAGGTAGCAGTCAAAAGCCATAGCTGTCAAGAGACAAAACCTCACTCATGCCTGTAGAATGGAAGAAATACATCTGCAGGAGACAACCACTTAAGGAAATACTCTTGTCACTAAGCAGGCAAGACAGCACCTTTGGTATGGTAGCTGTGGTTTACCAGATCTCCAGGAAAGAAAGGGCGCTAATAAAGTACATGGGAGTGTGGAGGTGAGTATTCAGCTGGACCACTGTGATGATGACTAGGTTTCCAACAACAATGAAAGCATAAATGAAGAGCACTGGAACAAAACAGATGACAGGATCTCCCCAGGAATAAGGGAAAGCAGAGAAGATAAACTCCTGAGCAGTGGTTTGATTGGGGCTCTCCATCTCCAGGTGAGAAATGAGGATTTCAATTCCTACTGCACTCAAGCCTTCTAGGAGATGCTTACTATTGGTCATAGAGTGAGTACACTTACCAAATGACAGCATCTGAATAAATCCCTGTATTGGGGCTATAGAAGAAGAAGGAATATTCCATAGATGCTTACAACTAAAATTGGAGTATGGAAAAAAAAATACAGTCAGAAAACACAGCCAGTATTTTAGACCAATGATTCTCAAAATTCAGCATGCATCAGGATCACTTGGAGGGCTTGTTAAAACTGAGATTACGTGTCCCCATCCTGAGAGTTTCTAATTCAGTAGGTCTGGGGTAGGGTCAAAGAATTCTCATTTCTACCGGATTTCCAGGCAATGCTGTCTGCTGATCAGAGGACCATATTTTAAAACCACTGCATTTAGACAAAGAAAGAACTAGATGAGGTAGTGAAAGAATAGCAAGGTGATGTTTTTGCTCATATTCAAGTCTTATTGATTTTCTAACAATCTCCCCATAACTGTTTCAAAATTCTTCCTTATAAACTCTCAGTTCCTCATCTGATTCTTGGCATATGATTTAATTGAACATTTTAATGATGAAGACAGACATCATTAATAAATTCCAACCTCTTCCTCCTTTTTCTGCCTCTAAATAACACATCCTCTCTTTCATCTCTCTTTTCCTTTTCCATCTTCTAGGAAAATGGATCTGAAATGTATTTTGTACCAGAAGGCTTTAGTCAAATTAAATAATTGATGGAAACTGACTATGTCAAGCCATAAATGCAAAGCTTTTCTAGTATAATTATATTGGGTGGTTGGGTGGAGAGAGAGAGCTGTAGTGTTCTGTAGAATACAGTTTAAATACAACACATTTTAATATATTGTCCTATTCATTTATCTCCTGTTCAGAACCATTTGTTTTACTTTCTTTAATGATTTCCTCTCTTCTGCTATCAAATATGCACAAATCTTATCTTGAGAGGAAAGTCCTATCTCTATTCAGACTATTTCTCTCCTTTGTGTCAACATCATTATTTCCTATCATGTTAATACGTATTTACTGTCTTCATTCCCTCCTGAATCCCTTTGAATCAATTATCTTTCAACTTTCCATATCTCTTTTCTTAAATTATACCAATGACTTTCTGATTGAAAATTCAATGGCCTCCCTCTGTCTTTGTTGCCACTAACCTTTGAAGGTTAATCACCCAATCCTTGGAAGTCTTTCCTTCTTTTGCCTATTCCACACTACATTATACAGGTTTACCTCATTGGCTATTCTGTCTTCCACCTCCCAAGTTTATGGAAATAACACAAAATTCTATCTTTGTTCTTTGTTTCTCATTCCATCTTCCCTTCTTCAGAGACAACTCATTTATTCAAGTTTATTGATAAGCTCCTTAGGTTTTCAACTCTCATTAACTAATGTGACTCCAGAATTCCTTGTTTTGTATCTCAGTCCTGAGCCCCACATTTTCTTCAGGACTCTCCCACTTAGATGAATCACCTTGACCCAAAGTTGCCACCTCCACCTGTTATAGAGTGAATTGGGTCCTTCCCCCAAAATTCATATGTTGAAATTCTAACCCTGATACCTCAAAATGTGACTGTATTCAGAGATAGGGCCTGTAAAGAGATAATTAAATTAAAATGAGGTTATTAGGTTGGGCCCTAATCTGATATGACCAGTGTCATAAGAAGAGGAAATTTGGACACAGTTTCAGAAGGAGGCTCATAGGAAAATTCAAGGAAAGGCAGCCATCTACAAGCCAAGGAGAAAGTCCTTGGAAGACATCAACTCTGTCAAAACCTTGATCTCAGACTTCTAGCTTCCAGAACTATGAGAAAATAAATTCTTGTTCAAGCCATTCAGTCTGATACTTTGTTATCAGCCCTAGTAAATTAACACACCATCCTTACCCCCAACACTCAACCAATTTCCCTTGCTGATTTTCTTATTTTTGTTCTTCTAGATACCAACTTTACATATTTTTGCATCTATTGTCCCATCATGTCTCAAACCTAATTAATCATCAAAGTCTGCTTAACTTTTTTTTTGCTGTATTACCAATATCTTTTATTTCCATTGTCTTACCCCTAATTTAATGTCTAGTCATAATGTCTACACTATTGTAATGGGTTTCCAAATGCTTCCGGTCTTACTTTTCTCATACAAGCCTCCATTCCCTCAAGATTAATCTTGCTAGAGCATCAGTTTACTCATGTGACTCCCCTTCCACACCTATACTTAAGTTTTACATTCTCATCATTTTCTTCCTCTAAATTGTTCCTTCTTTAAAAAGGAAACAATCTCAAATCCTCTAGGATAACACTTTTCTAATCACTGAGATAGGAAAAAATAAGCTCCCTTTTTGCCTGTCATTGATTAATAACCTTGTGTTGTGTGTGCATTAGGAAAGGGCACTTTATTAATGGTCTATTGTTTATATTAACTATAGATATACTTGTTCATTGATTATGTGATTAAGTCTCATCAAACTCCCAACTACATCGTCTTTCTTTAATATTGCACTGAAACGATTTTTTGTTATTTCAGCAGAAAACAAAGCCATCTTATCTACTGTTGCTGTAAAAATTATTCATTACCAATCCAGTTTAGTAAACCTGTTATTAATCCAAACATGTCACTTTCATTTTCTGGTCTCTGAATATTCCTGAAAGAAATCTTTCCTGCCTGAAATATCCTCTTGTTCTTTCCAAGCTCTGCCTCCTTTATATATTTTTTTGAATTTTATTTATTTTTTTATACAGCAGGTTCTTATTAGTTATCCATTTTATACATATTAGTGTATATATGTCAATCCCAGTCTCCCAATCTGCCTCCTTTTTAAACTAACCAAATTCTACATGTGTCTTTCCTAGTTTTAAAAAGCTAATCCCGGGCTTCCCTGGTGGTGCAGTGGTTGGGAGTCCGCCTGCCGATGCAGGGGACACGGGTTCGTGCCCCGGTCCGGGAAGATCCCACATGCCGCGGAGTGGCTGGGCCCGTGAGCCATGGCCGCTGAGCCTACGCGTCCAGAGCCTGTGCTCCGCAACGGGAGAGGCCACAACAGTGAGAGGCCCGCGTACCGCCAAAAAAAAAAAAAAAAAAAGGCTAATCCCACGTCTCTAATCACTCTATTTCCTGTAATATTTACATATCTATATATCTTTTCCTCTTAAGATAATTTTCCCTTTTAAGTGTTCTTGAGTTTTCATATGCATATCTGATCTTTCCCATAAGTCTTGATGTCCTCAGTAATAGTCACCACATCTTGTGACTATGGTCCTATGAACTAAACTGGTCTACTAGTTCAAGAAAGTGCCCCTGAGCAGACCCAGATCTAATTCCCTATTCTATTGAAGAGATGTGGCCTAGCCAAAGAAAAGGTAAGGAAAATCGAAACCAAAAAGAAAAACTATTAGACTTTCCCCAGTGAACACTCTATCTTTATCCAAAGCGCAGTAAAGTCTAGTAAAATTGTCAATGACGTTAATGCCTAACAGTGAACTGGAAATCTCACTTGATTCCTGAAACACTGATTCCTAAAACATTTCAGAAATCAATCACAATGCTCATTTGTTGTTTTAAAGCCATCCCATGAGTTTGACCCCTTTGTATCCCACCCATTTCTTGGGAAATTTAGTAACTGAAATCATTTTTCTTTGTACTAACTTGCCTTATAACAATCTTTCCTGATTTCTCCTTGCCCAGACGTCCCAACAGTTACTCACAGTATCTATATTCATACTAGGGCTGCCTATTGTCACGTGTGAGTATTTTTCTTTCTCTGGATATCTACCATTCCCCAAAATTAGTTAATTTACTGACCTTGTTGCTGTTGGGTTCCAAAGTTGGAAGAAACATGGGTGAAGACTCTATCTTTCTCTACCCTGATGTGGTCAACCAAGTAAAGCTACTGAGACAAGAGACAAGCATCTTTTTCTCTTCTGCTATGTTTCTACCCTGAGCTCTCCATCTAAACAATATTTCCTTCATCAGTCAGTGATTAAAAAGATCTGACTTTCCTGTAGAGCTCTCTCCATCTCCCACACACCTTTGTGTGGACAAGTATATCTTTTTTTTTTTTACATCTTTATTGGAGTATAATTGCCTTTACAATGGTGTGTTAGTTTCTGCTTTATAACAAAGTGAATCAGTTATACATATACATATGTTCCCATATCACTTCCCTCTTGCGTCTCCCTCCCTCCCACCTTCCCTATCCCACTCCTCCAGGCAGTCACAAAACACGAAGTTGATCTCCCTGTGCTATGCAGCTGCTTCCTATCTATCTACCTTAGGTTTGGTAGTGTATATATGTACATGCCACTCTCTCGCTTTGTCACAGCTTACCCTACCCCCCTCCCCATATCCTCAAGTCCATTCTCTAGTAGGTCTGTGTCTTTATTCCTGTCTTACCCCTAGGTTCTTCATGACATTATTTTTTTCTTAAATTCCATATATATGTGTTAGCATACGGTATTTGTCTTTCTCTTTCTAACTTACTTCACTCTGTATGACAGACTCTAGGTCTATCCACCTCATTACAAAGAGCTCAATTTCATTTCTTTTTATGGCTGAGTAATATTCCATTGTATATATGTGCCACATCTTCTTTATCCTTTCATCCAATGATGGACACTTAGGTTGTTTCCATCTCTGGGCTATTGTAAATACAGCTGCAATGAATATTTTGGTACATGACTCTTTTTGAATTATGGTTTTCTCAGGGTACATGCCCAGTAGTGGGATTGCTGGGTCATACGGTAGTTCTATTTGTAGTTTTTTAAGGAACCTCCATACTCTTCTCCATAGTGGCTGTATCAATTTACATTCCCAACAACAGTGCAAGAGGGTTCCCTTTTTTCCACACCTTCTCCAGCATTTATTGTTTCTAGATTTTTTGATGAATGGCCATTCTGACTGGTGCGATGTGATACCTCATTGTAGTTTTGATTTGCATTTCTCTAACGATTAAT
The DNA here is from genome assembly GCF_964374135.1 of Grampus griseus. Taxonomy (NCBI): domain Eukaryota; kingdom Metazoa; phylum Chordata; class Mammalia; order Artiodactyla; family Delphinidae; genus Grampus; species Grampus griseus. The sequence goes on along the minus strand of NC_139017.1, from coordinate 69,357,886 downwards.
GATGTTGAGCATTCTTTCATGTGTTTGTTGGCAGTCTGTATATCTTCTTTGGAGAAATGTCTATTTAGGTCTTCTGCCCATTTTTGGATTGGGTTGTTTGTTTTTTTGTTATTGAGCTGCATGAGCTACTTGTAAATTTTGGAGATTAACCCTTTGTCAGTTGCTTCATTTGCAAATATTTTCTCCCATTCTGAGGGCTGTCTTTTGGTCTTGTTTATGGTTTCCTTTGCTGTGCAAAAGCTTTGAACTTTCATTAGGTCCCATTTGTTTATTTTTGTTTTTATTTCCATTTCTCTAGGAGGTGGCTCAAAAAGGATCTTGCTGTGCTTTATGTCATAGAGTGTTCTGCCTATGTTTTCCTCTAATAGTTTGAAAGTTTCTGGCCTTACATTTAGGTCTTTAATCCATTTTGAGCTTATTTTTGTGTATGGTGTTAGGGAGTGGTCTAATCTCATACTTTTACATGTAGCTGTCCAGTTTTGCCAGCACAACTTATTGAAGAGTCTGTCTTTTCTCCACGGTACATTCCTGACTCCTTTATCAAAGATAAGGTGACCATATGTGCGTGGGTTTATCTCTGGGCTTTCTATCCTGTTCCATTGATCTTTCTTTCTGTTTTTGTGCCAGTACCATACTGTCTTGATTAATGTAGCTTTGTAGTATAGTCTGAAGTTAGGGAGCTGAGTCCTCCAGCTTCATATTTCATTCTCAAGATTGCTTTGGCTATTCGAGGTCTTTTGTGTTTCCATACAAATTGTGAAACTTTTGTTCTAGTTCTGTGAAAAATGCCAGTGGTAGTTTGATAGGGATTGCATTGAATCTGTAGATTGCTTTGGGTAGTAGAGTCATTTTCACAATGTTGATTCTTCCAATCCAAGAAGATGGTACATCTCTCCATCTATTTGTATCATCTTTAATTTCTTTCATCAGTGTCTTATAATTTTCTGCATTTTTGTCTCCTTAGGTAGGTTTATTCCTAGATATTTTATTCTTTTTGTTGCAATGGTAAATGAGAGTGTTTTCTTGATTTCATTTTCAGATTTTTCATCATTAGTGTATAGGAATGCCAGAGATTTCTGTGCATTAATTTTGTATCCTGCTACTTTACTAAATTCATTGATTAGCTCTAGTAGTTTTCTGGTAGCATCTTTAGGATTTTCTATGTATAGTATCATGTCATCTGCAACAGTAACAGCTTTACTTCTTTTCGAATTTGGATTCCTTTTATTTCCTTTTATTCTCTGATTGCTGTGGCTAAAACTTCCAAAACAAGGTTGAATAATAGTGGTGAGAGTGGGTAACCTTGTCTTGTTCCTGATCTTAGTGGAAATGTTTTCAGTTTATCACCATTGAGGACGATGTTGGCTATGGGTTTGTCATATATGGCCTTTATTATGTTGAGGAAAGTTCCCTCTATGCCTACTTTCTGGAGGGTTTTTATCATAAATGGGTGTTGAATTTTGTCAAAAGCTTTCTCTGCATCTATTGAGATGATCATATGGTTTTTCTCCTTCAATTTGTTAATATGGTTTATCACATTGTTTGATTTGCATATATTGAAGAATCCTTGCAGTTCTGGAATAAACCCCACTTGATCATGGTGCATGATCCTTTTAATGTGCTGTTGGATTCTGCTTGCTAGTATTTTGTTGAGGATTTTTGCATCTATGTTTATCAGTGATATTGGCCTGTAGTTTTCTTCTTTGTGACATCCTTGTCTGGTTTTGGTATCAAGCTGATGGTGGCCTCATAGAATGAGTTTGGGAGTGTTCCTCCCTCTGCTATATTTTGGAAGAGTTTGAGAAGGATAGCTCTTCTCTAAATGTTCGATAGAATTCGCCTGTGAAGCCATCTGATCCTGGGTTTTTGTTTGTTGGAAGATTTTTAATCACAGCTTCATTTTCAGTGCTTGTGATTGATCTGTTCATATTTTCTATTTCTTCCTGAATCAGCCTTGGCAGGCTGTGCTTTTCTAAGAATTTGTCCATTTCTTCCCAGTTGTCCATTTTATTGGCATAGAATTGTTTTTAGTAATCTCTAATGATCTTTTGTATTTCTGCAGTGTCAGTTGTTACTTCTCCTTTTTCATTTCTAATTCTATTGATTTGAGTATTCTCCCTTCAGTTCTTGATGAGTCTGGCTAATGGTTTATCAATTTTGTTTATCTTCTCAAATAACAGGCTTTTAGTTTTATTGATCTTTGCTATCATTTAATTTCTTTTTCATTTATTTCTGATCTGATTTTTATGATTTCTTTCCTTCTGCTAACTTTGGGGGTTTTTGTTCTTCTTTCTCTAATTGCTGTAAGTGCAAGGTTAGGTTGTTTATTCGAGATGTTTCCTGTTTCTTAAGGTAGGATTTTATTGCTATAAAATTCCCTCTTAGAACTGCTTTTGCTGCATCCCATAGGATTTGGGTCGTCATGTCTCCATTTTCATTTGTTTGTAGGTATTTTTTAATTTCCTCTTTGATTTTTCTTCAGTGATCACTTCGTTATTAAGTAGTGTATTGCTTAGCCTCCATGTGTTTGTTTTTTTTAAAGATCTTTTCCTGTAATTGATATCTAGTCACATAGCATTGTTGTTGGAAAAGATACTTGATACAGTTTCAATTTTCTTAAATTTACCAAGGCTTGATTTGTGACCCAAGATATGATCTATCCTGGAGAATGTTCCATGAGCACTTGAGAAACTTGCTGGTCATTGAGTGAAGCTGGGTGCTGGTGTTGAGATGGATATCTCTGGGAGATTTTTGCCGTTTGATATTATGTGTAGCTGGGAGGTCTCTTGTGGACCAGTGTCCTGAAGTTGGCTCTCCCACCTCAGAGGCACAGCACTGACTCCTGTCTGCAGCACCAAGAGCCTTTCATCCACACGGCTCAGAATAAAAGGGAGAAAAAGTAGAAAGAAAGAGTTAGTAGAAGTAGAAAGAAGGAAAGAATGAAAGAAAGAAAGAAAGAAAGATAGGAGGGAGGGAGGGAGGGAGGCAGGGCGGAAGGAAGGAAGGAAGGAGGGAAGGAAGGAAAAAAGAAAGAAAGAAGATAAAGGAAAATATAATAAGGTTATTAAAATAAAAAAATATTAAGAAAAAATTTTTTCTTTTTTTAAAAGAAGAAAAAAAAAAAAAAAAACGAACGGATAGAACCTTAGGACAAATGGTGGAAGCAAAGCTATACAGACAAAATCTCACACAGAAGCATACACATACACACTCACAAAAAGAGGAAAAGGGGAAAAAATAATAAATTTTGCTCTCAAAGTTCACCTCCTCAATTTGAGATGATTCGTTGTCTATTCATGTATTCCACAGATGCAGGGTACATCAAGTTGATTGTGGAGCTTTAATCCGCTGCTTCTGAGGCTGCTGGGAGAGATTTCCCTTTCTCTTCTTTGTTCCCACAGCTCCCAGCGGCTCAGCTTTGGATTTGGCCCCGCCTCTGCGTGTAGGTCGCCGGAGGGCGTCTGTTCTTCGCTCAGATAGGTCGGTGTTAAAGGAGCAGCTGCTTCGGGGGCTCTGGCTCACTCAGGCCGCGGGGAGGGAGGGGCACGGAGTGCGGGGCAAGCCTGCGGCGGCAGAAGCCGGCATGACATTGCAGCAGCCTGAGGTGCGCCATGCGTTCTCCCGGGGAAGTTGTCCCTGGATCCCGGGACCCTGGCAGTGGCGGGCCGCACAGCCTCCCCAGAAGGGAGGTGCGGAGAGTGACCTGTGCTCGCACACAGGGTTCTTGGTGGCGGCAGCAGCAGCGTTAGCGTCTCATGCCCATCTCTGGGTTCCGCACTTTTAGCCAAGGCTTGGACCAGTCTCTGGAGCTCCTTTAAGCGGCGCTCTTAATCCCCTCTCCTCGCGCACTAGGAAACAAAAAGGAAAGAAAAAGTCTCTTGCCTCTTTGGCAGGTCCAGACTTTTCCCTGGACTCCCTCCCGGCTATCCGTGGTGCACTAACCCCCTGCAGGCTGTGTTCACGCCACCAACCCCAGTTCTCTCCCTGCGCTCTGACCGAAGCCCGAGCCTCAGCTCCCAGACCCACCCACCCCGGCAGGTGAGCAGACAAGCCTCTGGGGCTGGTGAGTGCTGGTTGGCACCAATCTTCTGTGTGGGAATCTCTCCGCTTTTCCCTCCGCACCCCTGTTGCTGCACTCTCCTCCGCGGTCCCGAAGTTCCCCCCTCCGCCACCCGCAGTCTCCACCCGCGAAGGGGCTTCTAGTGTGTGGAAACCTTTCCTCCTTCACAGCTCCCTCCCACTGGTGCAGGTCCCATCCCTATCCTTTTGTCTCTGTTTTTTCTTTTTTCTTCTGCCCTACCCAGGTACGTGGGGAGTTTCTTGCCTTTGGGGAGGTCTAAGGTCTTCTGGCAGCGTTCAGTAGGTGTTCTGTAGGAGTTTTTCCACGTGTAGATGTATTTCTGGTGTATCTGTGGGGAGGAAGGTGATCTCCGCTTCTTATTCTTCTGCCATCTTCCCCTCCTGACATGTCTTCTTAGGAGGCTTCTGGTATCTGCTAGACATACGGCATTGACCTGGTGGGGACTCTACACTGAGGAATTTGAGTGATATTCTGTAATAATACTTGAGATGATGGGAGGTCACACAGGTTTTTCCAGGCATTTTTTCCCATATTAAGAGTTCTCTCACTTCCCACTTATCTCATTTCCCGTTTAGCTCATCTCATTATAACAATGAAGCGTTGCACATTCTAGAAAAACACTGATCCTCTGGAAGTGTTGAGAGCCTGACAAATCACTTTGTATCTCTATGATGGCCCTAACCATCAACCACTTGGCCGCTAAGAATCACAAAAAGGTCACAATTTTTTTTTTCCATTTCTTTCATTCATCTTTTAAAATTTCAACTGCACAGTATGGATTTAAGAGCATTGTTCTGACTTCCTCTTATTTGGGCCAATAATGTGTGTGCTTTCTGCTGCTGAAACTCAGCTTCTGTTCACTGGTGCCAAATAGAAACACAGAGACAGAGTTTTGGTTGAAGTAGAAAAGAGTAGCTTTTATTGCTTTGTCAGGCAAAGGGGACTACAGTGGGCTAATGCTCTCAAGACTGTGTGACCCACTGATTTATCTTCCTACTTAAACAAAAGAATTTTTGAGTAGTAAGGAGTTTTATAGTGTTTAAGGAGCAGGGTATGATCAGCTCTTGGAAAATTCTCAGACTGGTTGACATCAAGGTGAAGTTTCAAGCATCATCAACCTTCTGGTTTCAACCTGTCTAGGGTCTATGTTATTATGGTCAGCAGTTTTCATCTGGAAGGCGTCTGCTCCCTGTAAAAACAACTTAGGAATGTGTGTCAGGCCTTTATCTATATCTTTCAGGGAACTGGGAGTTTGGTGATTCTGCTGTGTGGTGGATTTATAGTCTAAATAGCTACCAGTTGTTCAGCCCAATAGCTATTCTTTATTTCTACATCTTCACATTTCCTGATCATTAACTCTTTTTTTCTTTTATGGTAGAGAGATTTTTTATTTATTTTGTTTTTACATCTTTATTGGAGTATAATTGCTTTACAATGTTGTGTTAGTTTCTGTTGTTCAACAAAGTGAACCAGCTATATGTATACATATATCCCCATATCCTCTCTCTCTTGCGCCTCCCTCCCACCCTCCCTATCCCACCCCCCTAGGTCGTCACAAGGCACCGAGCTGATCTCCCTGTGCTATGCAGCAGTTTCCCACTAGCCATCCACTTTACATTTGGTAGTATATATATATGTCAATGTTCCTCTCTCAGTTCGTCCCAGCCTCCCCTTCCCCCACTGCATCCTCAAGTCTGTTCTGTATGTCTGTGTCTTTATTCCTGCCCTGCCACTAGGTCCATCAGTACCATTTTTCTAGATTCCATATATATGCATTAACATACAGCATTTGTTTTTCTCTTTCTTACTTACTTCACTCTGTATGACAGACTCTAGGTCCATCCACCTCACTACAAGTAACTCAATTTTGTTCCTTTTTATGGCTGAGTAATATTCCATTGTATATATGTACCACATCTTCTTTGTTCATTCCTCTGTTGATGAACACTTAGGTTGCTTCTATGTCCTGGTTATTGTAAATAGAGCTGCAATGAATATTGTGGTACACGACTCTTTTTGAATTATGGTTATCTCAGGGTATATGCCCAGTAGTGGGATTGCTGGGTCATATAGTAGTTCTATTTTTCATATTTTAAGGAACTTCCATAATGTTCTCCATAGTGGCTGTATCAATTTACATTCCCACCAACAGTGTAGGAGGGTTACCTTTTCTCCAAACTCTCACCAGCATTTATGTTTCTAGTTTTTTCAATGATGGCCATTCTGACTGGTGTGTGGTGATACCTCATTGTGGTTTTGATTTGCATTTCTCTAATGATTAGAGATGTTGAGCATCTTTTCATGTGTTTGTTGACAATCTGTATGTCTTCTTTGGAGAAATGTCTATTTAGGACTTCAGCCCATTTTTGGATTGGGTTGTTTGTTGTTTTGATATTGAGTTGCATGAGCTGCTTGTATATTTTGGAGATTGATCCTTTGTCAGTTGCTTTGTTTGCAAATATTTTCTCCCATTCTGAGGGTTGTTTTTCATCCTGTTTATGGTTTCTTTTGTTGTGCAAAAGCTTTTAAGTTTTATTAGGTCCCATTTGTTTTTTTTATTTTTGTTTTTAGTTCCATTACTCTAGGAGGTGAATGATCATTAACTCTTGAGTCAGCCTTTTACTTCAAAAAGCGAGGACATTGGGGCTTGCATATGGTTTAATTTCTGCTGCAGAAACAGCCGAAGAGTTTCTAGTAACAGGAGAAGGAAATGTCCTGACTCATGGTCGTTCCTGTCATGTGTCCTCTATCTCCTGGTCTGTGGATTGGGACCCTCTGAAGTACCTAAAGTCCCTCTCTCCCCTTTACATTTAGATCATACAACACGTCCACATAAGCAGCACTAAAGTCTGTAATGGAAATGCATGAAAACCTACTGGTTATTGTGGTGCTCTTGCCAAATCCTCCTTGATTTTCCCTGACTTACTCCTGCATATTCAGATTTTTTTTAATTTTTAATCTAGACTTCAACTGTCTACTCCACAAACCTAGTTTGAATTAACTCAATCAGTTTTATTCTCCCTTCAGGTGACCTCAAATCATCTACTAAATGTACCAGGTATTTGGGATCATTTTTCATTTCATGGTCTCATCCTATTTACAGATCAGATAGTGGGCTAACACAATATTATCTACTGATTGATTTCATTTATTTGACATCTCAGGATTATTTTTCAAATTGTTTCCATTGTACTATATGGGAAAAATGTGGAAAAAATATTTATTAAGTCCTCAACCCTTCTAGAAGCTCATTGCTCTTCCAGAATTTGAAGGATTCGTTGCAGTGATGATATCAGCCCATTACTCACTTGTAATTCTGTGAATAATTCTGAAAGGCAAGTGTAATCATGAAAGTGTATCATAGAAGTAGTGGATCCTTGTCATAGGCAAGAGGATAACAAGGGCAAAATTTATTTCCAAATACTCTAGGAAGAAATTACATGTAAATAATAATTTTATGCCTCTGGTATGTCAACTATTAATAACTATGTAAATATTTCACATAGTATTGAAACTAGAGGCAACATTACAGGGAATTTTTCTCCATCCAGGAAGTACAGTCAAGTATTGGTAGTGATAGATGCTTCTAACCAAGATCTGCCACTATACAGACTGCCAACAAACACATGAAAGAATGCTCAACATCATTAATCATTAGAGAAATGCAAATCAAAACTACAATGAGATATCATCTCACACCAGTCAGAATGGCCATCATCAAAAAATCTAGAAACAATAAATGCTGGAGAGGATGTGGAGAAAAGGGAACACTCTTGCACTGCTGGTGGGAATGTGAATTGGTTCAGCCACTATGGAGAACAGTATGGAGGTTCCTTAAAAAACTACAAATAGGACTACCATATGACCCAGCAATCCCACTACTGGGCATATACCCTGAGAAAACCAAAATTCAAAAAGAGTCATGTACCAAAATGTTCTAAATGATCTAAATAGACATTTCTCCAAAGAAGATATGCAGATTGCCAATAAACACATGAAAGGATGGTCAACATCACTAATCATTAGAGAATTTTAAATCAAAACTGCAATGATGTATCACCTCACACCAGTCAGAAGGGCCATCAACAAAAAATCTACAAACAATAAATGCTGGAGAGGATGTGGAGAAAAGGGAACCCTCTTGCACTGTTGGTGGGAATGTAAATTGATACAGCCACTATGGAGAACAGTATGGAGGTTCCTTAAAAAACTAAAAATAGAACTACCATATGACCCAGAAATCCCACTACTGGGCATATACCATGAGAAAACCATAATTCAAAAAGAGACATGTACCACAATGGTCATTGCAGCACTATTTACAATAGCTAGAACCTGGAAGCAACCTAAGTGTCCATCAACAGATGAATGGATAAAGAAGATGTGGCACATATATACAATGGAATATTACTCCGCCATAAAAAGAAACAAAATTGAGTTATTTGTACTGAGGTGGATGGGCCTAGAGTCTGTCATACAGAGTGAAGTAAGTCAGAAAAAGAAAAACAAATACCATATGCTAGCACATATATATGGAATCTTAAAAAAAAAAAAAACTAACACACCACTGTAAAGCAATTATACTCCAATAAAGATGTTAAGAATAATATATAGTTCTGATCAACCTAGGGGCAGGACAGGAATAAAGATGCAGACATAGAGAATGGACTTGAGGACAATGGGAGGGGAAGGGTAAGCTGGGAGGAAGTGAGAGAGTAGCACTGACATATATATACTACGAAATGTAAAAGAAATAGCTAGTGGCAAGCAGCTGCATTGCACAGTGAGATCAGTTTGGTGCTTTGGGAACACATAGAGCAGTGGGATGGGGAGGGTGGGAGGGAAGTGCAAGAGGGAGGGGATAAGGGGATATATGTATACATACAGCTGATTCAGTTTGTTATGCTGCAGAAACTAATACAAGATTGTAAAGCAATTATACTCCAATAAAGATGTTAAAGAATATTTTTATATAGAAAAAACTAAAATAAATTAACCTCCTCAACCTCAAGAGCTGTAGAGCGGATGTTTTAAAACAAATAAATTTAAAGTGTTTTTATTTTCAAGATGCTGTCACAATCCTGTTTCAAGTTCCCTTTAACCTTGTAGCTTCTGAAAAATGGATTACTTCATATAAACATGTTTGCCTTCTAGGTTATTTTTATATTTATACTCATGATCTTTATTCTAAGTGCCTCTTGTTATAAATACAAAATTACTACAGTTGAGTGATAAACTAGATTATTTGACTTGGGAGTCCAATAAGTAAGGTGGGAGTCCAATAAACTACATTATTTGACTTGGGAGTCCAATAAGTAAGGTGAGGTGAAAGAGCTGTGCTTAAAAGAAGAAAATAGAAGACAGAGTTAGTATGAGGTGACTTATTAGAAGGGAGAAATAATAATATATTTTGACTCTGAGCCTCTGGGAACTAGCCCTGTGTGACTGCTTCTGGTCTAGGCTAGCACCAAGAGCCCTGGAGAGGGAACCTGCTGACTCTGCCTCCAGGAGCTTAAGGCTAAACTATTCTGTCCTGGCTTTAGTGTAGAGGAACTGATAGGGAGAATCTGTCCTTCTGAATAATTCAAGCCAAAATTAACCTTGGATAAGAAGGCCATGGTCTTTACCCTAGTTTTGAGCTTTCAATATGTATATATATATATATTCATTGAGACCATTAAATTAAGCCTAAAATATTATCAATTGTCTAGGTAACTGATCAGTTAACTAGAATTGTAAACAATCCAATTGTTCCTCACTTAGGGAATGAATAAACAAACTCTGGTAGGTCCACACATTGAATTCTACACAGCAATATAAAGAATAAACTGATACACACAACTATATGAATGAATCCTAAACCACAATGCTAAGTGCCAAAAGTCAGACTCAAATTGCTATATATATTTAAATTTCCATTTTAGGAAACTCTGGAAAAGTGAAAAGTTTAAGTTAAGAAACTATATTAGTGGCTGCAGGGAGCTTGGATTGGAGGAAGAATTAACAATAAAGTGTCATGAAGGAAATTCTTGTTATGATGGAATTGTTCTAATTATTCAGAACGTGATCTTGCCTTTCTGTCCCTTATTGTTCTCATCAGGAGGGTAAAAAGTACACCATCAAGCCTCTAGAGCTATTATAAGATTAAGTGACACAAAATAATTGCAAAACACCAGATACCAAATATGCAATCAGGAAATACACTGTAAGGGAATTATATTCAATATCCTGTAATAAAACAAAATGGAAAAGAATATGAAAAAGAATATATTTATATGTATAACTGAATCACTTTTCTGTACAGCGGAAACAATACATTATAATGTTACAAGGTTGTAAATCAACTATATTTCTATAAAATAAAAAAAATACACTGTAAAATCAGTGTTAGATATCTACTTTCTGTCATTGTACCCTAAAGTAAATGAATTATTCTTCAGTGTTTGCCTAATGCAAGTCTTTGCCTGGAGCAACTTTCTCATAGGATCCACATATATGAGGACCAGGAAATATATCTGGAGAGCTACTAACCTGTTGGTACCTGAGTAAATAAGTGGAACCAGCTATTTCACGTCAGACAGGGCTAGAATTACTTCCCACATATACTAGAGACTTCATGCAAATCACCAGAAGCTACCTTATATGGTACACAAATTACCCAATTATGGCCCCTCCAGGAGATCAATTCTGAAAAGATATCATTGTTTTGGACTAAAGCAACTCCACCCTAGGATAAGGGTTGGCAATTGAAGCATAGACTGGATTTCAGCTGGTCTGGCTTCCTCTTGGGTTTCTTTGAGCAGGGCACAGCTTGTTCAACCTGTCATTCTTTTTTTTAAAATAAAAGACAATTTTATTTTCTTTAACACAACTCCATAGAAAAAGTGGGTACCATGGTCTAAATAAGACTCATTTGATATCAGCAGTATACATTATGTAAAACTTGGAATCTCAAGGAAACTAAACTTTCTGCTGCCTTTTTGTTTACATAAGCTCACCTAGCCAATGCCCTTCCTTCACCATGAAGATAGACAGCAGCTCAGTTCCAGTCAAGGTCTGGCTAATTTTGACTCAGTCAAAATAGAAGGAAACCTGGATACAGGCTCCGGACTCTGTCCTGTTACATCATGAGATAAACTTGCAGTGAGTGCGAGCACTGCCATCTGCTTTGGAAGGCCTCAGCTTGGGCGTTAGACCTATAAAGCACCAATTCTGGTGGAGCATCAACCTGTTCATTCTTGACCAGAGTTATATCCTGTAAAGATCACACCCAAAGTATAAATTCAAATATCGCTTGGGGCTTAGGTGTCCCTATCTGATCTGCAGGCCACAGATTATTTGCTTTTAAGCAACAAACCAATGAATTAGACTGCTAGGGAGGCAAGCCTATAGGAAAAAACATGATGCTTATTATTTTTTCTAAATTATAAAAGTTATAGATGCAAAATATGGCATTGAGATAGTAAAGTATAAAAAAGAAGGTGAAAAGCACCCCTAACACCCCATTCCTAAGAATTAATAGCTAGTATATATATTGCTGTATTTCAAACATATATATATATTTATATATATATATATACTTAAAATATATATATATTTTTTCTGTACTTAGATCTTAGCTCCATAAATATCAATATTAATGACATCCAGGTTTTTAGAAGAACAGCTCGAGCCAGGTTTCCATATATGATTCAGGATTGAATGGTTGTTCCTTGCTTTTCCTGGCCTTGATGACCTTGAAGAAGAAAGAGGTAAAGATAAACAATGAGACGACCCTGATTATACATTTCCCCCTTCACTCACACTGTGTCAACTTGCTATGGGCTGCATCCCTTTTTCTCTTCCCGTCTGAGGGGCTCTCCTCCCACTCTCACCTATCTTCTTTAGTGAATTCCTGTCTTTTGAGTCAACACCCCCAATTCTTGGCTGGAACCCTGAAATGAGATATGCACTCACACCCAGCGTGAGTGCATGTGGACAGGCAGGAGTTGTTGGAGAACAAGAGAGAGGAAGGAGCAGGTGTACTCAATGCCAAGTGTTGAAGGGAAAGTTCTTACTGGGAGAAAAGGTGGAAGGAAGGGGCAAAAGTTATTCCTGGCTCCATGCTGTGAAGGAAGGATTGGGATATATCATTGAGAGCCTGAGCACTGGCAAGATCGAAGAGCATGTGCATTTCTGAGTGCCTGATATGTCAGCCTTTGTATTTGATCTGTTTGCATTCCAGTGCAGGCATACCTTGGAGATATTATGGGTTCACTTCCAGACCACTGTGATAAAGTGAATATTGCAATAAAATGACACACAACTTTTTTGCTTTCCCAGTGCATATAAAAGTTATGTTTACACTATACTGTAGCCTATTAAGTGTGCAAGAGCATTAATGTATATACCTTAATCAAAAAGTACATTTTGCTAAAAACAGCTGACCATCATGTATCTCTCAGCCTTCATAGAATTGAAGAGTGTTAGGACCTTACCCTGGGAATGTTGTGGCTGGTTTGACCTTCTATCCAGACCACTAAAACTTTTTCCATATCAACAATAAGGCTATTTTGCTTTCTTATCATTCATGTGTTCACTGGGATAACATTTTTAATTTCCTTTAAAAACTTTTCTTGTGCATTCACAACTTGTCTATTTGGTTCAAGAGGCCTAGCTTTTGTCTTCTTTTTTTTTTTTTGCCTTCCTCACTAAGCTTAATAATGTCTAGTTTTTGATTTAACATGAGGGATATGTGACTCTTCCTTTCACTTGAACATTTAGAGGCCTCTGTAGGGTTATTAATTGGCCTAATTTCAATATTGTTTTGTCTCAGGGAATAGGGAGGCCCAACGAGGAGAGAGATGGGGGAATGGTCCATCAGTGGAGCAGTCAGAACACACATGACATTTATCAAAGAAATTCACCATCTTGTATGGGTGTGTGGTTCATGGCACTGCAAAACAATTTCAGTAGTAACATCAAAGATCACAGACCTCTCAGGCTGGTGAGTGCTGGTCGGCGCCGATCCTCTGTGTGGGAATCTCTCCCACTTTGCCCTCCACACCCCTGTTGCTGTGCTCTCCTCCGCGGCTCCGAAGCCTTCCCCCTCCACCGCCCGCAGTCTCTGCCCACGAAGGGGCTTCCTAGTTTGTGGAAACTTTTCCTCCTTCACAGCTCCCTCCCAGAGGTGCAGGTCCTGTCCCTATTCTTTTTTCTCTGTTTTTCCTTTTCTCCTTTGCCCTACCCAGGTACGTGGGGAGTTTCTTGTCTTTTGGGAGGTCTGAGGTCTTCTGCCATCATTCAGTAGGTGTTCTGGAGGAGTTGTTCCACATGTAGATGTAGTTGTGGTGTATCAGTGGGGAGGAAGGTGATCTCCACATCTTACTTCTCCACCATCTTAAAGGAGCCCCAAGAATTTTAAATTTCATTTATTGTGCTGTTCATCATTGTTTGTTTGCTCCTTAGTTCTTCTAGGTTCTTTTTAAATGTTTCTTGTATTTTCTCCATTCTATTTCCAAGATTTTGGATCATCTTTACTATCATTACTCTGAATTCTTTTTCAGGTAGACTGCCTATTTCTTCTTCATTTGTTTGGTCTGGTGGGTGTTTACCTCGCTCCTTCATCTGCTGCATATTTCTCTGTCTTCTCATTTTGCTTAACTTACTGTGTTTGGGGTCTCCTTTTTTCAGGCTGCAGGTTCATAGTTCCCGTTGTTTTTCGTGTCTGCCCCCATTGTGTAAGTTTGTTTCGGTGACTTGTGTAGGCTTCCTGGTGGAGGGAATTGGTGACTGTGTTCTGGTAGATGAGGCTGGATCTTGTCTTTCTGGTGGGCAGGACCACGTCCACTGGTGTGTTTTGGGGTGTCTATGACCTTATTATAATTTTAGGCAGCCTCTCTGCTAATGGGTGGGTTTGTGTTCCTATCTTGCTAGTTGTTTGGCATGGGGTGTCCACCACTGGAGCTTGCTGGCCATTGGGTGGAGCTGGGTCTTAGAGTTGAGGCGGTGATCCCTGGGAGAGCTCTTGCCAATTGATATTACGTGTGGCCAGAAGGTCTCTGGTGGTCCAATGTCCTGAACTCGTCTCTCCCACCTCAGAGGCTCAGGCCTGACACCAGGCCAGAGCAGCAAGACCCTGTCAGCCACATGGCTCAGAAGAAAAGGGAGAAAAAAAGAAAGAAAAAATAATAATTTAAGAAAAGTAAATTAAAAAATAAAAGAAAATGTAGTAAAAGAAAATTATTAAAATAAAAAATATAAATGTAATAAAAAAAGAAGAGAGCAACCAAACCAATAAACAAATCCACCAATGATAACAAGTGCTAAAAACTATACTAAGATAAACATAAAAATCAGAAACAAGTCAGTCGCAGACAGCAAACCCCAAGTCTACAGTTGCTCCCAAAAATCCACCACCTCAATTTTGGGTTGGTTCGTTGTCTATTCAGGTATTCCACAGATTAAGGGTACCTCAAGTTGATTTTGGGGATTTAAGCTGCTGCTCCTGAGGCTGCCCAGAGAGATTTCCCTTTCTCTTCTTTGTTCGCACAGCTCCTGGGATTCAGCTTTGGTTTGGGCCCCACCTCTGCATGTAGGTTGCCCTCAGGCTCTGTTCCCACCCAGACAGGATGGGGTTAAAGCAGCAGCTGATTAGGGGGCTCTGGCTCACTCATGCACGGGGGAGTAGTTATAATTGGAATGAGGGGTGAGCCTGCAGTGGCACAGGCCAGTGTGACGCTGCAACAGCCTGAGGCACACTGTGTGTTCTCCTTGGGAAGTTGTCCCTGGATCATGGGACCCTGGCAGTGGCAGGCTGCACAGGCTCCTGGGGTGTGTGTGTGTGTGTGTGTGTGTGTGTGTGTGTGTGTGGATAGTGACCTGTGCTTGCACACAGGATTCTTGGTGACTGCAGCAGCAGCATTAGCGTTTCATGCCTGTCTCTGCTGTCTGTGCTGACAGTTGCAGCTCACGCCCATCTCTGAAGCTTGTTTAGGTGGTGCTCTGCCTTCTGTGGGAAGACAGGGAAGGAATCCTCTCACCTCACACACCACAAAACAATGGTCTCTTGCCTCTTAGGCAGCTCCAGACTTTTTCCCGGACTCCCTCCCTGATAGCTGTGGCACAGTAGCCCCCTTCAGGCTGTGTTCACGCAGCCAACCCCAGTCCTCTCCCTGGGGTCTGACCTCCGAAGTCCAAGCCTCAGCTCCCAGCCCCCAGCCTCCCTGGCGGGTGAGCAGACAAGCTTCTCAGGCTGGTGAGTGCTGGTCGGCACCGATCCTCTGTGTGGGAATCTCTCCACTTTGCCCTTTGCACCCCTGTTGCTGCGTTCTCCTCAGTGGCTCTGAAGCTTCTCCCCCGGAACCCACTCCCCGTATCCGCCAGTGAAAGGGCTTCCTAGTGTGTGGAAACTTTTCTTCCTTCACATCTCCCTCTCAGAGGTGTGGGTCCCATCCCTATTCTTTTGTCTCTGTTTTTTCTTTTGCCCTACCCAGGTATGTGGGGATTTTCTTGTCTTTTGGGAGGTCTGAGGTCTTATGCCAGCATTCAGTAGGTGTTCTGTAGGAGTTGTTCCACATGTACATGTATTTTTGATGTATTTGTGGGGAGGAAGGTGATCTCCATGTCTTACTCCTCCGCCATCTTGAAAGTCCACTCTATAAAAATGTATATATATATTTTTTTGCGGTACGCGGACCTCTCACTGCTGTGGCCTCTCCCCTTGCGGAGCATAGGCTCCGGACATGCAGGCTCTGGACGCGCAGGCTCAGCGGCCATGGCTCACGGGCCCAGCCGCTCCGCGGCATGTGGGATCTTCCCAGACCGGGGCACAAACCCGCGTCCCCTGCATCGGCAGGTGGACTCCCAACCACTGTGCCATCAGGGAAGCCCTATAAAAATATTTTGAAATGAATAATTTCTAAAGTCTCTCCAAGCTTATAGAGGAGAATAAACAATTCCTATTAATCAACATAAAATTATATATAATTACCTTCTGGACTACAAACAGCCTATTCACAATTGTTTTATGTGGTTGAGTTTGAAGCTTACGATCTTTGGGGGTTTCACCAGGTTTTCTGATAATGTGCTGTGGGACACTGATCTGTTGGTCAGATTCAACATCACACACAATGGAGGCACTATTTGCTTCCAGGAAACAACTATGCCAATAATATTTTGATATCATAATTTTTTTGGAGTGAATTTATCCTTCAGCTATTTATTGAAAACTTTTACATAAAAGAGCGCACTCTCCATAGCCACTGCAGTGTGAAACATCTATTGTTTTCCTTCTTGGGTCTCAAATTCAAATGGCTTCATTTCTTTCAGCACCATGACTGTCACAGGCTTTTCTGCAATACTCTTGCCTGATGGATTCCTGCTGGGCCACTGTCTTTTTCCACTCACGCTGAAGGCAACAGAAGAAAGACTTCAGCTTGAGTAAAGAAGGTACTATTGAGGAAACATCACTTCATTCATGATATTAAACCTCTGAAAGCCAGCCAAGGTAGATGGAGTCAAAGAAGAGATATAGAGGGGTTAGGAAGAGATATGAGGTCTAGAATTATCTAGATAGACAAGAGAGTGCATAGGCAAGAATTCATGTCCTACTTTCAGATGAGGCCATATTACCAGCTTTGGAGGCAGACTCCCTGAACTGCATCCTTGCTTTTCTACTGTATGTGAAGAGCCCATCAGATCTCTGAGACATTGCTTACAAGGCAAAGGGGTGAAGCTGGTCCTTCTATTGACTCCATTAGGACACAAGATGTCCACATTCCTCCACCCAATACTGTCCTGAATATTCATTTTACTCTGGTATAAAAGTAAGGGAGTTCATCAGGAGGTTAAAAACAAATCAGCAATCTCAAACTCTTGCTTTTCCTTAAAAAACAAAAAAACAGACTTCTATCAGAGCTGTTTCTTAAGACCCAAAAAGTATACGTTACAAAGAGAGAGAGAAAAAAAGATTAGCGATCAATGCAAGCTCACCCTGAAATGCGTGCCTCAGTTGATAAATGAATATGAAGATCGCTATAAATAAAAGATGCTATGCCTTTTGGAGTAAAATATGAGGGCAGTCACAATGTGATGGATCAAGTTTAACTCAATTAACCCCCTGGGATAAACAGGGGTTTGGAGTTTGCTGCATTTGAAAACTGAACTGATATTAAAAAAAAAAACAAGCTTCTATATGAAAAGAGTCATCCAGAGGCTCAAAAAGGAGAATTCAGTTTCTTTCCTTTTAGGTAGTCTCTCTCAGACACCTGCACAAGATTTAGAAAATGCTTTCCCCTGGACAACAGAAAGCAGCGCGATCATTCAGCATTCTGTGAAGGTGCACCAACTTATCTTATTGGTTGATGTGATAGCTGGAAGCTCTGTTTAGGGGATGGATTCTTTTTGGCCATTTCAGTCCACAAGCTTTGCTCAGAAAATATGCTTTCCATTAGGATGTACACAAATCACTTTTGTAACATACCATTCATTAGATTAATGTTAGTATTAGAGCTTTGTAGAGCACATATGTGTCATGGGCATCTTTCCAGAAATGCATTATGTAACACATGGGTTTCCAGTTCATAATTGCAAAGGTTTCAAAACCTGAGCTTCAGAGGAGACTTTAGAAACAGACTAGCTGCAATGAATTGTTCACTCCCTTGCCTAACTAGTCTTCCCAAATTATGCGCCTTTTCCAGGAAATGAGATCAAAATAAAAATGAAATTCTTGGTTAAAAAAAAAAAAGCAAGGGAGTTCAATTATCTGTACAAACCTTCCCAAATTTTTAGAGATGCTCCTGTGCTTGATAAAATGACAGATTAAGTTAGATGTGAGTAAAGGGAATGACCTAGATCTGAGATCCTACAAATGAGTTAAAGAGAGAATTTAAAAGAAGAATCAACTCTACTTTTATGAATTTACCCTTAGAAATAATGAACTACCGCTAAGGTTTATATAAAAGAATTATATCTTGTTATCTGTAATTCTAAAAAATTGAAATAATTTAAATATAAAAAAACAGGGATTTGATTAAATTAAATATGTGATAGTCAGACGAGATAATACTATATAAATATTAAAACTGCTTTAGAGGAATAGTATGATAAATTGATTCAAAAAGGGTAAAGGCTCCAAAGAAAATATACAATGTGTTTCTTATTAGATAAATAAACATTAAGTCACACACACAATCACACTAGAGAGATATTTACCAATATCAAATATGGTTTTCTCTAGGTGATAAGATTATAGGTAATTATTTTCTTTGTGCTTTTCCAAATTGACAGAGATAGGAGATCGGGGTGTTGTTTTAGAGGCAAATGCTACTTTTGAAAAGCAAGTTGCTGTCCAAACTCAAAGGGGAATAGAGAAAAACAGAGGCATATAAGGCCAAGTGTAGGACCTCCTGAGTGGAATCTCCAGTAGGACCTGGAGTGCAGGAAATGTCTATCCATTAGAGGACACTGATGGACCATGAAACAGACTCTATTTGAACCAATTCAGGAAAGTGTCAGCTTCACTTAGGTCACTCCAAGATTTCTTCTGTTTGTACCACTTACCTATAGCTGGACAATGTATATTTCCATTACTGATGACTGGAAGGCACCACTTACACCTGAATCTAGTCTCCCTGTCCAGAGAAAGTGGTTGTTCTAGACAAAAGGAAGAGAGTATGTATAATCAGTTTCCAGAGTTCATGCATCTGTAAAATGATATGATACCTGCCTCACAGGGAATGACATTGCATGCTTGTGAATTCTGTGGTGAGTCTCCCATATGTTGTCTGCTGCTCCTCTTTAGGAAAGGTAATCATTCTTACAGAAGCCAAGACTCTCTCCAGGTATCACTCTTGCCTGAAGAGAGCTACCTCATCTTAGTGCAGGTGCATAAAGGTCTTCCTTCCTGTATCCAAATTATGACAACTCTGAAAGGTATTCCCATCTCCTGAGCTCCCTGTGGGATTTGCTGGGGTATTTGCTGCAATGCATTGGAGATGAAATTTTGCCTCTTCTTCTATGTCATTCCCTTGCAGGTATTAATCCTGAGAACACTCTCACATATACCGCCTGAAAACAACTGTCTATTCCAGAGTTTTCTTCTTATAGAATCCACCCTGTAACAATGTGTTAAGATGCCCAGAGCCTGGCAGAGATTAGGAGCTCAGTAGGTGTTTAATCTGATGAATCTGAAGAAATTTCTCTTTTTGTTACCCAGACATACCTTTCATATTATAGCCTTGTTCTCTTTACTTGCATGCTGTGCGATAAAGAACAGAGGGCTCCAATGTGGGACATGACAAGGACAGTGACTGGAGGATGCTCTTACAAGGACTGAGGCCCCTCCACTTGCTCATCACAACTAATATGAGAGACTTCCAGTGGGGCATGTTCATGACATCATTTCTGGGAGCTGCAGAAACATCAGGAATCACTTCAACTTGACTTCTCTCTTTCATTAGCTTTGCTCCTTTTTTCCATTTGTATTTCTTATCAATGGGTTAAAAGTAAATAAATACATATTAACCCAGAAGAGATAAACATAGGTAGCTGAGAAATTGTAAATATTTCCTCTCGGGAATACAAGAAAATTATCTTGAGTCAAAACTTGCGCTGGGATCACACACACCTGCAGCTGCTTCAGCATATTGTAGCAGTAGGTAAATACCTTCAGAGATATAGGTACAGGAATATAATGATACACAAAAACATTCTGCCTCTGACATAGATGTTGTCAGACCAAATCCAGGAGAATATATTGACCAGAAATCTACTGTAAGAAATAACAATGGAAATTTTTCAGGCTAGAAGCAAGAAATGTCACACAGAAAGAAGAACTTATTGAAATAATGAAGAACACTTTAAAAGGCAAATACATGGGTAAATATGAAGAGTACTGACAGTTTAATACCACAGCAGTGATGAGGACAGTGACAGTGATGATGATAATAATGATGACACTGTATGTGATTATAACATGTAGAGGTAAAATATGCAATAATAATAATCATAATATTAGCACAAAAGATGGGGGGCACATAAGTTAACTTTTACTGCATAATAAACCACCCCAAAGCTTAGTGGCTTAAAAAAAAACAAACATTACTATCTCTTATAATTCTGTAGATTGTCTGAGCAGTTCTTCCAATCTTGGCTGGCAGATGACTTCTCATACACACACGTCTGGGACTTTAGCTGAGACGCTGGGAAGACTGTGATAACTGGGGCTTCATCCCTTGTGGTGTCTCATCACCTAAATGCTAAGCAAGGTTTGTTCACAGTAAGGCAGAAGGGTTCCCAGAAACAAGAGAAGGCAAGCTCCAATGTACATACGGTTTTCACATCTGTTCTGCATGTTTCCTAATGCCCCGTTGGCTAAAGCAAGTCACATGCCTACACCCAGATTCAGAGGTTAAGATATGGAGCCTTGGGCTTCCCTGGTGGCACGGTGGTTGAGAGTGCGCCAACAGATGCAGGGGACACGGGGTCGTGTCTCGGCCTGGGAAGATCCCACATGCCGCGGAGAGGCTGGGCCCGTGAGCCATGGCCGCTGAGCCTGCGCGTCCGGAGCCTGTGCTCCGCAACGGGAGAGGCCACAGCAGTGAGAGGCCCGCGTACCGCAAAAAAAAAAAACAAAAAACAAACAAAAAAAACAACGATATGGAGTCTTCACCTCCTGATGAGTATCTGCATGATCACAATGCAAGGGGTGATAGCGTGTTTATAGCTTACCACAGCATCAATTCATCCAATTCCCCAAAAGGTACCATTAAGAGTGTGAAAACCAAGCCACAAAGTGAGAGAACAAATACATTTCCATTTATTGACTGAGATAGTAGTGTACCCAGGGGGTTCACTTTTTGATACTTTATGTGTAGATATAAAACAAAGTACTGGTATCCAGAATATAAATAACTCTCATCCACACATGTTTAAAAGGTAGACACACCACCAGATAAGTAGGCAAAAAAAAAAGTATTGTCGCTTTGCTAAATAAGATACACAAATGGTCAATAACCACATAAACATAAACAGCGCTCAACGTCAAAAGTTATCAGAGAAATGCATATTAAAATACTCTTTAAAAAATGGCAAATATTTTTTAAGTAAATAAGATTTCTTTAAAAACCTGTGAACTAAGTAGAATTCTCAAATTGCTACACCACTTCAGAAAATAGTTGGGCACTGTTTGCTAAAATTCAATATATACTAGCCTTACTATCCAGTAATTGCATTCACAGGTGTACAGCCAAGAGAAAGAATCACACACATACACAATATTATATATATACTTATATAATTGCATACATATGTGTATATATAAATGAAAAGACATACTTAATGTTCATAATATTTATAATGAACCTAAGTGATCATAGCAGCACTATTCATAATGGCCCCAAATAACAATCAGCAGTAGACTCTCTCTCTCATGTATATGTATATAACTATATATATATATATATTTATATGTATAAAACTAAAATATGAAATGTTATACAGAAATTAAAATGAACAAACTACTGCTACAAACTACATCATGAATGAAATTATACTAACATCATTTGAAAAAAGAAAGACACAAAATAATTTGCACTGTAAAATTCCTTTTATGTTCAAAAACAGGCAAAACTAGTCTCTGGTGTTAGAATTCAAGATAATGGCTATCTTTAAGTGTGAGTCTTAGAGGGAATACAAAAGGGACTTCAGGGGTGCTAATAAAATTTACTGACCAAGATGGTATATCATCTTACATTTACTTTTTGATAATTTATTGAGCTGTATTCTTAAGATCTGTGTATCTTCTATATTTGTGATATAATACAGTAAAAAGTAGTATATATATACACATATATACTGAAATGTATATATATATATATTTACATGTATAAGGTGTATAGATATTTATATATAAATGTATATTTCACCTGGTAACTTAAATTATTTGAATAAAACTAAATTATCCTCCTTGACAATGCCTATTCACTAACCTTTCATTTCCAACCTATCACCAAATCTTAATACTTCTCAAATCTCTCTAAATTCAGTATATTTTCCTCCATTTCCATTTTATAAGCAAATCAAAGTTACTAACATCTCTTCCAGACCTATGGTAATAGTTGTTCTCCCCAAAGTCAAACTGGCTACTCATTTTTTTCCAAATAGTATCCAGAACTTTCACTATAAAATGAAATCTAGTAGCACTCTATGGCCCCAAAACTTTTGATCAATCACATCTGATAAAAACAAAGAATTCTAATCATGTCCCACAGGACTTACACCGTCTTCTCTCAAAGGGCATCATACTACCCTTCAGAGATTCTCTGTACTTCAGCCACACTGGTTTTCTTTTAAGCCCTCAAGCAAGTCAAACTCCTGCCACAGGCCTTTTTCACACTGTGTTTCCTCTGACTGAAGATACTTTTCATTCCTGTTCATTTTCAGAGTTTAGCACAAAAGTCACTTCTCAAGCGAAGCCTCAGCTGACCAACTCCCACTCTAACTCCCGGCTGTTATTAGGTTTCTTTGACACATGCTCTGCAACGACCAATGTCCTTTCAGTTGGAACTCTTACCTTAGCTTATTAATTCATTAATTTGTGCTCAAGAAAAAGATCTACCTCTCTCATTAGAAATGTAAGCTCTGTAAAACTTGGATTTGTTTATAACTCCCTGTTTTAACACCAGAACCTAAGAGTTCCTGTCACCTATTAGATGACTCAAGGGATATTTACTGAATGCGTAAGTGGATGGATGGGTGGATGACATGCTGGCTGCTCACCGGTGGCACCACAGTGCAGCTGTATCATCTGCCTTGGGTGCCCTAGGTCTATGGCCTAGAAGTTGGCTTTTCTTTAATGAAAAGCCAACTTCTAGCCTTGATTTTTAAAATACCATGTCTCAAGATGTCCTTTTCCAATTATTTGGTGGGGGGTGGTGGAGGGGTTGAGGTAGAGGGAACAGCATTCTCTGTTTTTTTTTTTGTATTTAAGTATAATTTACAATGTTGTGTTAGTTTCAAGCATACAGCAAAGTGATTCAGTTTTATTTTTTTTCAGATTTTTTTTCCATTATAGGTTATTACAAGATATTGAGTATAGTTCCCTCTGCTCTGCTCTGCTCTGTGGCACATGAGGAGAAGTTGTGAGAAGAAACTTATACAGCAGTCTGTGTGCAGACATGCCTGGTTATGCAGAAAGAACCTTCAACAAAGGATGGAAGATGAACCCTACAGGAAACAAAACAAAAACTGGTTTCCTACCAGAATAGTTAGGGGTGGCGTGGAGCACAAATAAATTTGCTACATACAAAGTAGACCTAAGAATACTCCAGGATGGAATTTTTAAACAAAATAGGAACCTAACTGACTTCTTATATGGAGTACTGAGCTACCAGTCATTCATAACTTTCCAACCAGATTCTTTTACTGAAATCTTGTCCCATACTGGATCATTTTTACCTAGTCAGGATAATAAAATTCTAGGATCATTACAACAGCAAAAAGAGGAAAGATTGCAGTAGGGGAAATTTGGTGCTATCCTGGACAGAGAGGAATGAATTCTTCAGTTTAGAGAAAAAACAAAAGACATTCTAAATATCTTCAGCCTATGTTCACCAACACTTCTAGATTCCTGGCTCACCCTCAGAAAACCACAGAGCTTTGGGTTACTTGGGGCAATTACGTGTAGTTACTGCCACCTTGAGGGCATCTCTAAAACCTACACCTTCTAACTTCGCTGAGCAGAGGAAAGTACAATGCAAGACACAATCAGTCCCTTCTGTAAAGTGCCTTAGAAACTAGATAACAATTTATATCAGTGTAGCATCATGTGCTTATATCATCATTTACATTCATCATTTACATCATTTACATTTATCTCCTCAGTGTATATTCTCTACCTGGGCTTTCTAAGCCAATAGTGTAGATGAAAGCCAGAATAAATCACAGTTGTCAACTCATATGTCTCCTTGTAGAATGATTTCAAAAGGAAGAATGATTAAGAAGGCTTGTTAAAATCTAAGTCTTACGTCAAAATATATTCAAGGTAAGTGACTTGGAAACTTCTATCCCAAAGAAAATAATCCAACTTTCTATTGTACCATTATACCAGCTAACCTAGATTCTAAGAAAGAAGTAAACCATGGTATAGTACAGGGAAATTTAAAGTAATTCAGTTTGTGTAAACTTGTAAGCTGATACCAAATCAATCATGGAGTTTATCTGAATGCATTTCTGCTATTAGTTATTTTAAACCATATTTTCACTGGTGAATACAGTAATAATTGACACCACAGTCATATTTTTATTCTGGATATATCAATATATTTTGAAATTACAAAATTACACAAGCCCTAAATTACTGTCATAACACTAAGAAGCAATAACTTGCCATAATTCAAACCCCTGGAGGAGTTATATCCCTGTTCCCAAAGTCATCCTGTTCTTTACTTTGTTAATTGGTCATCCCAAGACTAGAGTCCCAGAGTGAAGTGCTTACATCAGTATTTGGCTTTATAAGCCTGAGAAGCGGTCTGTCATTTGTCATGGCCGGGGAACAAGACTGGCCAAGTCAGTAAGCATTTCCTCCAATAACTTTCTACCACTTGCATGTCAATAATTCCTTTTTTTTTTTTTTTCTTCTGACACTCATGAGGTGATGGCTTAACCAATTTAAGAATACAGGAACATTTATTTGGGTGCATAAGAACTTCTTTCCTTGGGCCAAAATTCTTAAGCCCCAATATGAAACTAAAAGGAAAGAAAATTCTGAATCCAAACACCACTACTCCAGTACCTTTAAATTATTTCCCTCATCTCAGTAAGTCAATATATATCAAGTAAAAAAAAAATACTATGAGGGCTTCCTTGGTGGCGCAGTGGTTGAGAGTCCGCCTGCCGATGCAGGGGACATGGGTTCATGCCCCGGTCCGGGAAGATCCCACATGCCGCGGAGCGGCTGGGCCCGTGAGCCATGGCCGCTGAGCCTGCGCGTCCGGAGCCTGTGCTCTGCAACGGGAGAGGCCACAACAGTGAGAGGCCCGCGTACCGCAAAAAAACCCAAAAAAACAAAACAAAACAAAACTATGAAATTTAAGTTCTAATTCATTTTGCCCCCTTTGCTGAGTAAATCTTAGTAAATTATATATTTTAGTAATGGGACAGTCTCGAAATTAGAAATTAGGGTGGAGAGCTCAGTGTTTTCAACAGTAAAACATCTCATCACCAATTTTAGTGTAAAGTAATATCTGAGAAAATCTTGAGAGTAAAAAGAGGAAATCCTGAAATAAAGCAGAGTAAAGGAATTCTTGCTCTAGCAAGGATCATCAGAGAAGCCCTCCTGGAGGTTGGTCTGTCTCAGACAAAATGATCAAATAGGGGATGAAAATAGCAGAAAAGGCAGAGAGGTGGGAAAGTATGCCTTGTCCACTATTTTAAGTGTCAGAGAACAATAGCTATGACGAACCAGGAACTGCATCTATTCATATACTTTCCCTGTGCCGTGCAATGCAGATGAGATTAATGGCGCCAGTTCCAGGTGTGTACAGTAGGACAGAACTGAGCTACATCATCCCGATGTTTTCATAGAGGTTCAGTCTCCTTTCCTGCTCCAGCACTGAGTCTCATCTTTATTCTACTTAAAATGGGGAGATCAT
Organism: Grampus griseus; assembly: GCF_964374135.1. Lineage (NCBI taxonomy): Eukaryota > Metazoa > Chordata > Mammalia > Artiodactyla > Delphinidae > Grampus > Grampus griseus. Next base: position 69,332,173 of record NC_139017.1, on the reverse strand, counting down.
CACAGAGCCACTGATGCCTTTTCTGCCACCAGAATTATCCAAGGTTTACGGTATTAGTTTGGGAAAAAGAAAAAATAAAAGAAAATAAATTTGAGATGCAGATTGCAGAATGAGAGAGAAGAGAGACTATATGGGAGAAGCATTCGAGTTGGAAAGAAAAGAATTCCACCTTATAATTTAACTAAATTCCCACTTGGTGCAAGTGTTCCAACTTCCCTCTCATGCCTAACCTTTCTAACCCTAGCACTCCTCAGATATACCTTTCACTCTAAATTTTGCACATAACTGCTTGTCACTGCATTTTGGTTTTTGTTTTCTGAATTCTTAATCTATCTTATTTCCTAACCACCATAATGTTCTACTCCTGATTTTCAATTAAAATTTATTTTCCAGAAATATCCACTTGCTCTCTCCTGGCAGTTCATTCACTTCACCATGTTCTGGACCCGGGCTAGACAGTTTCCACACTTTATCTCCTAACCAACCTATAAGCACAGGAGATACTAAGAAATATTTAACAAACTGCATGGTGCAAGGATTGACCAACGAGAACAAGTGTCCACTGTAAATGGCCAGTATAGTCATACAAGACAATTATCACTTCACTGACCTTATCTTCCACAATTTTCTCCCTCATTCCACTCCAGGCACACTGGCCTCCTCAGAGTTCCTCAAGCTTCCAGGAACACTCATATTTCAAAGACATTTATAACTGTTGGGTTTTTGTCTGCCTAAAAGATATTTTTCTGAGTGTATTTGGTTTGTACTTATCATTTTCTATTCTATATGTTTTATTCATTTTACTCATTTTATTCATGTCTCTACCCACTAGAATGTACACTCCATAATGGTAAAGATCTTTTTCTATTTTGTTTCCTGTTTTACTTCCAGCATATGGAAGGGTGACTGGCACAGAGCCTGCGCTCAGTGATTATTTTTGTATAAATTAATTTACTAATTTAATCTACAGAACAGTACCCTGATATAGATAATTTTATTATCTCCATCTTATAAAAAGGGAAATTGCAAATCAGAGAGACTGTATAATTTGTCCAAGAATACACAGACAGTCAGTGGCAGAGCCTGGATTAATCTCCATCTATTTGATTACAAAAGTCATGCTCTTTCTACCGTGCCATGCTGCCTTTAAGGAGAAAATGGTTCATGGTTGGTGTCCGGTCCAACACAGATGTAGATGTGTGGATTTTGTGCCCTCTTAAATTCCCTTCTGGCCAAAGAATTGTATTCCCCATGATGGATCTAAATCGCTCTCAACATGGCTTATATTTTTATGTTTAGATCTTGAGTTTCCAGGATATATACTAGGGCCTTAAGGAAGTGCAAAACAGAAACAACAGTGTAGAAGAGGAGGGATTGGAGCTTAGGGAGGTTGATCCACAGGCACTCACCAACAATTAAAGGTAAAAGAGAGAGAGAAAAAGGCAATTATCTCAAGTTTCTAGTTTGGAAAATTGGGTGGTAAACAAAAATAAGAAAGGAGGAATTCATTTACCATAGACGGAAAGGTATGCATGGGAGAAGTTTTGATACGTCTTTAGGACTTTAGAATTTTAGGGCCGAGATATTTGAGTATCCAACTGGTTCACGGCCCAACTCATGTAATGTGCTTCTCATTTTGATTACCTGTCCTATATCCCTGGTTATGAATTTTCCTGTTTCCTTCATCATGTCATTAGTTCTGATTTAGCTTCATAACAATTTGGCTGAAATAAAGTGGCTTAAAATTTTGAGCAATGCAGACTGAAGTAGAGGGGAGAGCAAGGTGAGAAGAGTGGAGATGAAGCTGGGGTGCTGACTCAGTAGGAGGGCTTATTCTGCTGGAGGCATCAGCATTCCGTGGAACTACATCCAAAGAGACAAGGCAAAACAGAGATTGGCTCAGGATATATCAGTAACTGGAACAATCCAATGTGGCAGGAAGTGTCTGTAATTTAAACCAGGGGTTCCCAGCCTTTTCAGCATCAGGGACCGGTTTGATAGAAGACAATTTTTCCACGGACGTGGGTGGGAGATAGTTTCAGGATGATTCAAGCACATTACACTTACTATTCCGTGGCTGATCTGACAGGAGGCGGAACTCAGGCAGTAATGAGAGCGATGGGGAGCGGCTGTAAATACAGATGAAGCTTCACTTGCTCACCCGCCACTCACTTCCTGTTGTGCAGCCAGGTTCCTAACAGGCCAGGGGCCGCCACCGGTCCCTAGCCCAGGGCTTGGGGACCCCTGATTTAAACCTTATGGGAGCCCCATAAAAAAATATGAGACTCAAAGAAGGCCATGCAACTGAGGCTTATATTACCATCCTGAGCTAAGCAGAAGCGGGTAGAGGTCTGGGGCTTCAAAGGGGAGGAAGAAAATTCACAGGAAGATAAGAAGAACAGATGTTTGGTAAATAGATGTTTGCCCTACCATGCAGATAAGTCTTTCTGATGTAAAAAGTTACCTTTGGTAATACCTCTCTTTCTGGTAGAGGCCCCCTATCTAAATTCTTTTAGGTAGGTTTAGGGAGATGTAAAAAGGTTTTCCTGAGTCTGCTGGTTCTTAATTGCCTTTAGCTCAAAATCCACATGTCAAAGTGAGATATTTGGGGGTGACATTGTACTCCTCCTCATTCCTAACTCTTATTTAGACTCTTCAGTAGGTTTTGCATCATTTGCTCATGTGTCTCTTGGATTTGTTGCTTTAAGCAATTGGCCTCCAACTCTGGGATTTCTTTCCCCTGCCTATTCTGACTACTGGCCCTACCAATTATTGGCTCACATGGCCATCCTAGCCTCCTAAGGGAAGGGAGCTTGGGACTGGAAAGATGGATGTAAGAGGCAATAGGATCTAAGAAAAACATAACTATCTTCTCCACTTGAAGTTGCTAACATCTACTAGCTGTATACGTGCCAGATTCAACCTGTAATTTTTCCCTTATATCTCTTTCTGGAGGCTGTTGCTGGCACTTCTGATGTGTGATTGACATGGCATTCCTTAATCAGATTACCAAAAGTTGGGTGTTGATTTTATTTTTCCAGAAAGCAGAACAGAGGAATCATATATATATATATATAAAATATGACCTAAATGACAACACAGGAAGGATGAAAGTATTTGGTGTTTGGAAAAGAGAACAAAATCCAGTGTAAAGAAGGGGATAAACTTCAACTTACATTCTTCAAGCTGTCAAAAGCTGGAGAAAAACTACAGCTAAAATCTGGAGTTCATAGTTTCATTAAGGTGAGAACTTCACGGAGGAAAGGCAACTCTCCAAAAGGATAATGTTTTGTGTTCGCTTTCAGCAAACTGGACAGGTGCTATTGAAGAGGATATGGTGTGGAAGACCCTGATATTTAGTACACTTACAGCTCACAGAACTTAGGAGCTTCCTTTTAGGAAATACACATCCTAGGCACACAGTTAAGAGGACATGGACTTCATAAAGCAGAGACACATGCTGTGGTACCCACACAACCCTACAGACTGTTGAATACTTAGTGTTCAACACTAAGTCTAATGCAGGCGGTTTGCCCAAAGTTGGACAAATTATTCTGAAAGAGGTATATAAAAGTAGACACAGACCAGGTATACCTTGAGGACACATTTCTCAAAGTCAATTCCTTGCACCTATCATAGTCCAGGGAAATTGAATCAGGATAAACCCGTACTGCTGACTTTTCGCCTCTCCCTCATACCAGTACATCTTGCTGCCACTACTTGGTCCTCTTCCCCATTTCTTAGCTTTGTTTGCACTGGCTGCTGTCTCCCTTTTTAAGAGTGGGGTGGAGACTTGAGACACTGGCATATGTGACCTTGTTAAGTAGGAGTGTATATCTCGAGCCAGATTTAACTTCAGAAGAGTGATTCAAGAGTGAACAATGTACTAGGAGGAAGGAAAGAAGATAATTTTATGAGAAGAAAAGAAAGATGCACTTTAGGAGGACAGTGGAGCATTGAAGGGGTAATTGATCAACTTCATCTCAGACTATGTATATGTTTTCTTCATCCAGGTTATTAAGGTCAAAAATTGAAATGAAATGGATCAATTCAGATCAACTGGTCTAAACAGCATTTAATTGAAGAATACCTAATACAGACAGCCTCTTCAATCAGACTGTGAGTTACTGGAGAGCAGCAGTACACAGGTTCCTTCCCAAACCCAGGCTAGTCAGAATGGGATAATTCCTGGATAAACAATTCCATACAGATGAGTAAAAATAACCAAATTCACAGGAAATCAAATATCAAAGATTTATAGCATGAAAAGATTGTCAACCTCACTGATAATCTGAAAAATGAAGTTAATATAAAATTTACTTTTTTCTTATGTTTAAGTGTACTAGAAGACCACTAAGGTTCCAAAAAAGGGCTTGGCAAAATTTTTCTGTAAAGCAGCAAATAGCATATATTTTAAACTATGTGGGCCCTAGAGTCTCTGTTACGGATGCTTAACCTTGCACTGGCTACCAAAGGAGCCATAGACAATCCATAGATGAATGAGCATGTTTGTGTCCAATAAAACTGTATGGTGGACACTGAAATTTGAATTTGATATAATTTTCATGTGCCACATTCTTCTTTTGATTTTTTCCCCAAGCATTAAAAAAATATACATAAGAAAATTTTTTGATAATTTAAACTTCACCAAAATGAACATGTCTTTTCAAAAGTTACCTTTAAATCATGAAAAGGCAAGCCAAAGATTGAGACATAGTATTTGCTAGTCACATAGCCACTAAAGACCCTGTACCCAGAATTTATAAAGGATTCTCAAAACTCAGTATTATGCAAACAAACAGCTGAATTTTTAAGATGGGCAAAAAGAAATACATAGGTGGCAAATAAGGACATAAAAAGATGCTCAACCTTATTTATCTTTAGGGAAATGCAGAATAAAACTACAGTGAGATACCACTATGCACCAATTAGAATGACTAAAATTTAAAAAGATTGACCATACCAGGGGCTGATGAAGATGAGGAGGAAGTAGAACTGTCATGCAATGGTGGCAAGAATGTTAAGTGGTACAGAACTTGGCAAAAAAGTTGGATAGTTTCTTTGTTTTTTAAAATTAACATGCACTTACAATGCTAAACTCTGAGGTGGATGCAGAGCAACTGATATTCTCACACATTGCTCAGGGGAATGAAAAATGCTACAGCCACCTTAGAAAACAGTTTGGCAATTTCTTTTTCTTTTTTTTTTTTTGCGCTATGCGGGCCTCTTACTGTTGTGGCCTCTCCCGTGGCGGAGCACAGGCTCCGCGGCCGTGGCTCACGGGCCCAGCCGCTCCGCGGCATGTGGGATCTTCCCGGACCGGGGCACGAACCCGTGTCCCCTGCCTCGGCAGGCGGACTCTCAACCACTGCGCCACCAGGGAAGCCCGGCAATTTCTTATATATTTGAAATACATTTATCATATGAACCAACAGTCTCACCCCAAGATTTTTATTCATTGAAAATGATAACACAGGTTCACACAAAAATCTGCGTGCGAATATCTGCAGCAATTTTATTTGTAAATATGTCAAAGTGTCAACAATCCAATTGCTCCTCACTTGGGGCATGGATAAACAAACTTTGGTGGGTCCACACATTGAATTCTACGCAGCAATAAACAGGAATAAACTGATATACACAACTACATGGATGAATCTTAAACATACTATACTAAGTGAAAGAAGTCAGACTCAAAATGCTATATACATTTTAACTTCCATTTTAGGAAACTCTGGAAAAGGGAAAAGTTTAAGTTAAGAAACTATGTCAGTGGTTACCAGGAGCTTGGATTGGAGGAAGCCTTGACAATAAAGTGTCATGAGGGAAATTCTTGTTATGATGGACTGTTCTAATCATTAGGAACATGATCTTACCTTCTGTCCCTTATTTTTCTTACTAGGGGAGTGAAAAGAAGAACGCTATCAACCCTCTAGAGCTAATATAAGATTAAGTGACACAAAATAATTGCAAAACACCAGGTACCAAATATGTGATCAAGAAATACACTGTAAGGAAACTATATTCAATATCCTGTAATAAACCATAATGGAAAAGAATACAAAAAAGAATATATTCATATGTATAGCTGAATCAGTTTGCTGTACAGCAGAAATTAACACACACTATAAATCAACTCTACTTCAGTAAAATACATGTAAAAAACTACATTGTAAATTTCAGTGTTAGCTATCTACTTTCCACCATTGTACTCTAAACTAAATTAATTATTCGTCAGTGTTTGCCTAATGCAAGTCTTTGCCTGGAGCAACTTCCTCATAGGATCCACACATGTGAGAACCAGGAAGTATAGCTGCAGAGCTACTTACCAGTTAGTACATGAATAAGTAAGTGGAACCAGTTATTTCACATCAGACAGGGCTAGAATTACTTCCAACATATACTAGTGACTTCATGCAAATCATCAGAAGCTGCCTTATTTGGTACACAAATTACCCAATTATGGCCCCTCCAGGAGATCAATTCTGAAAAGATATCATTGTTTTGGACTAAAGCAACTCCACCCTACGATAGGGGTTGGCAATTGAAGCACAGACTAGTTTCAGCTGCTCTGCCTTCTTCTTGGGTTTCTTTGAGCAGGGCACAGCTTGTTCAACCTGTTCATTCTTTACCAGAGTTATATTCTGTAAAGATCACAACCAAAGTATAAATCCAAATATTGCTTGGGTCTTAAGTACCCCTATCTGATTTGCAGCCCACAGACTATTTGCTTTTAAGCAATGAACTAGACTCCTAGGGAGGCATGTCTTTAGGAAAAATCATGTTTATTATTATTTCCAAATTATAAAAGTTATAGATGCAAAATTAGGAATTGAGATGATACAGAGAAGTATAAAAAAATGCAAAGCACCCCATCCCTAAGAATTAATGGCTAGTATACATATTGTGGTATTTCAACCATATGTATACATATATACTTTTTTTCTGTACTTAGATCTTAGCTCCATAAACATCAATATTAATGACATCCAGGTTTTTAGAAGAACAGCTATAATCAGGTTTCCATATATGATTCAGGATTGAATGGTTGTTCCTTGCTTTTCCTGGCCTTGGTGACCTTGAAGAAGAAAGAGATAAGATAAACAATGAGATGACCCTGATTATACATTTCCCCCTTCACTCACACTGTGTCACCTTGCTATGGGCTGCATCCCTTTTTCTCTTCCCGTCTGAAGGGCTCTCCTCCCACTCTCACCTATCTTCTTTAGTGAATTCCTGTCTTTTGAGTCAACACCCCCAATTCTTGGCTGGAACCCTGAAATGAGATATGCACTCACACCCAGCGTGAGTGCATGTGGACAGGCAGGAGTTGTTGGAGAACAAGAGAGAGGAAGGAGCAGGTGTACTCAAAGCCAAGAGTTGAAGGGAAAGTTCTTACTGGAAAGAAAGGTGGAAGAAAGGGGCAAAAGTTATTCCTGGCACCATGCTGTGAAGGAAGGATTGGGATATATCATTGAGAGTCTGAGTAATGGCAAGATCAAAGAGCATGTGCATGTTGGTGGGAATGTAAATTGATGCACTATGGAGAACAGTATGGAGGTTACTTAAAAAACTAAAACTAGAACTACCATATGACCCAGCAATCCCACTACTGGGCATATACCCTGAGAAAACCATAATTCAAAAAGAGTCATGTACCACAATGCTCATTGCAGCTCTGTTTACAATAAAATAGCCAGGACATGGAAGCAACCTAAGTGTCCATCGACAGACGAATGGATAAAGAAGATGTGACACATATATACAATGGAATATTACTCAGCCATAAAAAGAAATGAAACTGAGTCATTTGTAGTGAGGTGGATGGACCTAGAGACTGTCATACAGAGTGAAGTAAGTCAGAAAGAGAAAAACAAATACCGTATGCTAACACATATATATGGAATCTTGAAAAAAAAATGGTTCTGAAGAACCTAGGGACAGGACAGGAATAAAGACGCAGACATAGAGAATGGACTTGAGGACACGGGGAGGGGGAAGGGTAAGCTGGGAAGAAGTGCGAGAATGGCATGGACTTATATATACTACCAAATGTAAAATAGGTAGCTAGTGGGAAGCAGCCGCATAGCACAGGGAGATCAACCCGCTGCTTTGTGACCACCTAGAGGGGTGGGATAGGGAGGATGGGAGGGGGGGAGATGCAAGAGGGAGGGGATATGGGGATATATACACATGTATAGCTGATTCACTTTGTTGTAAAGCAGAAACTAACACACCGTTGTAAAGCAATTATACTCCAATAAAGATGTTAAAAAAAAAAGGGGGAGGGTCTTCCCTGGTGGCGCAGTGGTTGAGAGTCCGCCTGCTGATGCAGGGGACGCGGGTTCGTGCCCCGGTCCAGGAGGATCCCACATGCCGAGGAGCGGCTGGGCCCGTGAGTCATGGCTGCTGGGCGTGCGCGTCCGCAGCCTGTGCTCCGCGGCGGGAGAGGCCACGGCAGTGAGAGGCCCGCGTACCGCAAAAAAAAAAAAAAGGATCATCAGAGTAGCTACTGCATAGGGTTATTCTGAAAATTAAATGAGAAGATCTATGTACGATATTTAGCACATGTCCAAAATTATCAATATCATCCACTCAAGCAAGCTCTGTTCCACATTGACTATCTTCAGTAATAAGCAAATTCGACATTAGCTGATTCCACATGTTTTGTGCAATGATTGGGTCCTATGGGATTAACTGCAATTAAGTACTCCAAGTTTGATGTCCTTTATTCCTACATAGGCATCTATACACAGACTAGAAATCCAGAGAGCACTAAAAGCACCATCATGATGAATGGCAGGGAGCAAAATTATAGTTTGAGAGTTTTTTACAACCTCAGTCACAAAAGAGATTTTGGGGAGAACACTTAATCGTAAAGACATTTTTTATATCTACTATTTCACTTAAATGTCAGATTAGAGAATAGGCTTTAATTAAAGTTTGTAATAAGTAAAAAAAAAAAAAAAAAGAGCATGCGCATTTCTGAGTGCCTGATATGTCAGCCTTTGTATTTGATCTGTTTGCATTCCAGTGCAGGCATACATTGAAGATATTATGGGCTCAGTTCCAGACCACTGTGATAAAGCGAATATTGCAATAAAATGACACACAATTTATTTGCTTTCTCAGCGCATAGAAAACTTATGTTTACACCATACTGTAGTCTATTAATGCAGTAGCATTAATTAATGTATTAATCAATGTATTAATGTACATACCTGAATCAAAAATACTTTATTGCTAAAAAGACATTAACCATCATCTGAATCTTCAGTGAGTCATACTCTTTTTTTTATGGAGGAGGATCTTGCCTGGATGTGGATGGCTGCCGACTGATGAAGGTGATGGTTGCTGAAGGTTGGGGTGGTGGTGGCAATTTCTTAAATAAGACAATGAGGAAGTCTGCTGGATTGACTGACTCTTCCTTTTCATGGAAAATCTCTCTATAGCATGCATTGCTGTTTGATAGTGTAGGGGAACAAAGTTTGCCACGTTTACCACCCCAAAATATGTCTTTCTGGCATGAGGATTAATTTATGTTGATTATCTTTAAGAAAGAGAAGAGTCTGTAAGTCTTTCTTTTCACCTCCCCTTTAGCTGTGTAAAGAATTTAGATAAAGGGGCTGTTCCCAGAATAAAGGCCTCATCAGAGGTATCTGCAAAGAATATGGGCTAGGTGTAGTGGAGGAAAACTTGGCAGGGCCCAGAGATCAGAGTCCAGTCTGTGTCCCATCCTCTCTGCATGCCCAGAAACCATTTGTTTACCAAAACATTTGTTTTTCCATCTTCATGTGAATTGTCTTTCTCCCCAGTGGAAGTCCCAAACAACTACCCCCAACATACTCTTTTGTCATTAACTGAAGATGGTATTTAAGGTGAGGGTTTCAGTCATCTTGGTGAGTTACTCACTTTTTCTGGGTCTCTCCCATGTATACATGCTATTAAACTTTTGTTTGCTCTACTTCTGTTTATCTGTCTCACGTCAATTTAATTCTTAGACCAGCCGAAGAATCCAGGAGGGTAAAATAAATTTTTTTCCTCACCGAGAATAGCACTTTACACACAGTAGAACTTCTTTCAAAATTGGAACCAAACTTCTCAAACCCTGCCAAAGCTATATCAACTAAGTTTGTGTAATATTCTAAATCCTTTGTTGTCATTTCAACAGTATTCACAGCAGCATCATCAGGAGTAGATTCCATCTTAAGAAGCCATTTTTTTAATTCACCCATAAGAAGCAACTCATTATATGCTGAAGTTTCATCATGAGATAGCAGCAATTCAGTAACATCTTCAGGCTCCACTTCTAATTCTAGTTCATTTGCTATATCTACTACATCTACAGTTACTTCCTCCACTGAAGTCATGAACCTTTCAAAATCATCCATGAGGGTTGGAATCAAACTTCCTTCAAATTTCCTTCAAACTCTCATTCATGTTGGTATGTTGACCTCTTCCCATGAAATAGGAATGTTCTTAATGACATCTAGAATGGTGAATCCTTTCCAGAAGATTTTTATTTGACTTTGCCCTGATCCATCAGAAGAATCATATCTACTGCAGCTATATAGTCTTGTGAAATGTATTGCTTAAATAATAATCCTTGGGCTGCAGAATGGATGTTGTGTTAGCATGATAACAACATTAATCTCGTTGTACATCTCCATCAATGCTCTTAGGTGATCAGGTGCATTGTCAATGAGCAGTAATATTTTAAAAGGAATCTTTTTTTTTCTGAGCAGTAGGTCTCAACAGTGGGCTTAAAATATTCAGTAAACCATGTTGTAAACAGATGCACTGTCATCCAGGCTTTATTGTGCCATTTACAAGAGCAGAGGCAGAGTAGACTTAGCAATCTTAAGGGCCCTCAGAATTTCAGAGTGGTCAGTGAGCACTGATTTCAACTTAGTCACCAGCTGCGTTAGTCCATAACAGGAGAGTCAGTCCATCCTTCAAAGCTTTAAAACCATGCACTGACTTCTCCTCTCTAACTATGGAAGTCCTAGATGGCATCTTCTTCCAATATCAGGCTGTTTCATCTTCATTGAAAATCTGTTGTTGAGTGTAGCAACCTTTATCAGTCATCTCTGCTAGATCTTCTGTATAACTTAGCTGCAGCTTCTACATCAGCAGCACGCGCTGCTTCACCTTGTACTTTTGTTATAGAGATGGCTTCTTAAACCTCATGAACCAACTTCTGCTAACTTCAAACTTTTCTTCTGCAGATTTCTTACATCTCTCAGCCTTCACAGAATTGAAAAGTGTTAGGACCTTACTCTGGGACTATTGTAGCTGGTTTGACCTTCTATCCAGACCACTAAAACTTTTTCCATATAAAAAATAAGGCTGTTTTGATTTGTTATTCATAGGTTCACTGGCATAACATTTTAAAATTCCTTTAAAGTGTTTTTCTGTACATTCACAACTTGTCTATTTAATGCAAGATATCTAGCTTTTGACCTCTTTTTTGCCTTCCTCACTAAGCTTAAATATGTCTAGTTTTTGATTTAACCTGAGAGATATGTGAGTCTTCCTTTCACTTGAACACTTAGAGGCCTCTGTGGGGTTATTAATTAGCCTAATTTCAATATTGTTTTGTCTCAGGGAATAGGGAGGCCCAAGGAGAGGGAGAGAGATGGGGGAATGGCCCATCAGTGGAGCAGTGAGAACACACATAACATTTATGAAAGAAATTTGCCATTTTATATGGGTGTGCAGTTCATGGCACTCCAAATGATTTCAATAGCAACATCACTGATCACAGATCACCATGACAAATATAAGAATAATGAAAAAGGCTGAAATATTATGAAACTTGCCAAACATGACACAGAGACTCAAAGTGACAAATGTTTTGGAAAAATGGCACCAGGAGACTTGCTCTACACAGGATTGCTACAAACCCTCAATTTCTCAATTTGTCAAAAAAAAAAAAAAAAGAAAAAAAAAAGCAATATCTGGAAAGCACAAGAAAATGAAGTGCAATAAAACAAGGTATGGCTGTGTTAACTTTTGTTAGTGTTCCAGGAATCCATCCCACATGAATGTGTATATGTGAGTTTGACAAAGACCATGGAATTTTCCCTGTAGGACCAAACACCTCTGTTGTAGACCAGTATGTGTATCTCACTAAAGGCAGGTAACTTTGTGTTCTGAAATGCTCAGGGGCATTCTTGATCATTTAGATTGAAATGAGCTCTGTTAACTATCCTCTGGGATAAAAGGTATTTCTTCTATTCTATACATGATGAATCAGAGGTTCCTAGTATTTAAGTTATTAGTCACCTAGCAAATGACAGAACCAGTATTTGAAACAAATCTGCCTTAAGGAAGTCCAAATTTACTAAATAATCTACCTGGTCTGAAAATTCAAACAATTCTACAATATTTAGCTTAGATATCATATCCTTTAATAGCCTCTCTGAAGTTTCTCTCTTCAATATGATTAAAAGTACCCTTAAATGAAAACTATAAGATGCTGATGAAAGAAATTGAAGATGGCACAAACAGATGGAAAAGTATATCATGTTCTTGGATTGGAAGAATCAATATTGTTAAAATGACCATACTACCTAAGGCAATCAACAGATTCAATGCAATCCCTATAAAATTACCAATAGCATTTTTCAAAGGACTGGAAAATTTTTTTTTTATTTTGTATAGAAACACAAAAGACTCCAAATAGCCAAAACAATATTGAGAAAGAAGAATGGAGCTGGAGGAATCACGCTCCCTGACTTCAGACTACTACAAAACTACAGTAATCAAAACAGTATGGCACTGCCATAAAAACAAACATATAGATCAACGGAACAGGATAGAAAGCCCAGAAATAAACCCACACACTTATGGTCAATTAATCAATGACAAAGGAGGCAAGAATATACAATGGAGAAAAGACAGTCTGTTCAATAAGTGGTGCTGGGAAAACTGGACAGCTACATCTAAAAGAATCAAGTTAGAACATTCCCTAACACCATATACAAAAATAAACTCAGAATGGATTAAGGACCTAAATGTAAGACCCGATACTATAAAACACCTATCACAAACATAGGCAGAACACTCTTTGAAATAAGTTGCAGCAATATTTTTTTGGATCAGTCTCCTAGAGTAATGGAAATGAAAACAAAAATGACCAAATGGGACTTAATTAAACTTAAAGCTTTTGCATAGCAAAGGAAACCATAAACAAAACGAAAAGACAACCTATGGCCTGGGAGAAAATATTTGCAAATGATGCTACCAACAAGGGATTAACTTCCAAAATATACAAACAGCTCATACAGCTTAATATCAAAATAACAAACCCAATCAAAAAATGGGCAGAGGACCTAAATATACATTTCTCTAAAGAAGACATATAACGGCCAACAAACTCATAAAAAGATGCTCAATATTGCTAATTATTAGAGAAATGCAAATCAAAACTACAATGAAGTGTAACCTCATACCAGTCAGAATGGCAATCATTAAAAAGACTACAAGGGGGCAGAGTCAAGATGGCAGTATGGGCTTCCCTAGTGGCACAGTGGTTGACAGTCTGCCTGCCGATGCAGGGAACACGGGTTCGTGCCCTGGTCCGGGAGGATCCCACATGCCACGAAGCGGCTGGGCCCGTGAGCCATGGCCGCTGAGCCTGTGCATCTGGAGCCTGTGCTCTGCAATGGGAGAGGTCACAACGGTGAGAGGCCCATGTACCGCCAAAAAAAAAAAAAAGATAGCGGTATGGGAAGACACCGAGTTACCATCTCCCCACAACTAGGGAGCCTGCCTAGTTGGAGGACCCAGCCTGCCAGTGGAGGACCCTGATGTCCAAGGAGATGGAGGAACCCCGAAGTGAATGGGTAAGATGTGGGGGGACTGAAGGGGGAGGTCAGACAGGATTGGCACCCCTGAGGACAGGGAGATCAGGAGACGCAGGTAGGAGGGGCCCTCTGGGAGGAGGAGCTGGAGAGGAGTGGAGGGTGACTGCCCCACCCACTCGGGCCCAGGGAGCCTGCTGAGCTCCCAGGCCAATGCCCTGCCTTCCAAAGGCCCCTCCAGGCCACGTGGGTCCTTGGGAGCATAGGAGGGAGGTCGGGGAGATCAGGAGAGGCAGGCAGGAAGGGCCCTTTAGGAGGGAGGAGCAGGAGAGGAGAGGAGGGTGTTTGCCTCACCCACTCAAGCCCAGGAAGCCCGCTGGGCTCCCAGTTGAGGTCTCCTACCCTCTGGGACCTCTGTTCAGTTGAGCCTAGGCCCCACGCCCCACTGCTCCCAGAGCCTTTTCCAGCACTGTGGGTCCTAAGCATAGGCCCTGTCCACTGCCCAAACCTTGACCTTGCTTAGGCCCTACCCTCCACAATCAAGGCCTTTTCCACCATTTTTTTTTCTTTTCCCTCCTCCTCTTTTTTACTATTGTGGTATCTTCCAGTTGATAATTCATTTATATTTTTATATTCTTTCTAACGTATCTGTTAGTTTCCTAGTCCAATTTTATTTTCTACATTGTTATTGTTCCCTCTCTCTCTCTTTTTTTTTTTTTGCCACCCCCACGGTTTGCAGGATCTTCATTTATGAGCCAGGTTGGGCAGAAGCTCCTGCAGTGGAACCTCCAAGTCCAAACCACTGGACTAACAGAGAATCTCAGACCCCAGGGAATATTCATCAAACTGAGGTCTCACAGAGGTCGTCATCTCAGCACCAAGACCCAGCTCTACCCAACAGCCTACAAACTCCAGTTTTGGAAGCCTCACACCAAATAGCAAGTAAGACAGGAACACCATCCCACTAATTAAAAAAAAAAAAAATGAGAGGGCAAAAAAATATGTCACAGATGAAGAAGCAAGGTAAAAAACGTACAACACCAAATAAATGAAGAGGAAATACACAATTTACCTGAAAAAGAATTCAGAGTAATGATAGCAAAGATGATCCAGAATTGTGGAAATAGAATGGAGGCACGGATTGAGAAAATACAAGAAATGTTTAGCAAAGATCTAGAAGAAATAAAGAACAAACAAAGAGATGAACAACACAATAACTGAAATGAAAAATACACTAGAAGGAATCAATAACAGAATAACTGAGGCAGAAGAACAAATAAGTGAGCTGGAAGACAAAATGGTGGAAATAACTGCTGAGGAGCATAATAAAGGAAAAAAAAAAGAAAAAAATTGAAGACTATCTCAGAGACCTCTGGGACAACACTAAATGGACAAACATTCACATTATAGGGGTCCCAGAAGAAGAAGAAGAAAAGAAAGGGTCTGAGAAAATATTTGAAGAGATTATAGTCAAAAACTTGCCTAACATGGGAAAGGAAATAGTCACCCAAGTCCAGGAAGCACAGAGAGTCCCATACAGGATAAACCCTAGGAAAAACACACCAAGACACATATTAATCAAACTAACAAAAATTCAATTCAAAGAAAAAATATTAAAAGCAGCAAGGGAAAAGCAAAGACAATATACAAAGGAATCCCCATACACAGATTTTTCAGCAGAAACTCTGCTGGCCTGAAGGGAGTGGCAGGATATACTTAAAGTGATGAAAGAGAAAAACCTACAACCAATATTACTCTCCCCAGCAAGGATCTCATTCAGATTTAACAAGAAATCAAAAGCTTTCCAGACAAGCAAAAGCTAAGAGAATTCAGCACCACCAAACCAGCCTTACAACAAATGCTAAAGAAACTTCTCTAGGTGGGAAAAACAAGAGAAGAAAAAGATCCACAAAAACAAAGCCAAAACAATTTAAAAAGTGGTAATAGGAGCATACATATCAATAATAACTTTCAATGTAAATGTATTAAATTCCCCAACCAAAAGGCACAGACTGGCTGAATGGATACAGTAATACGACACATATATATGCTGTCTTCAAGAGACCCACTTAAGACTAGGGACACATACAGACTGAAAGTGAAGGGATGGAAAAAGATATTCCATGAAAATGGAAATCAAAAGAAAGCTGGATTAGCAATACTCATATCAGATAAAATAGACTTTAAAATAAAGACTGTTACATGAGATAAGGAAGGACACTACATAATGATCAAAGGATCAATCCAAGAAGAAGATATAACAATTATAAATGTTCATGCACCCAACATAGGAGCACCTCAATATATAAGGCAAATGCTAACAACCATGAAAGAAGAAATCAACAGTAACACAATAATAGTAGGGGACTTTAACACCACACTTACACCAATGGACATATCATCCAAACAGAAAATATATAAGGAAACACAAGCTTTAAATGACACAATAGACCAGATAGATTTAATTGATATTTATAGACCATTCCACCCAAAAGTGGCAGAATACACTTTCTTCTCAAGTGCACACGAAACATTCTCCAGGATACATCACATCTTTGGACACAAATCAAGCCTCAGAAAATTTAAGAAAATTGAAATCATATCAAGCATCTTTTCTGACCACAACACTATGAGATTGGAAATCAATTACAGGAAAAAATACTGAAAAAACACGAATACATGGAGGCTAAACAGTGCACTACTAAATAACCAAGAGACCACTGAAGAAATCAAAGAAGCAATAAAAAAGTACATAGAAACAAATGACAATGAAAACACATCGACCCAAAACCTATAGGAATAAAAGGAATAAAAGCCATATGAACATCTCAATAGATGCAGAAAAAGCTTTTGATAAAAGCTTTTGATGCAGCAAAAGCAGTTCTAAGAGAAAAGTTTATAGCAATTCAATATCACCTCAAGAAACAAGAAAAATCTCAAATACACAATCTAACCGTACACTTAAAACAACTAGAGAAAGAACAAAGAAAACTCAAAGTCAGTAGAGGGAAAGAAATCATAAAGATCAGAGCAGAAATAAATGAAATAGAAATGAAGAAAACAATAGCAAGGATCAATAAAACTAAAACTTGGTTCTCTGAGAAGATAGGCAAAATTGATAAACCCTTAGCCAGACTCATCAAGAAAAAAAAGGGAGAGTACGCAAATCAATAAAATTAGAAATGAAAAAGGAGAAATCACAACTGACACTGCAGAAATACAAAGGAATATAAGAGACTACTACCAACAACTTTATGCCAATATAATGGACAGCCACGAAGAAATGGACAAATTCTTGGAAGGGTACAATTTTCCAAGACTGAACCAGGAAGAATTAGAAAATATAAACAGACCTATCACAAGTAATGAAATTGAAACCGTAATTAAAAATCTTCAAAAAAAGAAAAGTCCAGGACCAGATGGTTTCACAGGCGAATTCTATCACACATTTAGAGAAGAGCTAACACTGACCCTTCTCATACTCTTCTAAAAATTGCAGAGGGAGAAACACTCCCAAATTCATTCTAGAAAGCCACCATCACCCTGATACCAAAACCAGAAAAAGATATCCTAAAAAAAGAAAATTATAGATCAATATCTCTGATGAACATAGATGCAAAAATCCTGAACAAAATACTAGAAAACAGAATACAACAACACATTAAATGGATCATACACCACAGTAAAGTGGGATTCATCCCAGGGATGTAAGGATTCTTTAATATATGCAAATCAATCAATGTGATACACCACATTAACAAATTAAGGAATAAAAACCATATGAACATCTCAATAGATGCAGAAAAAGCTTTTGACAAAACTCAGCACCTATTTATGATAAAAACCCTCCAGAAAATGGGTATAGAGGGAACCTACCTCAACATAATAAAGGCCATATATGACAAACCCACAGCAAGCATCATACTCAATGACGAAAAACTGAAAGCATTTCCACTAAGATCAGGAACAAGACAAGGATGTCCACTCTTGCCACTCTTATTCAACATATTTTTGGAAGTTCTAGCCATGGCAATCAGAGAAGAAAAAGAAAGAAAAAGAATACAAATTGGAAAAGAAGAAGTAAAACTGTCACTGTTTGCAGATGACATGATACTATACATAGAAAATCCTAAAGATGCCACCAGAAAACTAATAGAACTAATCAATGAATTTGGTAAGGTTGCAGGATACAAAATTAATGCACAGAAACCTCTGGCGTTCCTATACACCAATAATGAAAAATCAGAAAGAGAAATTAAGGAAACACTCCCATTTACAATTGCAACAGAAAGAATAAAGTATCTAGGAATAAACCTGCCTAAAGAGGTGAAAGACTTGTACTCAGAAAATTATAAAATACTGATGAAAGAAATCAGAGATGACATAAACAGATGGAGAAATATACCATGTCCTTGGACTGGAAGAATCAAAAGCAATCTACAGATTCAATGCAATCCCTATCAAACTACCAATGGCATTCTTCACAGAATTAGAACAAAACGTTTTACAAGTTGTAAGGAACACAAAAGACCCTGAGTTGCCAAAGCGATCTTGAGAAAGAAAAATGGGGTTGGAGAAATCAGGCTCCCCAAATTCAAACTATACCACAAAGCTACAGTAATCAAGACAGTATGGTACTGGCACAAAAACAGAAATACAGATCAATGGTACAGGATAGAATGCCCAGAGATAAACTCACACACATACGGTCACCTAATTTACAACAAAGGAAACAAGAACATACAATGGAGAAAAGACAACTTCTTCAATAAGTGGTGCTGGGAAAACTGGACAACTACATGTAAAAGAATGAAATTAGAGCAACTACCTAACATCATACACAAAAATAAACTCCAAATGGATTAAAGACATAAATGTAAGCCCAGACACTATAAAACTCTTAGAGGAAAATATAGGAAAAACACTCTTTGACATAAACCACAGCAAGATCTTTTTTGTCCCACCTCCTAGCGTAATAGAAAAAAAACAAAAATAAACAAATGGGACTTAATTAAACTTAAAAGCTTTTGCACAGCAAAGGAAACCATAAACAAGACAAAAAGACAACCCTCAGAATGGGAGAAAATATTTGCAAGTGAAACAACAGACAAAGGATTAATCTCCAAAATATGCAAACAGTTCATGGAGCTCAATATCAAAAAAAACAACAACAATCTAATTAAAAATTGGGTGGAATACCTAAATTGACATTTCACCAAGTGAGACATACAGATGGTCAAGAGGCACATGAAAAGATGCTCAACATCACTAATTATTAGAGAAATGCAAATCAAAACTACAATGAGGTAGCACCTCACGCCGGTCAGAATGGCCGTTATCAAAAAATCTAGAAACAATAAATGCTGGAAAGGGTGTGGGGAAAAGGAAACCTGCTGCACTGTTGGTGAGAATGTAAATTGTTACAACCACTATGGAAAAGAGGATGATGACCTAGAGGGGTGGGATAGGGTGGATGGGAGGGAGGCTCAAGAGGGAAGGACATATATGCATATGACTGATTCACTATGGTATACAATAGAAACTAACACAGTATTGTAAAGCAATTATACTCCAATAAAATTATATTAAGAAAAAGATACTATGTGGATTAAATGAGATAATGTAAAGAAAAAAATAGTTACAAGTAACAAATGCTGGAGAGGGTGTGGAGAAAAAGAAACCTTCCTTACACTGTTGTTGGGAATGTAAATTGGTGCAGCCACTATGGAGAACAGTATGGAGGTTCCTTAAAAAGCTAAAAATAGAGTTACCACATGACCCAGCAATCCCACTACTGGGCATATGCCCTGAGAAAACCATAATTCAAAAAGAGACATGTACCACAATGTTCACTGCAGCACTACAATAACCAGTACATGGAACCAACCTAAATGTCCATCGACAAATGAATGGATAAAGAAGATGTGGTACATATATACAATGGAATACTACTCAGCCATAAAAAGAATGAAATAATGTCATTAGAAGCAACATGGACGGACCTAGAGATTATCATACTAAGTGAAGTAGTCAGAGAAAGACAATTATCATATGTTATTTATATGTGGAATCTAAAAAAATGATACAAATGAACTTATTTACAAAACAGGAATAGATTGACAGACATAGAAAGCAAACTTATGGTTACCAAAGAGGATAGCAGTGGGAGAAGCGGGAGTAAATTAGGAGTTTTGGATTAACATATGCACATTATTATCTATAAAATAGGTAACTGAGGACCTACTGTATAGCACAGAGAACTATACTCAGTATCTTGTAATAACCTATAAGGGAAAAGAATCTGAAAATGAATATATATATGTGTGTGTGTGTGTGTGTGTGTGTGTGTGTGTGTGTGTGTGTAACTGATCCCATTTGCTGTACACTTGAAACTAAGAAAACATTGTAAACTATACTTCAATACAAAAAAAATAAATTTAAAAATATCATTAAAAAAAAGAATAATGAAAAGAAACTTTACACCCACTAAATGGCAAAAATTGGTTCTCGTTCCACCTGCTGGACTCTCCGTAGTAACAGCAGTCTAGTTTTCTTAAAGACTTCTACTTTGGAACAATAATGACCCCCCAGAAAATCTCACCTTGATGAAACTGTGAATTATGGATCTCAGCTGCCTCTTATACCCACTTACTGCCAATTCAAAGCAGATGAGTGTAAGTCTATCGCCTTTCTCACAGCTGATTCTGGTCAGTCGTTCTCCATAAACCAGGACTTCCATCACTCCTGTATTATCTTGTATTTCATAATATATGCATTCATTACGTACCAATTTCTGCAAAAGAAAATTAGCATCCATCTTCTGAGAACTGGATCAGGAATTTCCACAACTTTGAAAAATATAGGGTGTTAGTGGAAACTGTTGTCTCAGACCAGTTAATATGAGCTGGAGGTCCAGAATTACAGGTACCAAATAGTGTAAGATATCTTGTTCAGTTTATCCCCCCATTTAAATTATCTTTCTGTCTTTCCTTCCTTTAAGTCTTTGTGTGCTGGGTTCTTCTAGAAAACTGGATTACTTTCCTAATTTTTCCTGCTCCCATCTCAGAATAGCTGAGATTTCTTAAGAAAATTTGATATAGTGTGGTCTGATAAGCTTCACAGGTTTCTTTGGATCTCCCTGAGAACAAAGGCCATTCATGTCTTATTATGAGTCTCAAAAAGATGGTTGCAAGTCCTCCTTAAGCAGATTATTATTTCAATATGTAATTCTTTCCTCTATCTTCTCTATTTATTCATTCTTCCCTAATCTGCCCAATCTTGAATCTAGATCATCTACTTCCATTGTTCTAATTTCTATATCACTTACTTTACTCATGAATTCTACAAATGCACATGTGTGCACAGTCACTTAAACAGAGTGTATGGAAAACAACAGGGGGATAGGTAAACAGCCACCCTAGAAGACATATATAATGGATTATGAAACAATACTTCACATAACGGTTAGGTCAGCTAACCTTAGTATTTCTATGATGTGTTGGGACTGAAATACCTACCCTAATTCTAAGAATTCAGCAAAATTCTGCATTTTATTGCCCATATTAATATATTGTGGAATGAAACAACTTGATTTTTCTAGCGTTTTCAACATCCATATTTCTCTTATTTGTTAATGCCAAGGTTTTTTGCTCAACAATTTTTTGATGAATGAATGTGAAGAAGTGAGAGAACTTTAGAGGTCAGATGATCAGAATCTTAGCTAACTGTGGATAAGAGCTGATTCTAGGGCAAAGTAGTCTATTGATTTCTGACTCTGGTTGTCATAGTTGAAATCCTAGCTTGGAAGGGCAATTCTTTATTCACAATTAAGTTAAGCTGTCACTGAAACAGGAGGCAGAACTCAAAGAAACAAAACCAGAAGGAGAGCTCTCTCTCTTCGCCCCCCCCACCTCTCTCTATATATCTATATATATAAACATATATAGATGGATATAGATTTGTATGTATCTATATATATATACAGATATAAACTCTGCCCTTTACTGGCTCAGGGTGGCTATGAATGGATTAGCACAGCTGTTAAAATCCCATGATTTCTGGAGGACTTGCATACTGTTACCTTGGGAAGAAGAATGTTAAGAGATTGTCTATGTTATATTCTGAAGTGGGAAGACGGCACCCAGGTATCCCTGGTCAGGGGGGCTTTGAGTTCCTGTGTTTATGAAGTTAACCAAATTCATTCGGCAGCTAAGACTTTTACGTTCCAGGGTTGCAGAAGAAATATTGCAGAACAATGGTGTGGGCTTACCTCATGCACCAGAAACACCCCATTCACAAATGTTCCTAGAGCTTGCGAGTAAAGATGACTGATTTTAGGAGTTGCATTTGCCTTTTGAATCAGGCTTTTAGAGATCTCCATCTTTCGGTCAGGGTTAACATCAGACACAGATGAGGCATTGAACACCTCCAGGAACCCACTGCGGCCAAAATAATCTGATATGGCAATGATTTTCTTTGGGATGAACTTCTCCTTCAGGTCAACATGATAAACCTTCACTTGGAAGAACTGGCTCTCAGTAGCCACTGTGGCATGAAACATCTTCCTCTCGCCTTCTCTGACATCATATGTAAATGGTTCCGTTGCTTTCAGCACCATCACTTCTTTGGGCCCCCTCTGGAAGCCCTCCTCTCTGGAAGCTTCTTTAGGTACAGCCTTCAATTTTGGTTTCTACATAGAAGTATACACCAAAAACAGGCACAATTAAGAACAGGATTCACTCTCTAATGAGAATCATCTACGGCTAAATGTTGACCTCAACAAAGAACATAATTAAGAACATAATTAACATATTAAGAACATAATTAGGTGGAGTTGGAAAAAAAAAAACCTAGACAAAGATCACTGACGTGGTATATATAATCTAATGGAATGTATGGAGATGATTTAAACAGTGAATTTTCTTCTTTTTCATTGTTTTATGAGTGTGGTAGGAAGAATACTTTTCTTTAAAAGGTA
The DNA here is from genome assembly GCF_964374135.1 of Grampus griseus. Taxonomy (NCBI): domain Eukaryota; kingdom Metazoa; phylum Chordata; class Mammalia; order Artiodactyla; family Delphinidae; genus Grampus; species Grampus griseus. The sequence goes on along the minus strand of NC_139017.1, from coordinate 69,309,388 downwards.
TTAACTCAAGGGAAGAACTATTTCTCCCAGGAAGAGCTATGTAGAGTACAGAGGCAGTGGGCAATAGCAATGCTGCTGTGTAGTGATTTCTAGTAGAGATGAGGATGAAAAAATCAACTTAAATTATCCCATCAACTCATTTCAGTGTGCAAGATAAGATACAAATTTGGATGAACATAAATTGCCCTTGATAGCACTGAGAGTAGGGAATGGCTCCAGTCAGAATCCATTGATCTCATCCCAGTAGATGTGGCAATTTAAAGACCCAAATTAGAAAGTCTCTTTTCAGGAAAGCAGTGTTATATTGAAAAAGGGTTAGTAGACAGTCACTGGAAAAAAATCCCATGAACTTTCTGAATTTGGAAATGTCCTGGATAAAGGATGTTTTGAAGAGTAGCAGAATCAGCCACCCCAAAATATGTTTCTTTGGCATAGGATTATCTTAAGCTGATTATTTTGAAAAACAACATACATAGAGGAAGCTCTAAAACCAGAAAGAAAGTTGCCCTTTTGCAAGGGAAATGTGTATTTATAAATTAAATCTCCATTTCTAAGGGTGCCTCCCCCTGTGTACTAGGAAGAGAAGGAGGACTCTAAATCTCAAGAGAATACTATCACCAGAGGAGAAACTGACTTAAATTTGCATAACAAACATCACCCTTGTTTTTCCTGCTTTTCCTGGTAACCTCCACAAAACGGGCCTCCCCACACTTTTCTTTCTTCTGTCTTCACTAAAGATGGTATTTAAGCTGGGGGCTTAGGCCACCTCAGGGAGTTACTCATTCTTCTTGGGTCTCGTCTATGTATAGATGAGGTATACCTGTTAATAAACTTCTGCTAGCTTTTTCTTGACAATCTTTGCTTTAATACAGGGGTCTCAACCAAGAACTCAGAACGGTAGAGGGGAAATTGCTTTTCCTCCTCTACACACCCCTGTTAGAATAATGGCAGAACCCTTAGGAGAAGAATGCCAAAGGAGAAGTCAGGTGTCAGGGGACTTTTCTATGCCCCCCTGTCTACCCAGTGCCTGCACCATTTCTGAGTTTCAGGAGAGCAGTTTGAATTGGAGGGGAGGTTACTGATCTGTAAGAAGTGTGAAGGCAAGGGGGGGCCATGGGAGTTCTAGGGACCAGTTCATGGAGACAGGCCAGCTGCCTCCACAGACCAGCAGTGCTCCATGTGGTCTGACTTGTACCGTTATACAGGCCACAGCCTGGGGGTCATGAGGCTTAACTCTGATTTCTCATCACTGTGGCCAATTCTCCCTACATCCGATGCTCATTCCCAGGCCAAGTTAATCAGGAAAAACAAATCTCATAGTAGTAACAACAGCAGCACCTTGACAAGAAGTGCACAGGACCTAAGGAAGAAATTATGTATCTATACTCAGGGTCATGAAAGAAGACCTGATGGACACATGTTCTTATTATGTTCATTGTGTGTATAGGGAATACTGAAAATAGCCTAAAGTCAAATAGTAAAGGATTATTTTTAAATTTATAAAAATTTAAAGATGCAGTTATTCTCTTACATTAAAATAATAATTTAAATCTATACTTCTTGAATTAAGTAGCACTTCAAGATATAGCAGGTGAAAGTAAAAACCTGAATTATAGAAAAATATGTGTAATGTGATCAACCTGGGATAAATTGATATTCTTTGTATATATATAACAAAAGGTAAAATCAGAAAGACTGTTTACCAAAATATGGCATTTGATAGAAGGGAGATTTCAGATAGTTAAAATTAATTATTTTTGTCTATGTATCTGCATTTCCTAAATTTCTTAGATGATATTACTTCCATAATTAAAAAAAAGAGAAAGAATTGGTGATAGTGCTTTGTTTGTTTCTGTATTTCTCCACCTTATTGCACCCTAAGCTCTCTCACTCATGATGTATTGAGAGAAACACAGAAATAAAATTAAACAAACAAATTACTAGTTATACCCATGACTGAAGAGGAATGATTTATGTGCACATTAGGTCATAGAATATCCTAATACAAAGGGCAGCATAATAAGAGTCCGAATTTGAATGTAGGTAGGATCTCAAAATACACACTCAATAACAATACGTGTGATCTAATTAATAAAGAATTGTATGTTGTAGGGGATTAGTGTGAAGTTCCTTTATGGTTCTAGAGAACGCTGTCATTATGTTGTAGGGAGGGAAAGTACTGAAAACAGGAATCTGATACCTTGGTTGAGGAACTGCTGGATGAGGTTGGTGGCAGCATCTGAGGAGTCTGAAGGCAGCCCTCATTTGGGATCATGCTGAAGTTTGCACATTGTGGAAGCTGACTCTGCTCCGGGCATAGTTTCTTTTTCTTGGAGTCAAGCATTTTATTGGTTGTGTCTTCTATTCTTTGAATCCAAAAATATGTATTTTCTTCTTCCTGGTTAATGGTTTTCAATATCAGATGAACCATAACATTTCTCTCTCTCTCTCTCTCTCTCTCTCTTTCTCTCTGTCTCTCTCTCTCTCTGTCTCTCTCTCACACACACACACCACAGGATCTTCACTCTGCCAATTTGCTCTGGAATAATAGTACATCTTCAGATACCCTCAACACCTCCCCAGCTTGGAGTCCAACCAGGATTTCAAACTTCTCTCTGAAAATGTTAAAAACTCAGGTGATCAAAATTTCATCGATCTGTTTTGGAATTCTGGCTCTACCTCTGCTGCAAACTGGCCTGTATCAACTTCACCAAGACAACACTTGGAGTAATTTATTAGTAGAAAACTCTACCAGGTTATAATGGAAGCACATCTCTGAACAATGTTGGCTGTACTTATGGACATTTTATTAACTAAGTCTTCATTACCTTATATATTTACCAAATAAGCAAATCGGTTCTATCATCTACTCTTCAAATCCAGGAAACCCAGGTCTGCATTCATTTGAATGCTTTGTTTATCAGCATACCAGAGACACTGTTTCAAATTCATAATTCCAGAGGCAGGATTCTGCTATCTACCTAGTCTCTATCAAGCAACCAAATCTTTCGTAGTTCTCAGCAATAAACAGACCCATTCACGGTTTCACCCAGGGCATTCTCAGTACATGGATTTTTATAATTGTTTAAGCCAGGGCAGGAAGTGTCTGTAAAATCAATTATTTTGACTACCTTTGGTTTCACTGATGAAAGACCATTTCTAACGTTCTGCAGTATAGAATTGCCACAGTTCTTACCACTTCTAGCATTCATTTAACCAATCCATAAAGTATCAGTTGTTGGTAAAATTGTAGTTGAGGGAGCTGCTTAAAATGCCTGTCTCTGGCATGCAGCTACTTGATTAGAACACCCTCTGACCTTCCTTGTCACTTCATTCCTCATTAGAAGGCTTAAGAGTCTGGGCAATGGAAACAAATCTGAGATATAACGCTATCCGACATAAATTTTTACAAATAAATTTCAGATATTGTAGCATCTATACTACAATATATGCAATTAAATGCTCAAGTTTTAGAATTCAGTTAGGCTACATTTGAATCCTGGCTCTAACATTCACTTTCTGCATGAACTTGGAGAAGATTTCTAACCTCTAAGAACTTCAGTTTTCTCATATGTAAAATGGGATTAACAATAGCATCCTCGTGTGACGTTATAAAGAACAAATGAGATAGCGTACACAAAGAACACAGGTTTTAGAGTCTAGCATCATTAAATGCTCATTACCTAGAAATATCACTACATTATTATTTTACAGTAGACACAGGGCTTTCTATTTTTGCTCTGATCCACAGATGTTTCATGCTTAATGTTGGCTTTCTTGATGGAAACCCAATATAGAGGTGGTATGGGAAGCACTTTATTAAAGAAGCTTCTCTAGTCACTTCTGCTACATTTAGTAATTCAATCTCATTGACAAGAGCATCTTGATCATTTTTACATTCGGTTAAACCAAAAACTCCCATCATAACAGTAGGATTTAGGTCCCTAAAACATACTATATGGCTGGATAATACTTAAAAATAGTAATTGAATTTTTTCCCTTGGCTTATTTCCTTCACCACTCTACCCTGTTCTTGAAGCATGCCAATGTGTGCTGTTTGCTACTGGGGAGACATAGCAGCAGGAATAAAAGAAAATATTGGTCTGCTTCTGTCTTTGAATCCCAAACAGAGCCTATATTACAAAGAAAACAGTTGGGAGACCCCATGATGAAGAAGAGCAAGGCTTTCCTGCTCTTTCCACTGATGAATCAAAGACAGAATGGGTCAGATCGTCTTTGTGCCAGGTCTCCTACAGAGGTGGCTGGACCCCAAAGAAGAAATGACTGAATGGTGTGTTTAGGTGTATGAGGCCAAAAGGACAGATGAGCCTCCCTGGGATTCCTGTGCTCCAAGGAGTTTTAGGGACAGCAGAATGATTCTTATGAAAGTAGAAATGACTATGTCACAAGTTTAGGCAGATAGGACCTTAGAAAGTGTCAATTCTAAGCCTGTATGCATAGAAAAATAGGGTTGTCTTGCAAGGGGGGGCGGATATGGGGATATATGTATACGTATAGCTGACTCACTTTGTTACACAGCAGAAACTAACACACATTGTAAAGCAATTATACTCCAATAAAGATGTTAAAAAAAATAAAGAAGAAAAATAGGGTTGTCTAGAGATGTCCACATAAGTCATTGTCGTAGCAGAGAGACAGTGAGCCTGGGGTTTCAATGACTAGACCAAGGCCAGCTGGACCTAGAGGCAAACAGGCACAGATTACTAGCTCCATCCCATAAATAAAACAAAGAGAGACTATGTGAGGAATTATTAATCATTGGAGGTAACAGTAATAAAAACAATAACAAAACTTGAAAAATCTTGTCAGAAGAAATCTGTCTTCAACTGGTATACATGGATTTGCGTAGGGGGCTTCAGCCTCAGCAGCTTGGAACTTGGGTGACAAACTATTTTAGAGAATAGTGATTTAAATACTCCTTTTGCCTATGCCTCAGTCACTTGCTTATTTACCACAGAAATAGGCATTGTACCCCAGTGTGATGATAAGCACAGGGGTCAAATCAGGGCAGAACAAAGGCAGGCTAGGATAGGAGCTGATACACACGTGTGTGTACTCACTTTTCCATTCTCATCTGGTCTTTGCTGGGAAAGAGCACTGTGAATGAAAACTATGGCCTGCCACATCCATAAACTGAGGATGCTGCAGCCATCAAGCCATCACATTACAGCTGCCCCGACGGTAAGCCCTGAGGGAACTCAAGATAGAAACAGGATGCCCGCCATCTAGCAGTCAACTGCTGCAGCCAACCCTGACGGCGCACCTTGAGGAAACTCAGCATGAGAAAGCACAGGAGACTGGCCCCAGATAGCTGAGGTTCATAGCAAAGGAATGATTTCAGTGAGTTCAGACTCTTGCATCTTCCTATACATAGAAAAGTGCTAAATTCCTTAACTTGAGATATCTGGCTGTCTTTATTAACAGTAATCTTTTGATGTTCCAACTACCTGGTCTTTGTTGTAAAACCTCCTATACATCCTGGCTCCCCACTTGCTTCTTCAGAGCAGTATCTCAGAGCTATCTGAGATTCTGTGTCCCCCGCTTAAGTCCTCATATTGTCTGCTGAATAAAACATAACTCTCAACTTTTAGGTTGTGCATTTTTCTTCAGTTGACCTGCACCTTATAACTGATGTTATAGTATAGTAACAAAGAAAAATGTACATTTATTACAGTTGCGATAAGTGCTAAAAAGGAAAAGGAAACAGATCTTTGAAAGCAAACAAAAGGAATACCTAGGACTTCCCTGGTGGCACAGCCGTTAAGAATCTGCCTGCCAATGCAGGGGACAAGGGTTCGAGCCCTGGTCCGGGAAGATCTCACATGCCACGGAGCAACTAAGTCCATGCACCACAACTACTGAGCCTGTGCTCTAGAGCCAGCGAAACACAACTACTGAGCCCGCGAGTCACAACTACTGAAGTCTGCATGCCTAGAGCCCATGCTCTGCAACAAGAGAAGCCACCGCAATGAGAAGCCCACACACCACAATGAAGAGTAGTCCCTACTCACCACAACAAAGACCCAACGCAGCCAAAAATAAAATGTAGATAAATAAATAAATTTATTAAAAAAAAGAAAAAAAGAGGAATACCTAATGTATTCTGGGAGGGGGGTATCAGTGAGGACTTGTATGAGGAAGAGATTCAGGTTTGCACCTGAAAGGTGTAGACACCTGAACCAGTGGTGAATCAGGACAAGTGATTCCAAACAAAGAAAGCAGTCCATGTCAAAACATCTGACATGGGAAGGAGCACAGAACTTTGAAAATAAACCCTATCATGTGGTGGGTGAACAAAGGGGAGTAGGGCCAGGGAAAGTGGAATGTAAGGGTGAACACACATTCATCTTGACTTGTCTGGTCACCTTCCCCTCCTCTTTCTATTCAACACAAGAGTGTAACCCTCTCAAAATTAGAGATTATTTCATAAATACATGCTTTGTAAATAGCCAAGGAGTTAGAATAGAGTGGGATCACAAAACATACACGGAAAAATGAATGAGTGATTATATTAAATAAATAAATGGTAAATTGTGGGAAATGAGATTATGATAATTCTTGTACTTATGTTGTAGGAGGTACAAGGAATGGGAATAGGGAGCAGGTACCTTGACTGAGAAACTGCTGGATGGTGTTGGTGGAGGTATAGATTTCACTGGACAACTGCTCCCAGTTGGGCATTTGCTGGTTGCTGAAGTTCCTGGAAGTTGACTCTGTTTCTGAGATACGGTCTTCCTTTTTAAGTCGTTAATTTTGGTGGCTATGTCATTTTTTTTCTCGAGAAAAAAAGATTTTTTCCTTAGTTTTTGATAATGATATTCAAAATCACGTAGAACACAACATCATTTCTTTTCTCTCTTTTTTTTTCTCTTTTTTAATGTAGAGTCTTAAGTTTTCAATTTTTTTCTGAAATAATAGCACATATACAGATACCTGTATTACCTATCCTTCTCCTATCTCAACTAGGATTACAAATTTCACTCTCCAAATATTAAAAGCTCAGATGAAATTTCATTGGTTTGGGATGGAATCCAGGTCCTACATCTGATGAAAACTGGCCAAAGCAGGAAGGTAAACTTCCCTGGTTATAAGGGAAGCAAATCTCAGTCCAGAATTGGCTGCATTTAAGGATGTTTATTAACTATGACTTTCTGATCAAGAAAATACACAAGTGGGTTTCTGATATCTGCTCTTCAGGCTCCTAGAAACCTACTGATATTTTGGGAAAGATTACTGGACGAAATATGGACTCTTGGAACTAATAAAAATGACAACAAGGAAACTACACCCCAAATAGAGAGTCCCTTTATATGGGAGGTCTGTCTTCAAGGGGCATGTGTGTGTGTGTGGGGGGGGGGGGTGGTGGGTATGCAGCCTGAGTCAGAGGGCAGCTTGGTTCATAGGTGAGAAACTATGTTAGAGAATAGTGGTTTAAATCCTGCTCTTGCCTACCCTTCATGTTGCCTTGGGGCCATCTTTTAGCGCCCATTCATCTCAAATACAGGCTCCATAGTCCTGGGTTGCATATAACCACAGGGCAAAACAAAAAGCAGGTTGGAATAGGAGTCAATGTCTACAGGTGTGAAATCACTTTCCCACCCCTGTCTTGTCTTCCTCTGGGACAGGTTACCTATAATCTGAGCTCCTTGTCTAGAAGGAAAGAAAAATGTAGTTATCACAGTTGTGATAAGTACTATAAAGGAATAGTAAAGTGTCCAAACAATGAGAGTATCTGATCCTTTCTTGAAAGGGGTTGTTTCAGTGAGGACGTGCCTGGGGAAGGAATTCGGGTTGGTACCTGAAGGTTGAAAGCATTTGAGCCAGAGAAGAGATAGGGATAATGAATTCCCAATCAAGGAAAGAGCCTATGTGCAAACACCTGACATGGGAAAGAGCATATAATGCTGAGAACTAGTCTAGGCCCGTGGTTAAGGGGAAAGGGGTGAAAGGAGACTGAAATGTAGGGGAGAAACATACCCTTATAGTCATGTCTAATTGTCTGGCCACTACCATTCCTTATTTCAGGACCAAACATAAGACAGTCACATTCTTGAGGTCAGGAATTATTTCATAAATGCATACCTTGCCAAAAGCCACAGGACTTAGAATACATTGAGGTCTCAATATCTGCATTTGATAAATTAATGGGTGATTTTATTATATAAGGAAATTTTATATAGTAAGGGATTACTGAGAAACTCTTTCAAGGTCATGAGGATCCTTATAATATGATGTAGGGTGGTGAACATATTAGGAACAGGAAAACGGTACCTTGGTTGAAGAGCTGCTGGATGGGTTTGGTGGAAGCATTTGAGGAGTCTGGGGAAGGCTCTCAGTTGACTCTGTACTGGTTACTAACAATCCTGGAAGCTGACTCTGATCCTTCTTTAGATTCATCCTCTTAGATTCATTAGTTTTTGTGGTTTTCTTTCCCTGAAAGTAGGGTTTTTTCCCCCGGTTAATACTTTTCAATAATAAAAGAAACACATCTTTACTACTGAGAAAATCAAATTTTTATTATTAGATTCTAATTATACTAAAATTTATGTCCTTGGGAACTCCAGGGAACTACATATAGTCCATCGTCTGAAGAGATGCCCAGAAGGTAAGCAGTGCACATGTATGTTGGCTTCATACAAATAGTAAGGAAAATTTTATACATGTCATTCCTGTACTCACTTCTGTGTTGATGAGAGGAGCAGTGGACTTGGATTTAGAAGATCTAAGTTTGAATTTAGTCTCTTTGAGTAGGCTTTGGCAAGCTGTTTTCCTAATCTGCTTGCTATTTTAATATACATCTAAAAGAGGGGTAATGATTTCATATTTCCACCATAGGGAATTATATTACACAATTTAAAGTGCACAGTAGTTCAGAAACATAATGGGTGATCAGTACCTATTAATTCACTGGCTCTAAGATTAATTTTCACTCTGGCCCTGGATCCCTTTTTCTCTGATTCGTTTATTTGCATGTTGAGAAATGAATAAAGAACTAAGTGTTCATAAGAAGGTAACAAGTAGAAAAGCCACAGTAAAATCTCCTTTTGTGGGACCTTAGCCATCCTACCTTCACAGGTGTATCCTTGATTGATTCAGGTCCCAAAGCTTTATCAGTGGTGGATGTAGATTGGTCAGGACTGGGTTTATTCAGCTTGCTTTTTTTCACTGGAGTTGCTTCTTTTGCTCTGCTTCTCCTAATAACTGATGTGGTAAAAAAGAACATGATAAATCCAGAGGAGATGGTCTAAGATACCTGAAGCACCTTCAATACTATTTCCTGTCACTTCCTGCTTGTGGGTCTGGGTAAGCTTGTATCTGCCTCTACTGCATTAGCCTAGCTTGGCCATAGGTGGCCAGCAGTAGCAGCATAGGTATAGGTACTGGCTCAGACTTCCTCAGTGGTTTCCTTTCTTGTCCCCTGTACCACAAGCATATTCTTCCTGTCCTCTGGACTCCTATCTAGCTCAGTCGAACACTTTTACAATCCACTTATTCTATATTTTCCTTTTAAGAATCTAAAGTTTTCATGATGCTAGTGGTGGGTCAATTTCTACAGAAGATCTATTTGAATTACTGAAACCAGAGAAAATGAATATAATCTAATTTGTGATGGGACAAAGTGGTGATACTAGACTTTGACTTTTTAAAATATGTTTTCCTAATCCAGTGGTTTTATAAGAGGCAAGTTCTTCACATCTCTCAGAGGTAGGTTTTTATTTAAGTACTGCCTCAGAGTTTTTCTAGAAAGTATAAAAATGATAGAGTAAATATGATAATAGAGCATGCATATCAACTGATTTAAATATTTCAAGAATCTACATGTTCTAATTTTGTTTCATCATTGTCTAACCTTTCTAATGTATGGAAGCCTCAGCCTTTCTCATCAGCTCCTTCTAATATTTCCTTTGCCCACACCCCCAAAATACACCCTCTAAAACATATCAGATCTCTTTGTAGGAAAGGCATCCTCTAAGTTGTCAATTTGTTGGCATCTGAAGTACTACCATTGTCATGGCTACTGAGTCCTAAGTTGGGAAACAGAGGTCTAAACTTTGACCAAATCAGGGTTCTATTTAAGGTTGAGGTCAGTACAGAGAGAGTGTGAAAAAGGTTCTTCCAAGTACCTTTTAACCTCTCCTTTCGAAGAGTTTTAGCAAGGTCTTTAATTTCTTCTATATCTTTGATCAAGTCTATTAATTTTTCAACACAGGCAGCCCCAGGGTACTTTACTTCCATCAAGTCAGCAATCTTAATTCTGTCATAGTCATTTTGCATTTTACTAGTCAGTCTTAAATCCTTGGCCAGTAAACTCTTAATCATGCTAAACTGATAATCACTGATGTGCTGAAATCCTTTCAGCAGAACAATTCTTTTGAATTCACTCCCCATCTCTCAAGTTAGGGATGTGCCTGCAAGAGAAAAATAACATACAGTGTTACACCTTTATACAGACAATTTAAAAGACTGGTTATATCTATGTGAGTTAATGGCATATGTCAAAGTATTATCCGTGGGTGTGTGTGACAAAAAGAGACTATTACCAGATGTGTTACTGCAGAAAATGGGTTGAAAACTGCTGTATGAGAAACTTTTAAGAAATTCTCCCATTTTAATGATGATCTTGAGTTGGTTTAAGGGTGGGTATGGTGGAAGGAGGTCCAGAAATAAGCAATGGTTGCAGTGTGTCAAGTATGGACTATGCAGTGTCAAAGTCCCTGATTCCTCCTCCCATCCTTTATTGGAGCTGCAGCCTACTTCTTGAATGTCTGCCTTGTTGGTTCATGACTCTTTCCACCATGTCTGAAGTGGCCTAGGAACAAAACGGGCTGCAACCTCTCACCTTATACAAATATCCTTCTGCCATAGCACTACAGCTCCACGCTGGGTACCAACCCTAGTCCATCCACTTGGCACTTCCCTAGTCAGTTCTTATTAGCATCATCTCTCCCTGGGGCGTGGACCATGTTCTCTGTGTCCTATGTGCCCATATCAGTGTCCCTTTGTTGGACTTCTCCCTTCTCTCTTAGACAGGATCACAGCATTTATTGGCTGGAATTATTTCGATGGCTGCTTGATTTTTCTCCTTCCAGGCTTAATTTCTCTAATCAGTTCTTTTCATAGAGCCAGATATCTCTCTATAAAGCCACAGTTCTAGCTCACTTGACATCCTTCAACAGTTTCCCATTTTCTCTTTGAAAAAGTTCTTGCTCCATAGCCTGGCTTAAAATGCCTTGAATAATCTGCCTTTCTTTACCTCTGTAATTTTTATTATTTATTTATTGTAATTTTTGCTCTACAAATACACACCACACCTTACCTTTTCATATTTCATGACTTTGTTAATTCCTTTCCCAAGGCCTAGAAAGCCATTCCCATCTCTCTTCCTCTGAATACCTCCTTAGAGCATTCAAGACTCAACTGAGGCTTTGTCTTCTGAAAGCTGCCAGGGGCCTGACTTGGGAGGGAGTGTCACTCTCTGGGCCTCTTTAGCACCGCCCTGTGCACCTCCTTGATGGCACTCAATGTATGGTGTGCATTCCAGTTTTCTGTTTCAAGTCATGAATTCTTTTAGTTAGGAAACATGTGTTTGTGTACCTCTTCTATAATTGGAATGTTCAAATTCCCAGGGTTGTGAATTATTCCTTCTTGAGAGATCAGGAGCATCCTCAGTGAGATCAGGCCCATAGAGTGATGAGCCCACACTGGCCCAGGACCACCACAGTGCTGCAGACTGCCTTATCAGAAACCAGCCAATCCACCACCAGCCCAAGAATCTCCTGGGCCATTGACCTGCCTGCCAGTAGGTCGAAACCAATTCTGGGACACCATGGACCCCTTAGCCAGTGGCCCTAGGCTTTGGCCCCAATGACCAACAGGCTTATACCAGCTTCAGGACCTCCAGGGTCCTGTAGCCAGTGGCCGACCCACCAGTGAGCCGGCACTAGTCCCAGTAAGCCCTGGTCCCTGGTCCTGTCCTTTAGCAAGCTGACTCCAGCCCTGGGGCCACTGGGCCCCAGACCCAACCACCAACAGGCCAACACCAGTTCTGAGACACACTGGACCCCTCAGCCAGCTGCCCCATGACCAAACCCCACTCACTAGTGGCCAGCACCAGTTTTGGGACACGCCAGAACCTGTAGCCTGCTGGCCTGCCCACCAATGGGCCAGCACTGTCCCTGGGACCCCCAAGGTTGCACAGCCGGTCACCTTGTGACCCAGACTCACCAACCATTGTCCTTAGCACAAGGCAGGGCCTGGCAACCAACTGGGGTCAGCCACACCTACCAGACTATACACGATAGTCAGCCGACCACAAAAGAAGACTTGCATAGCCCTCATAGGGTGAACCCCTAGAGCAGGGGCCCCCGAACCCTGGGCTACAGACAGGTACCAGTCCATGGCCTATTAGGAACAGGGCTTCACAGCAGGAGATGAGCAGCGGGCAAGCAAGCAAAGCTTCATCTGTATTTATAACTGCTCCCCATTGCTCGCATTACTGCCTGAGCTCCACCTCCTGTCAGATCAGTGACCGCGCTAGAGTCTCATAGGAGTGCGAACCCTACTGTGACTGCGCATGTGAAGGATTTAGGTTGTGCACTCCTTATGAGAATCTAATGCCTAATGATCTGAGGTGGAGCTGAGGCAGTGTTGCTAGCACTGGGGAGTAGCTGCAAATATAGATTATCATTAGCAGAGAGGTTTGACTGCACAGAGACCATAATAAATCAATTGCTTGCAGACTCATATCAAAACCCTATCAGTGAGTGGCAAGTGACAAGCTGCATCTGGTGGTAGGCTTTATAGTGGCAAGTGAGTTGATGTACTTCAATTGTACAGCTGCATCTGGTGGCAGAGCTTAAGCCAGAATCCGACACTTATTTTAGTCTGCACATGGCTGGCCCATTATTTTATTTACTACTTCTGTCCATGCCTCTTTCCCGCATTGCGCACTTGTCTCAGTCACAGTTTTGGCAAGCCCGCAAGCTAACCCTAGCCAAAATGAGTAAAAAACAAAAGTCACTGGAGAGCTTCTTTGAAAATGGGGAAAGACCCAATGATGAGACAGCAGAAGACTCTTAAGACTGCCAACAAAATGAAAGCTGCATTTAAAAGAAAATACCAAGAGTCCTACTTAAATTACGGGTTCATTGGAACAGGTGATTCACATTCTCCAAGCCCACTTTGCATAATATGCGGTGACCAGCTATCCAACGAAGCCACGAAACCTTCAAAACTGTTTCACCACATGGAGACAAAGCACCCTGCATGAAAAGACAAGCCTTTGGATTTTTTCAAAACAAAAAAACGTGAACATAAAGAACAGAAGCAATTATCGAAGGCCACCACTTCATCACATGTGTCTGCACTGAGAGCATCATTCTTAATGGCTAATTGCATTGCTAAAGCTAAGAAGCCCTTTACTATTGGTGAACAGTTGATCCTGCCTGCTGCTAAGGACATTTGTTGTGAACTTTTAGGAGAGGCTGCAGTTCAAAGGTGGCACGTGTTCCTCTTTCGGCTGCACCATAACTAGATGAATTGATGAAATAGCAGAGGATATTGAGGCACAATTGTTAGAGAGAATTAACGAGTCACCGTGGTATACAATCCAGGTTGATGAGTCTACCGATGTTGACAACAAAGCAACAATGCTTGTTTCTGTGTGATATATTTTTCAGGAGGATTTGCATGAGGATATGTTATGTGCACTTTTGTTGCCAACCAACACCACAGCTGCAGAACTATTCAAGTCTTTGAATGATTACATATCAGGAAAACTGAACTGGTCATTTTGTGTCGGTATATGCACAGACAGAGTGGCTGCCATGACTGGACAGCTTTCTGGTTTCACTACTCAGGTCAACTGGGTCGCTTCTGAATGTGAGTCTACGCACTGTGTCATCCATAGAGAAATGCTGGTTAGCCGAAAAATGTCACCTGAACGTAACAACGTTTTGCAGGATGCGATTAAAATTATCAGCCACATTAAAGTACATGCCCTTAACCCACATTTGTTCACGTAGCTCTGTGAGGAGATGGACACAGAGTACACACATCTTCTCTTATACACAGAAGTGAGATGGCTTTCTAAAAGTAGATCACTGGTGAGAGTTTTTGAGTTATGAGAGCTGCCTCAGAGATTTCTTTTAGAAAAACAGTCACCATTGGCGGCAAATTTCAGTGACACAAAATGGGTCTCAAACTTGCTTACTTGTGTGATGTTTTCAACCTGCTCAACAAACTCGATCTGTCACTTCAGGGGAGAGCTACAACTGTGTTCAAGTCAGCAGATAAAGTGACTTCATTCAAAGCCAAACTGGAATTAGGGGGGTGACGAGTGAACATTGGGATATTTGATATGTTTCAAACATTAGCAGAGATTTTGAGAGACTGAGCCAGGGCCTTCTTTCTCCCAGCTGGTGCATGATCACCTATCTCAGCTTTCTAGAGAGTTTGAGCATTACTTCCCAACCACAAAAGACCCCCAAACTGGGAAGGAATGGATCTACAACTCATTTGTGAGTAAGCCAGGTGAATCGATTTTGTTCATGCTAGAAGACGATCGACTGCTTGAGACTGCAAATGACAGTGGCCTTAAAAGTATGTTTGAGACAACTTCAAATCTCCATGCAGTCTGGATTAAAGTCAAGGTGGAATATCCTTAAATTGCCACAAAAGCACTGGAAAGCCTGCTTCCATTTCCAACATCCTATCTTTGTGAAGCAGGGTTTTCTGCAGTGTCAGCAACCAAAACAAGATTACAGAGTAGACTGGGCATGAGCAACACACTTCAGCTGTAACTGTCTCCCATCATCCCCAGATGGGACCATCTAGTCGCAGGAAAACCGCTGAGGGCTCCCATTGATTCTGCATTACGGTGAGTTGTATAATTATTTCATTATATATCACATTGTAATAATAATAGAAATAAAGAGCATAATAAATGTAATGCGCTTGAATCATCCCAAAACCATTCCCCCCACCTCAGTCTGTGGAATAATTGTCTTCCATGAAACTGGTCTCTGGTGCCAAAAAGTTGGGGACTGCAGCCCTAGAGCATATAGCTCTGGTGACCAGAAGGGAGTGCACTGCTGGGACAAATAGGACATCTTCTACAAAAGACTACTTCTCCAAGGTCAGGAAACATAACCAACGTACCAAATACACAGAAATAAAAGAAGAAATTAGGTAAAATGAAGCTATAGAGGAATATGTTCCAAATGAAGGAACAAGATAAAACCTCAGAAGAACAACTAAGTGAAGTGGACATAGGCAACCTACCCAGTAAGTAGTTCACAGAGGTGACCATAAAGATGCTCAAAGAACTCGGGAGCAGATTGGATGAACAGAGTGGAAAGTTAGACGTTTTTAACAAAAAATTAGAAAATATAAAGAAGAATCAAACACAGATGAAGAATAAAGTAACTGAAATGAAAAATAAACCAGAAAGAAACAACAGTAGAGCTAATGATACAGTAGAACAGATCAGTGAGCTGGAAGACAGAATAATGGAAATCACTGAAGCTGAACAAAAATTAAAAAAAAGAAAGAAAGAAATGAGGACAGTTTAAGAGAACTCTGGGACAACATCAAACATGTTATCATTCATCATATCATAGGAGGGTCCCAGAAGGAGAAGAGAGAGAAAAAGGGGCAGAGAACATATTTGAAGACATTAATAGCTGAAAACTTCCTTAACCTGTGTAAGGAAACAGACAGGAAGCCTAGAGAGTCCCAAACAGGATCAACCCAAAGAGGACCACACCAAGACACACTGTAATTAAGATGGCAAAAATTAAAGATAAGGAGAAAATATTAAAATCAGCAAGGGAAAAGCAACAAGTTTCATACAAGGGAATTCCCATAAGGCTATCAGCTGACTTTTCGGCAGAAACTCTGCAGACCAGAAGGGAGTGGCATGATATGGTTAAAGTGATGAAAAAGAATAATCTGCAACCAAGAATACTCTTGCCAGCAAGTCTTTCATTCAGATTTTATGGAGAGATTAAAAGTTTTACAGGCAAGCAAAAGCTAAAAGAGTTCAGCACCAGCAAACTGGCTTTAAAAGAAATGTTAAAGGGACTTTTCCAAGTAAAAAGAAAAGAAACATGAAACATAAAAGGAAAAAAATCTCATTCGTAAATGCAAATATACAGTAAAGGTCATATATTAGCCATGTATAAAGCTAGTAGGAAGGTTAAAAGACAAAAGTTGTAAAATCATCTACATCTGCAATAAGTTGTTAAGGGAAACAAAAAGATGTGAATATGATGTCAAAATTATAAATGTGGAAAGGGGGGAGGAAATGCAGTGTTGTTAAAATGTGTTTAAACTTAAGAGGTCAGCAAGTTAAAATAATCATATATACATGAACAAGACAAGGAAGCCCACTCTCACCACTTTTTTTTTTTTTTACATCTTTATTGGGGTATAATTGCTTTACAATGGTGTGTTAGTTTCTGCTTTATAACAAAGTGAATCAGTCATACATAAACATATGTTCCCATATGTCTTCCCTCTTGCATCTCCCTCCCTCCCACCCTCCCTATCCCACCCCTCCAGGCTGTCACAAAGCACCGAGCCAATATCCCTGTGCCATGCGGCTGCTTCCCACTAGCTATCTACCTTACTACGTTTGTTAGTGTGTATATGCCCATGACTCTCTCTCGCCCTGTCACAGCTAACCCTTCCCCCTCCCCATAACCTCAAGTCCGTTCTCTAGGAGGTTTGCGTCTTTATTCCTGCTTTACCCCTAGGTTCTTCATGACATTTTTTTCTTAAATTCCATATATATGTGTTAGCATACGGTATTTGTCTTTTTCTTTCTGACTTACTTCACTCTGTATGACAGACTCTAGGTCTATCCACCTCATTACAAATAGCTCAATTTCGTTTCTTTTTATGGCTGAGTAATATTCCATTGTATATATGTGCCACATCTTCCTTATCCATTCATCCGATGATGGGCACTTAGGTTGTTTCCATCTCCGGGCTATTGTAAATAGAGCTGCAATGAACATTTTGGTACATGACTCTTTTTGAATTTTGGTTTTCTCAGGGTATATGCCCAGTAGTGGGATTGCTGGGTCATATGGTAGTTCTATTTGTAGTTTTTTAAGGAACCTCCATACTGTTCTCCATAGTGGCTGAACCAATTCACATTCCCACCAGCAGTGCAAGAGTGTTCCCTTTTCTCCACACCCTCTCCAGCATTTATTGTTTCTAGATTTTTTGATGATGGCCATTCTGACTGGTGTGAGATGATATCTCATTGTAGTTTTGATTTGCAATTCTCTAATGATTAATGATGTTGAGCATTCTTTCATGTGTTTGTTGGCAGTCTGTATATCTTCTTTGGAGAAAAGTCTATTTAGGTCTTCTGCCCATTTTTGAATTGGGTTGTTTGTTTTCTTGTTATTGAGCTGCATGAGCTGCTTGTAAATTTTGGAGATTAATCCTTTGTCGGTTGCTTCATTTGCAAATATTTTCTCCAATTCTGAGGGTTGTCTTTTGGTCTTGTTTATGGTTTCCTTTGCTGTGCAAAAGCTTTGAAGTTTCATTAGGTCCCATTTGTTTATTTTTGTTTTTATTTCCATTACTCTAGGAGGTGGGTCAGAAAGGATCTTGCTGTGATTTATGTCATAGAGTGTTCTGCCTATGTTTTCCTCTAAGAGTTTGATAGTTTCTGGCCTTACATTTAGGTCTTTAACCAATTTTGAGCTTATTTTTCTGTATGGTGTTAGGGAGTGATCTAATCTCATACTTTTACATGTAGCTGTCCAGTTTTCCCAGCACCACTTATTGAAGAGGCTGTCCTTTCTCCACTGTATATTCCTGCCACCTTTATCAAAGATAAGGTGTCCATATGTGCATGGGTTTATCTCTGGTCTTTCTATCCTGTTCCATTGATCTATCTTTCTGTTTTTGTGCCAGTACCATACCGTCTTGATAACTGTAGCTTTGTAGTATAGTCTGAAGTCAGGGAGCCTGATTCCTCCAGTTCCTTCTTTCGTTCTCAAGATTGCTTTGGCTATTTGGGGTCTTTTGTGTTTCCATACAAATTGCAAAATTTTTTGTTCTAGTTCTGTGAAAAATGCCAGTGGTAGTTTGATAGGGATTGCATTGAATCTATAGATTGCTTTGGGTAGTAGAGTCATTTTCACAATGTTGATTCTTCCAATCCAAGAACATGGTATATCTCTCCATCTATTTGTATCATCTTTAATTTCTTTCATCAGTGTCTTATAATTTTCTGCATACAGGTCTTTTGTCTCCTTAGGTAGGTTTATTCCTAGATATTTTATTCTTTTTGTTGCAATGGTAAATGGGAGTGTTTTCTTGATTTCACTTTCAGATTTTTCATCATTAGTGTATAGGAATGCCAGAGATTTCTGTGCATTAATTTTGTATCCTGCCACTTTACCAAATTCATTGATTAGCTCTAGTAGTTTTCTGGTAGCATCTTTAGGGTTCTCTGTGTATAGGATCATGTCATCTGCAAACAGTGACAGCTTTACTTCTTCTTTTCCTATTTGGATTCCTTTTATTTCCTTTTCTTCTCTGATTGCTGTGGCTAAAACTTCCAAAACTATGTTGAATAAGAGTGGCCACTCTCACCACTTTTATTTAACATAGTATTAGAAGTCCTAGTCACAGCAACCAAACTAGAAACAAAGAAAAATAAAAGGAATCCAAATTGTAAAGGAAAAATTAAAACTGTTACTGTTTGCAGATGAAATTATATTATACATAGAAAATCCTAAAGACACCACAAAAAACCTACTGAAACTCACCAATGAATTCACTTAAGTTGCAGGATATGAAGTTAATATATAGAAATCTGTTGCATTTCTATACACTAGCAATGAACTATCAAAAACAGAAATTAAGAAAAAAATCCCATTTACAATCACATCAAAAAGAATAAAATGCTTAAGAATAAATCTACTAAGGAGGTAGAAGAACTGTATTTGGAAAACTATAAGACACTGATGAAAGAAATTGAAGACAACACAAAAAAATGGAAAGATATAATGTTCATGGATTGAACGAATTAATATTATTAAAATGACTAAACTACCCAAAGCACTCTACAGATACAATGCAATCCCTATCAAACTACCAATGGCAGTTTTCACAGAACTAGAACAAAAAAATCTAAAATTTGTATGGAAACACAAAAGACTTCAAACAGCCAAAACAATTTTGAGAAAGAAGAACAAAGCTGGAGGTACCATGATCCCTGATTTCAGACTATACTACAAAGCTACAGTAATCAAGACACTATGGGGCTTCCCTGGTGGTGCAGTGGTTGACAGTCCGCCTGCCGATGCAGGGGACACGGGCTCGTGCCCCAGTACGGGAAGATCCCACATGTCGCGGAGCGGCTGGGCCCGTGAGCCATGGCCGCTGAGCCGGCGCGTCCAGAGCCTGTGCTCCACAACGGGAGAGGCCACAACAGTGAGAGGCCCGCGTACCGCAAAAAAAAAAAAAAAAAAAAAGACACTATGGTACTGGAATTAAAACAGAAATATAGGTAAATGGAACTAGATAGAAAGCCCAGAGATAAACCCATACACATATGGTCACCTTATTTTTGATAAAGGTGCAAGAATATACAATGGAGAAAAGAGAGTTTCCTCAATAAGTAGTGGTGGGAAAAGTGGACAGCTACATGTAAAAGAATGAAATTAGAACACTACCTAACACCATACACAAAAATAAACTCAAAATGGATTAAAGACCTAAATGTAAGGCCAGACACTACAAAACTCTTAGAGGAAAACATAGGCAGAACACTCTATGACATAGATCACAGCAAGATCCTTTTGACACACCTCCTAGAGAAATGGATATAAAAACAAAAATAAACAAATGGGACCTAATGAAACTTAAAATTTTGCACAGCAAAGGAAACCATAAACAAGAAGAAAAGACAACCCTCAGAATGGGAGAAGATATTTGCAAATGAAGCAACTGACAAAGGATTAATCTCCAAAAGTTACAAGCATGCAGCTCAATATCAAAAAAACAAACAACCTAATCCAAAAATGGGGAGAAGACTTTTCTCCAAAGAAGATATACAGATTGCCAACAAACACATGAAAGAATGCTCAACATCATTAATCATTAGAGAAATGAATGGCCATCATCAAAAATCTACAAATAATAAAAAAAGAAAGGTCATGAAGAACCTAGGGGTAAAACGGGAATAAAGACACAGACCTACTAGAGAATGGACATGAGGATATGGGGAGGGGGAAGGGTAAGCTGTGACAAAGTGAGAGACTGGCATGGACATATATACACTACCAAACGTAAAATAGATAGCTAGTGGGAAGCAGCCTCATAGCACAGGGAGATCAGCTCACTGGTTTGTGACCACATAGAGGGGTGGGATAGGGAGGGTGGGAGGGAGGGAGACGCAAGAGGGAAGAGATATGGGAACATATGTATATGTATAGCTGATTCACTTTGTTATACAGCAGAAACTAACACACCATTGTAAAGCAATTATACTCCAATAAAGATGTAAAAAAAAAAAAAAAAAAGAAAGAAATAATCACTATGTTGCATAACAGGAACTACCACAATGTTGTAGGTCAGTTATACTGCAAAAACAAACAAACAAACAAACAACAAACTCATAGAAAAGAAATTAGATTTGTGGTAAACTGTGAGGAGAAAGGGAATTGGATGAAGTCAGGAAAAAGGTGAGAACTTCCTTTTATAACATAAATAGGTACTAGGGATGTAATGTACAACATGATAAATATAATTACCACTGCTGCATGTTATATATGAAAGTTATTATGAGAGTATATCCTAAGAGTTCTCTTCATAAGAAAAAGAAAATTTTTTTGTACTTCTTTAATTTTGTATCTATATGAGATGATGGATGTTGCCTAAACTTATTATGCTTATCGTTTCACAATGGATATAAATCAAACACTATGCTGCACACCTTAAATTCATACAGCGCCATATGTCAATTATGTCTCAATAAAACTGGAAGAAAAAAATATAAAATGCAGACCTTAGCTCCCTTTCCCCAGATAATCATTTAGATTCATTAAATAGCCTCTCTGAAGTTTCTAGATTGTGAATTTCACAACATATCTAGTCCCAGGGGTAAGAGAAGAGGTACTCCCCATCTATCTTGAGGGGAAAATAATTTTTAGAGTAGAATTTTTAATCTAGTCTAAATGATACTTAAATATGAGGGCCTCAAACACTATTGCATTCGAGGCATTGGTAGTTTTGGCAGACAAAGACCCACATGGAAACATTTATTGGAAATAATAGTCAGTAAAAATTAATATATAAAGTCAAGAAAAACTGTAAGCTGAAAGGTAAGTAAGGGTGAAAACTTAACTTGATTAGGTGTGTCTATGCCTTAAAAATAAATAAAGCCCTGACTGAAGAGAAGAGAAGCAGGAAGTATATCAACATGGTGGAGGGAGAGAGGGAGGACAAAGAATATGACAGTTCACTAATGTATTTGTCTTAAATGGTAAGTCAGATGGGGGTATAAGTAAAAAACAAATCAAAAAAGGAGAATATAGAAGTATCATAAATTGAAAAGAAGAAAGCAGATACAAGACAATATATGTTAATTATCAGCATAAAGGTTCTAACCGGTTAAGCTTAAGTGACAAATTGGTCAACTTGGATTTAAGAAATCTGCCAATGTATTGTTAACAAAAGATCACTTAAAGGTGGAAAAGTAAAATATTTATCATGCAAAGAGTAAGTAAAAGAAAACCAGTTTATCTATATTACTGTGGTTTTAAATAGATCTGAAGATAAAAAGTATCATCAGAGCACAACACAATGATAAAACGTCCACCTCCTAGGGAAATACAACAGTTTTAATTGTGTATTTGCCTATTAAAAGTAAATATAATAAGTGTAATTAACAGCATTTATCTAACATACATAAGATTCTGAAATGAATATTAAAAATCTTATATTCTAGTCAAGCACATATAAAATATTACTGTATCAGGCCATGCAGAAAGTCTTTAAACAATTCTAAAAGTAGACAATAGAAATCTATTTGTAATTGCCTCTCTCCTATGCCTTGCCACCAGAAAAAAAAAAAGTATTAATTTTCAGGAAGGCAGAAAGGAATCCTAAAAGAAACTGAAATAACAACACTGGCAGCTGGTGTAAAATGGAGTCTAAAAGGAAAAGTAAACTGTCTTAAGAGAGGTAAAGAAGCCATGTTTTATATAACTGTACTTGCGGAATTGAAACTTGTCTGCTCTTCTCTGTGTGTGTGTGTTTTCTAAAATTAGGACAATGCCATACAATACACTTTTATATCCAGATGTATTTTTTTACTCAATATTATTTTATGATACTTTTATCATGCCCCTATCTTGACTTTCACCGAGGCCCCCACCACAGCCACCAAGTTTCCTGTGCATCTTCCAGGGAAGGAAACCAAACCTTTGCTCTAAATATAGCTCATGCCGCTAGTTGCCTGGGGAATACATTATAATATCTTCTATAGTCAAAATGCATCTCCCTTTGTTCAGGCTTCAGTTGTAGTGGAATAAAATGTCTATTATTTGCCTAGGCAGTAAAGGATTAGAATCAAGCTACTGCTGTTTTCACTTTTCTGAGTATAGTTGATATAAAACATTTCCCCCCAAATTCTTCATGACTAAAGCTCCCCTTCTCACCTTGAGGCTACCAACCAGGTACCCACAGCTCTCTAAAGAAATCCCTACCAGTCTTACCTCAGTGAAAATGTCCTCCACAGTAGTCTAGATGTTGAGGTTTTCTTCAGATATGCAAGAATCACTGCTTATTTTGCTTAAGTAGGACGATAAATCAGTAAAGCTCTCAGAGAGTGAACTTCAGAATTTTATAATCTCCTGAAGGGCAGAGGAAAAAGAAGTATTTTGAAAGACAACAAGGAAAAAGGGCACTGGCTATACAAAAACTTGACTTAGTGCTGGCTTCCTCATACGGTGCTTTCCCCGGGGAGAGAGAGAAGTTAGGAAACAGTATTGAGACTCCTCCCACCAACGTTCTTAGCTTTCAGTTTCATTAGTCAGAGAAAATAAACGGTTTATTTCCTGTAAATATCTTAATCAAAATGAAAAATTATGGCAAAGTTACACTTAAAATTTTTTTATTATAAATGTCAGTAGATGAAAAGAGTTCCAACATTAGGACTCTGTTATCCAGCAGACTTACATGAGGGTCATTAGAAAACTATATTCCCTTGAATGACTCTCAAATATACAAGAAGTAAGGTAAGCCATCTGGCCACTTATCCCTTACTTCCTGTTCTCAGAGTAGCAGTGGCAAGAAGAGATCTTGGAAGAACCCTCTATCTCTACTCTTTTTGACTGAAACTCCTGGAAGGGGGTGAGTTTTCTATAAAATAGCTGTTGGTTTAAATAGCACCTAAAACATTCACCCAGTTAATGACTGACACACCTGGAGCTTGACAGAAGTAGAAGGTCATTACAAATATGTGAATCCTTCCTCAGATTATGTAGAAAGGAATGTGATATTAGTGGCCCTCTTGACTATGATTAGCTACTTAACTTCACTGATTAACCTCATGCTTACTCATCATGCTTTCTGCATTAGTCAAAGGTAAACACAAGTGGCTAGTGGGCTTATATCATGACAGCTTCGAAACCTTGCAAATTCTGGAAGAACACTGAACCTCTGGAATAAGAGGGGCCTGATAAACCTTCCGGTCTACGGTGTTACTTCTGTGAAGGACAGTGGATGCCTTCCGGAGTACCGTACGCCCTGAGATGTCGAATAAATGCCACCAGCCAGCAGACCTTATAGTGGTTACTCACCAGCTGATCTGCAAGTAGAGTGAGATCATGACTGCAAATGGGTCCTAAAACAGCTAATGTTCGTAGATAATCCGAGGTCTTCTAAAGAGAAGAAAGCCAATTACTTTCATACAAACTAGAGTGATGGAAGGGATAGTTGAAGTCTGGATATGAAACCATCTGAATAACTTCACCAAAGTAGGAGTAAGTCAGGAAAAAGCAAAGAGGATCTGGAGTGAGGTCCAGAAACACCTGTGGGTGTTCACTGTTTCCTGTCACAGGTTTTAGGTTGCTGTTATGTGGATGCATGGAGCTGGTGTTAAGGTAATGCGTAAAGAGGAACTTTAGGGAGGTCAGGAGATCCCACTCCAGAGATCAGAGGGCAGTGGACACATGGGAGGAATGGCCATAATTCAGAACATTTTCCTGCCCCTTTTCTTATAATCAATTCATGTGGAGTAATGTTCTCAGTAGAGACTCCAGTATACAACACACAGATTACTGTTATCAATAAACACAGTTCAGAGCAATGCTCCATAATTCATATTGTGCAGTTGGTATTTTAATAGACGAAGCAAAGGAATGCTAAAAAACCTTAACTTTGCCAACCTAGTTAAGGTTTACAGAATTTCACTCTCAGGAGGATGAAATGTATGGCATGGAAATAGAGGCAGACACTCAGTTGTGCAAACCAAGACAGTTCAGCTAGAGAGGCGAGATAGGAAGGGAGTAGGAAATGTCAGCACAGTTAGTATGTGTGTTGCTGGTTCTATGGCAGCAAGACAAATTCTAGACTCCTCTGAGGAGTGAGCTAGTTACTTCATGCCATGGTCACGACTGGCTTGGAAATTCAGTGGGATTCAGCATTAGAGGAAATTAGAATAACCAAGGGACTCGAGAGTGCAGATTAACATCAATCTCTGGTTTTGGCAATTCAGCTGAATAATATTCTTCTCAAACTTTAGGTTTGGCTTTTATTACCCAAACACACACACACACACACACACACACACACACATGTATACATACACATATATGTATGCACTCTCATACGTGCATGTACACACACATGCACAGACAGCCAATCATTCTCTTGTTTTTGCATGCTTGGAAGAAAATTCTTCTATCTACTTTTTTTAATTCAACAAATATTTAACAATAAGTAAGATTTAAGGATCTAATGTACAGCATGGTGACTATAGCTAATAATACTGTATTGTATACTTGAAATTTGCTAAGAGAGTAAATCTTAAGCATTTTTACAAAAAAAGGTAACTTTTAAAGTTTGTGTATGTGTGCTCTTTTTACTCTTAAATATAAGTAAACAGACATGCATCACGTTCAGAAAAACCCCTAATGTGAAAAAGAACAAAACATGCAGAGAAAGGAACTTAAAAGAAACAAAGACAAAGGATGAGGGAGAAGAAAACTACATATATATATATATATATAGAGAGAGAGAGAGAGAGAGAGAGAGAGAGAGAGAGAGAGAGAGTCATCAGAGATAGAAGGCATTGTATCAATGAAATAAAAAGATCATGCTAACAAATGTGAAAAAATAAAGAAATTTACAGAAGAGTTTTTAGAGATGTGTCTTTTAAATGTGATAGCAGAAAAAAATTAAATTTAATAGAGTGGTGGAGGATAAATTTGAGGAGTTCCTTTTCAGTGTATACCTAGAAGACAATGAGATGGAGAAAAGGGAGAGAAAAGAAGTGTAGAGGTTTATGCTTGGGTGAATATTAACCAGCTCAAGGTGGTTATATATAATAGATGCCCAAGCAAGAATGAACCAAGACAATAAAGAAAAGGAAGTTATCAAAGAACTAACATCTAGCTTGCTGAATGGTGGGGGGGGGGGACAACATATATAAAAGCACATTATTTTAAAATCACAAAACACCAAGGAGAGAGCAAGTCTTAAAGCTTCCAGAAGAAAAAAAAAAAACAGATCACATCCAAGGATTAGGAATAAGAATGGTATGGCCTATTTTTTTTTTTTAACATCTTTTTTGGAGTATAATTGCTTTACAATGGTGTGTTAGCTTCCACTTTATAACAAAGTGAATCAGCTATACATATACATATATCCCCATATCTCCTCCCTTTTGTGTCTCCCTCCCACCCTCCCTACCCCACCCATCTAGGTGGACACAAAGCACCGAGCTGATCTCCCTGTGCTATGCCGCTGCTTCCCACTAGCTATCTATTTTACGTTTGGTAGTGTATATATGTCCATGCCACTCTCTCACTTTCTCCCAGCTTACCCTTCCCCCTACCTGTATCCTCAAGTCCATTCTCTAGTAGGTCTGAGTCTTTCTTCCCATCTTGCCCCTAGGTTCTTCATGACCATTTTTTTTTTTTTAGATTCCATATATATGTGTTAGCATATGGTATTTGTTTTTCTCTTTCTGACTTACTTCATTCTGTATGACAGACTCTAGGTCCACCCACCCCACTAAAAATAACTCAATTTTGTTTCTTTTTATGGCTGAGTAATATTCCATTGTATATAATGGCATGGCCTTCTTGACAGCAGCACCAGAAGCTAGAAGACACGGCGGGTGGGAGGGGGGCGCAATCGCTTTACCGCTTGAAGGCAAACAATTTTTAGCCTGGTATTCTATACCCAGCTGACAATTAATTACACATAAGTATAAGGAAGGAACAAAATTGTTCAGGGAATCCCCAGAACAACGATGAAGAGAAGTCCCTGAACCTTGACTCGTGCAGAGCTGGAGAGCAGAGCAGCTTGTCCAGATGGAAGGGGTGGACACGGAACTCAAGGAGGACTCCCGACCAAAGAAAGAGT
This sequence comes from Grampus griseus, assembly GCF_964374135.1. Taxonomy (NCBI): domain Eukaryota; kingdom Metazoa; phylum Chordata; class Mammalia; order Artiodactyla; family Delphinidae; genus Grampus; species Grampus griseus. The sequence goes on along the minus strand of NC_139017.1, from coordinate 69,282,742 downwards.
GGCGGGGGGTGCGGGAAGGAGGGGGTCTGCCTGTGCTGCAGGTGGTGAGTGGCCCTTATAAAGTAAGTGAGTTTGCTTTGAGGGAAATTTTACAATTTTGGCAGTTTAGAAAGTCCTAGGGACCAGGGCATAAAAAGTTGAACAAACTATTAAAGAAATGTCATTGACTTCAGAAAAACATTAAAGACGCATAAGGAAGGAACACAATACAGTATATAGCTTACCTGTGAGTTTTATTTACATAGTCATAGTAATATAAAATACCAAACATTGATTTGGCCAAAAATACCAAACATTGATTTGGCCAAAAATTTTTTGAAAAATTTTGAAATGACTGTATTGGGGAAATGGAAGGAAGGAATCACATGTATTTGTGAGATGTGGGGCTCTCACAATGTACAAGAAAAAGGGTTTCATATAAAACAAACTTGTGGTTACCAATTATCCCCGGGGAGGGATAATTTAGGAGTTTGGGATTAACGTACACACACTGCTATGTATAAAATAGATAACCAGAAAGGATCTACTGTACAGCATAGGGAATTCTGCTCAATAGTTTGTGATAACCTATAAGGGAAAAGGATCTAAAAAAGAATATATATATATATGTGTGTGTGTGTGTGTGTGTGTGTGTGTGTATATACATGTACATATATATATATTCTGAATCACTGTGCTGTACACCTGAAACTAACACAACATTGTAATTCAACTATACTTCAATTAATAAATAATAAAAAAATGTTAAAAGATTAAATTAAAACATAAGGGGCTCTACTAGATGCTGATTAAAGTATCAGAATCTTTCCACTTGCTTATCCTAAGGATCTATTAATTTTACACAAACTTTCAAACACAACCTACATTAAGATATAATAGTATTTTATAAATAGAATTAACTACTTCCAGCTAAGAGAATTGGGGAAGTTTCCATTAGGGAAAAAGGGCATTTGGGCTGGTCCTATCAGAAAGAATCAGATTTCAATAAGTGGGAATACAAAAAATAGAATCCCAGGTCAGCAGAATGGAATAGTCCATTTCCAGGACTGTCCATGTAGAGTCAACAAGTCATCTATTCCCTGGGGTCCCTGATTGCCTCTGGCACAGAGAGCTAACCTTTATCACCAGCCTTTAAGTGGTAGGGCCTTCCATAGGTTATCTCATGTAACCTCACAACACACTATGTGTAAATACATTAACCACACCTCATCAATGAGGGAACTAAAACTGAAAGGCGTTAAGGCTTTTGTTCAAGGGTACCCAGCTAGTCAGTGCTGGAGACAGAATTTAAACTCAGTTATTTTCTGTTAAATGCCCATTTCCTTTCTATCACTCTGCCCTGCCTTATGGAATATCTGCACATAATTTATAGACTTGACACACCAATATACAGAAAGCGTTTTTTTAGGAGTACAGAAAGATCAAATAAAGAAACCCTAGAGGGGCAGGCTCTGCACTCACCCATAACCACCGTTTCTAGGTCTTTCTCACCACATCCTTCCCCTGAGCTCTCACACAGCTCAACATACAGATAAATGTTCTACCAGAGAGGAAGCAACAACCTCAGACTGTTCAAGATTCTTACTGCAAATTACACAATCGACTATGGCTAGTTGTACGTTCTTTTTCAATTTGTTGTACAATGTGATGATTTAATGAATTGGAGGGGCTTTATTAAAGGATAGTAACCTCTCAGATCATTGGGAAGGCTGAAGGAGCAAAATCAAGTCTAAACTCACGCAAACAAAAAATGCCACATGCTTTGCACACCTCCTTACCCCGCCCATATTCACACACTCCAAGCCAGGCAGCAAAACTGCTCTGAATGAGCAAGCTCAGTGCTTCTGCCACTGCACACAAGACGTCAAGACCTGACTTCACCTTATTCACGAAATCTGCAGTACGAATGCCACTTCCATATCAGGAAGTTGACCTTTAGGTTGCTGCATTCGCCTAAAACCCACACATCTTTGAAAACAGCTGTATCAGCAAGAGGGAAGCCCCATGTGCATCCTGGTTCTCCTGCTGAGGACTTCCAAATCAAGCCTCCCTTGGAAGCAGGTGACAGGGCAAACCTATGCCACATGTATCCAACTGGGCTGCAAGAGAACTTGAGAGTCTGAATTCTCAGTTGGGAGGTGGGAATTGTTACATGTGAATTATTTACAAGATGTTGGGCAGCCATGAATATGACATGTCTGCTGTAAACCCATTCAAAAGACATAGGAGTCATTCATCACTCACGGATTTCTGGCTCAAGAGCATAGGTGAATGATGGGGTGAATGACAGGGGAGTCATTACAGAGAATAAGAGCACTGGAGGTGGGGTACATCAGGACAGGTGAAGAGACGTGGCTTGAGTGCTAGAAGTGTTGAGTTTGAGGTTCCTGTGAGATGTAAATGGAGATTTAATTGCATATATGACCCTGGAGCTTAGATGAAAGGTCAGAACTCCAGATAATAAAATGGACAGCATCAGAATACAGACGGCAATCGATGCTGTAGAACAGGATGAGATCGTCATGCTGAGTGAAGACAGTGTGAGCCTTGGAGCCACAGAGAGCTCAGACAGGAAGTGGCTGGGCGGAAGAGGAAGAGTCAGCAAGGGAGACTTACAAAGAAAGGCCAGAGCAGGATGGAAAAGAAGCAACAGCTGGTGCGGTTCTGGAAGGCAAGACAGAGAGTGTTTCAAGAAGGGTGGGGTTCAGACCCAGCAAACCCTTCTAGAAACAGTCATTAGGTAATTAGTCATTTCCTCCATTTACCCCTCATTCCATAATTTTAGTCTGGTTTCGCCTGTTTACGTTGAGTCACAATGACCTGAAACAGTAGGCAAAAATGTAACACAAGCGAGGCAATAATAAAAGCCTGAGAGTCGATCCTAAGGCTCTTCCAGCTTCTAAGTCATATTCTCAGGGCCTCCTTCTCTTCCTACCTTGTGAACACGGGCCCTTTGTTCGTGGTGTGTGGTCATCTTTCTGTTCTCTTCCTGGTCATCTTATCCATAATGCTCTGTGGCCAGGCCTTTCCCCACATCCCTCTGTCCCGATAGACTAAGCTCAGGCTACCCTGACCATACCTGCCCTCCATTTCACCCTCGTCCTTCATTTGGTTAATTCCTATTCACCTCCAGATCTCTCTTTATATTTCACTTTCTCCAAAATTATTTTCAAGTCCTCCCAGCCTAAATTTGGGTTAAGTACTCCAACTGTCCATCCCCATAAAACCCAGGACTTCCCATATATTGACATTGTGCGAAGAAGTGCCCGGGCTCTGGCTCTGCACGAAGTTAGAATTCCCGCTCCACCGCCTGTGTGAGCTTGGGAACGTCTCTTACCCCACTGGAGACCGACAGTGCCTAATCCATGCTGGTGCTGTGAAAATTTAAAAAGTTCAAGTACTTAAGGCATTAAGCATAGTAATTGAAAGACAGAAAGCACTTGGCAAACACTGTGCATTACTATTAATATCATCCGCATTATCACTCTCATCATACTGTTTAAGGCCTAATATCTGCCTTCTTCCCTGAGATATAAACTCTGTAGGGGTAGAAACTGCATCTGTCTTGTTTAAAAACAAAAGAAAAAAAAATCAACACTGGGACTGGAATCGAGTAAGACTTCAATGCACATTCATTAAGTATGGGATTCTCAGGCACTTGTGTAAAAAATAATTCCAAACCCAAAGGACCCAGATCCTCCACAAACCTGCCACCCTAAAAGTCATTTCTATCCAAATGTATAATGAAAAACTCACACTCCACATATCCTAAATCAGTGATAATCTTGGGCCCCTAAGTACCATCTCTTTCTGATTCTGCTTTTACTGTTAATGGAACCACAATCCTCCCAGTGACCTAGGCTCCAAACCTCATAGTCATCTCCAATTCTTCCCTCTTCCTTGACCCCTACATCTAGTCAATTTCATAAATACTGACAATATTAGGGACAAGGCTGATTCAGGGGTGATGGTAGTCAGGTGAGGTTGTGATAAAAAAATAAACATGATCACCATACCTGATAGTAAGTTAACTTTTCAATATCTATGGGAAGCCTGCCTGAAGGAACCGTCCTCGTGCTGAACTGCAGAAGGGCACCTGAAGACAAAAACAGGGGGATCAGGATGGTGATTCTGGTATTTATATTCCAACATTTATATTAATCATTTATTAATGAATTTTTAATGGTAATAACCTGTCAAACCATTTGTGTGTTATGAAAAGCAACTGCAGGCTTTCTCTTCATTCTCAAGAGTCTGTTTTTGAATTTAATAGTGACATGCAGCACAGTTGGGTACATTTCTTCAGTGCTAAGTGGTCCTTTGATCCCTGAGGTTTCCTGCATAATCGGAAATGTTCCAATTTACTCTTGTCCCTTTCCTACTTCTCATTTACCACAGTGGATGATGGAAAATTACAAAATGATAGAAAAAGTTAATGCAACTGGTGATAAGCCAGGAGAGTGACCCTAATTGGGACATCAAGTAGGCAGGAAGAAGGGGAGGTGGGATAGAAAAAGCATAGGGTTACTTTGACATTATCAGGCAGAGCTGAGGTTCTGGGGTGATTGAATTGGCTCTGGAAAATGGAATGATGTGTGTATATGTGGGACATAAAAGTTGTGTCTCTGACACCTGGATCCTACATCTTCCTGGCCATGTGGCCATTGTACATGCCTTAGAATCATGGGATGAAGATACACCAGGTACTAGGAGCCTCATGAGTCAGTTGGGCCTGATGTTTATTGTTTCATAATGTCAAGGAAACGACCTAAAGTTTCACACTGGTTTTCCCAATTATAACCCCAAACATATGCTTCCAAAAAGGCAACGATGTCCCTCCACCAAGCCCCAACCTCAATGAAACTATAGTGTCCAAATATCAGCCGCAGCTTTTTTCCCCGACGTATTGTTGGTTAAAAGTAGCTATTTTTAAGCTTATCTCCATTCTCACACTTGATCTTAGTCCATCATCCAACTCACTACATCTTCCTTCCTTTGCCTTTTCTTGAAACATAACACAGTATCCTGGCTAAGGATTGTCATACATATGAGAAGGACAAGGTTTTCATAGAAACTCCTGGCCTGGGTGATGGGCTATCTCTGAGCCACTCACCGACCTGGGTACATACAAGTATTGTTTAAATTAATAATCCTAACTGTGCAAAGTAAGCATGACTATTACCCCCACTTTAAAGATGAGAAAATAGAGGCTTAGAGGTGTTTTGTGACCAGCCCCAAATCATACAACTAATGAGTAGCAGTAATAGGGTTTGAACTTCAGCCTTGTGAAGCCAGAGCCAAAGCTCTTAAAGATTATAAAACACTGCCCCCTCGTGGCAATATGAAGACGTACAGCTCAGTGACCAGCAGGATAAAAACCACGTGGCTCAACAGGAGGTAAATATATAGCATATGTCTTGCTTAAAGATGTAGCAATTTGGGGTTGTTTGTACAGCTCCACTACATGCAGGCATCCTTACTGAGTCTTGCTATCTGGCTCTTCCTTAAGAAGTTCTTTTCCTAGTTCTATTCTTTTACTCTCAGCGTAGCTGAATGCAAAACAAAACACAAGGCCCTCTGCTTAGTTCTTTAAATTATGTGCCAGCCTGGACCAAAAAAGACTACTCAGGGGCATTTTCCTGGGTGCCAGAATCACAATATCACAATAACAGAACTGGAGGCTGGAAAACACCACCCAGATCCCCAAACCCCACAAGGAAAGCATTTATTCCTCCAGGAGTATTGGCTGCTGACAGCTGAGTTTGTCTCCTGGGATTGCTCAAGGCTGAAGGAAGCTGCCTTGCCCAAGGTTACACTCTCGTATGGACAGGTTCAAAGTTCCAGACCTCCTGCCTCAGTGAGAGACCACTAGAAGCCATCCCAACTCTAAAGTAACAGAGGGATTGGCTGCATCCCCGTTACAATTGCACCGCGGTTCAACTTCTTCCTCTGCCCAAGCTGCTTCCCTCTCTCCTTTCAAGTGTTTCCAAGAGCATCCTCTAATAAGCCTCCCACAGGCAAATCTTGGAGTCTGTTTCTCAGACAACCAACCTAAGATAATACTCAACTCTTAACTTGAATCATACTCACAAATACTGTCACTTTAAATAAGGTGCAGGAGTGCAGGGTAAAGATATATAACAGAAAAGCACATGGATGTAAAGTTCAGAAACATACCAGAAGGTAAAAGTCATATATGAATTGGGGATCAATCAATCAGTCCTCATATGCTGCTAGAGTGTGTGACCACTTCACATTTCATAACTTTGTAATCGCCATCATGCCACTTAAATTCCTTGTCCTTCAGTTTTTTAATCTCTAAATAAAAGGATGTAATTAAATGTTTTCTATGGTCACTTCAGACCAAGTCCAAAACTTTACCTTAAAACTTCACCTTAAAACTTCATAGTGAAAACTCTTACAATCTTTCCTACAAGGTTGTGTTTGAAGGTTATTTGTTTGTTTTCGTTTTGACCTTGAGCTGTTCATCTACTGTTTTGATATGGTGATTAGGGATACAGGTCTTTTCCATCAGTATCAGCATCAAACATATGCAAGGCATGGTTCAACTCTAGGAAACCTTGGGACAGTAATTGTTGATTCCTCTTTGGGGTAAAGTTCTCTTTTAAGTTGATGCTAAAATTTTTCACTAGGAAGAAACTCACTCTATCCACATTAGCATGAAGTGTCTCATTCTCAAAGACTCAAGCTCAAATCCCTCCTGGAATCCCTCTTATTCAGTAACTTCCTATTGACCTTCTTTCCCTCTTAGTTTCTTCTTTGAATGGAGACATGGGAATAAAGGTATAGACTGTCATCAGGAAAGATGAATGACTGTTACATGAGAAAACTCAATCCCAATGTTAAACTTATAAAACTTAGTTTGCGTGGTCCTAAGGAAATGTTGAACTTAGGAAGACAGTACAAAATAATTAATACAAGATAAAGTAACTTAAATAGCAGAGCTAGAGAAAAGAATGATGGGATAGAGGTTAAAGTTTCTATATTCAGACATTCTTGATCTCACAGGTGTAGAGGACAGAAAAGTTTTTCTTCAATCAAATTAATATCACGTGTTGTTATGACCCCTGAAAAAACCAGGGCAGAATCCGTCCACAGTGACACTTTTGTCATGGTATGACTTGGCAGGTTCTGTCTTCCCTTTTTTGTATTATAGGCTGGGTCCCTTTTCATTATTCCCATCAAGGAAGAAGAGGAAGAACTCCTGTGAGCCTTAAAGATTCACAAGTTACAAGACTGTCCTATATGCCTGAGGGTAGACACCATGAATAAAATTATATACTTATAAAACACAATCGTTACATCACTAATCATTAGAGAAATGCAAATCAAAACTACAGTGAGGTATCACCTCCCACCAGTCAGAATGGCCATCATCAAAAAATCTACAAACAATAAATACTGGAGAGGGTGTGGAGAAGAGGGGACCCTCTTGCACTGTTGGTGGGAATGTAAATTGATACAGCCACTATAGAGAACAGTATGGAGGTTCCTTAAAAAGCTAAAACTAGAACTACCATACGACCCAGCAATCCCACTACTGGGCATATACCCTGAGAAAACCTAATTCAAAAACAGTCATGTACCACAATGTTCATTGCAGCTCTGTTTACAATAGCCAGGTCATGGAAGCAACCTAAGTGTCCATCGACAGATGAATGGATAAAGAAGATGTGGCACGTATATACAATGGAATATTACTCAGCCATAAAAAGAAACAAAATTGAGTTATTTGTAGTGAGGTGGATGGACCTAGAGTCTATCATACAGACTGAAGTAGGTCAGAAAGAGAAAAACAAATACCGTATGCTAACACATATATAGGAATCTAAAAAAAAAGGTTCTGAAGAACCTAGGGGCAGGACAGGAATAAAGACGCAGATGTAGAGAATGGACTTGAGGGGACATGGGGAGGGGGACGGATAAGCTGGGATGAACTGAGAGAGTGGCAAGGACATATATACACTACCAAATGTAAAATAGATAGCTAGTGGGAAGCAGTGGCATAGCACAGGGAGATCAGCTCGGTGCTTTGTGACCACTTAGAGGGGTGGGATAGGGAGGGTGGGAGGGAGATGCAAGAGGATGGAGATATGGGGATATATGTATATGTATAGCTGATTCACTTTATTATACAGCAGAAACTAACACACCATTGTAAAGCAATTATACTCCAATAAAGATGTTAAAAAAAAAGAAAGAACAACAATAAAGACACAATCTTAGATGGAAAAAACAAAACAAAACACAATCATTACATATATCCTCATTATCTCTGTTTTGGGAGCAATCTGGATGGCACGAACCAAAGCAGCCAGTTTAAGGTTTTCCTCTCTGGATGCCCCTTTATTTGGAAAATAACTTAGGAGGCTGAAGTATAAGAGAGGCACCAATAAATGATAAGCAAGTGTGTGTACATCGGTGTGTGTGTGTTTGTATGTTCATCAAATGCCAGTAATTGCCAAAGCAAAACTGGCTTTGTCCCTCTCCGTTGAAAAGGTCCTCTTTAAGAGGTGACCATTTAAACTGGTGTCACCTCTAGAAGTGTTCTGTCATGGAGGGGCTTCAAGGACACATAGACTAAAAAACGAATGGCATCCCTGAAGTTATGCAATGTAACAGGAAGCAATGAGGGTGATTTGTCTACAGACACATACCCTAAAAATAGCTCTATTTCTTTCATTCAAATTAAGGAAGGAAATGACTAAAAAGTGAAATCCTTAGGTCAGTCTGGATCTTATAGTGAATTAAAGATTCTTCACAAAAGAGAGCAAATAATTATCATCTAGCAATCCACCTCCTGGTATTTACCTTAAGAAACAAAAATGTGATCTCAGATTTAAAGAAATGGCTATTCATCCTAACGCAATTTTAACAGTAAAATACGAAAATATTTTCTGAACAAAACTAAGAATGGTATTGAAGAATATGACGCAGGAAATGGTTCACCATGTTGCGTTATCTGAAAACAGTAAGTTACCACATAATATATACGATAAGTCCCAAATTTCATGAATATGTGTTCAGCTGGAGTTTGTGATGGCATATAACAGTTTTAGCCCTAATTAGGCAGAGCATAAGTTAAACCCCACCAAACATGCCCCACAATTATACAGATTAGAGACTGGCTCCCATTCTCTGCCCACCTTACGTTATCAGACTGAAGCAGTGCGAAGCTCTCATCTTCTGGGGGAGGGGTAAAACATAGTGAAGCTGGAGGAGGGGTGGGAACACTGCCCCACGCAGGCAGCTGAGAGGGGGAGAGTGTATCCTCACGTCCCTGTATTCTCCAGGCCCAACCACAACCTAAGGATAGGATCAATCACAGTGTCTGTGCTCAGAGTGAGACACTAGAGTGTGAAGAGGATAGGTTCCTTGCCTGACGTTACAAACGTATAAGTAAAGGGTAAGAATGTGATCCCAGGTAATTATTCTCTAGAGCCTAAAATTTTAACTAAATACCAATCTGCTTCTGCATAAATAAATTACTGGAAAGACATTAACACACACTCACACACACACACACACACACACACACATGCACACACACAGCTCCATGACATTTACAAATGGAAGGGAGTATTAGTGATGGCATATATAATTCTACAAGGTCTAGCATATTATTTCGATTTACCTCCCTGGCTATACAATATTAAAAGGCATCTGAATTTCCTGAGGGTCAGTGGAGGGATGTAGCCAGACACATTAGATTATGCAGTGGCGGTGGGGGGCAGTTGAGGAATGCATTTAATATTTCCTACAGATTACCTAGAAAAAATAAGTTGATGATATTGATTAGTGGATTTGTAGCTCCTCTAAAAGGTACATCTCTAGAGTTTTTTTGTTTGTTTGTTTGTTTGTTTTTTGCGGTAGGTGGGCCCCTCACTGTTGTGGCCTCTCCCTTTGCGGAGCGCAGGCTCCGGACGCGCAGGCCCAGCGGCCATGGCTCACGGGCCCAGGCGCTCCGCGGCATGTGGGATCCTCCCGGACCGGGGCACGAACCCGTGTCCCCTGCGTTGGCAGGCGGACTCTCAACCACTGCGCCACTAGGGAAGCCCTAGAGTTTTGATTTGTGAATAGAATTCAGCTTGGAAGAACAATCTGGAGAAGCATGCCACAGGATTCTGTTCCGATGGAGCTTTTTCATCATTCACTCAGAAGCAGGCACCAGATTTGCTGAAAACACAAAGATTCAAGGGAAAGCTTATATGTATTGGTAAACACAATAGATATCTCAAATAGCCTAAAAGGACCAGAAAAATATGCACACTAAATTTGCAAAGTCAACTTTCATAAATTTAAGTTTTGGAATATAGAAAGAAAACATCAAATGTATAATTGACAGGAAAGAACTATATTAATAGTCATTCTCATAGTTCCACATGAAATAAAAAAACATTACACATAAATCAGCTTCAAGTGGATCCAAAACTTAACTGAGAAAGAAAATACCATAACACTTTTAGAAGAGCACATATAACAATAAATTCATGACAGAGGAGTTGTAAAGGGTACAGAATGAAAATCATGAAGGAAACGTTGATCAGATAAATTATATTAAAATTGGGACCTTCTGTTGACGGAAACATCAGAGAAAGTGGAAAAACAATCTAAAAATTGGGAGAAGATACGTGAAGGTCCATACAACTGACAGAGGTTTAGTATCCAGAATATACAGAGAAGTCCCATAAATCTATAAGAAAAAGACAAACAACCCAATAGATACATGAGCAGAAGATTAGAGCAGCACTTTACATGTGAAGAAACACAACTGGCAAACTAATATGTGGAAAGGCGCTTAAACTCATCAATGGTAACCAGGGAAATGAAAATTTAAACCACAGTGAGATGCCACTTAACCACCACCAGAAAAGCAAGTATTAAAATTTGACAAACCAAACATTGGTGAGGACATGGATAAATGGAAATTAGTCTTTTATTAATTTTTAATTTTTTTAAAATTTTTTTGCCATGCTGCGCAGCATGTGGGCTCTTAGCCCCCGACCAGGGATCAAACCCATGCCCCCTTCATTGGAAGCATGAGTCTTAACCACTGGGCCGCCAGGAAAGTCTCCCGGAAAGTAGTCTTATCCACTGCAGAAGTATAAGGAAGTATAAATTGTTTGGATCATAATGTGGCATTATCAAGTAATTTTGAAGATACACATATCCTATGATACAGCAGTCCCCATGCTAGAAAAACTTCTTAGCAGCCCTGTTTGTTAAAGCAAAAAGAAATAAAGAAATAAAAAGTGACCAACCAGGGGCTTCCCTGGTGGCTCAGTGGCTAAGAATCCGCCTGCCAATTCAGGGGACACAGGTTCGAGCCCTGGTCCAGGAAGATCCCACATGCCATGGAGCAACTAAGCCCATGCGCCACAGCTACTGAGCCTGTGCTCTAGAGCCCACGAGCCACAACTACTGAGCCCATGTGCCACAACTACTGAAGCCCATGCGCCTAGAGCCCGTGTTCTGCAACAAGAGAAGCCACTGCAATGAGAAGTCCGTGTACCACAATGAAGAGTAGCCCCTGCTCACTGCAACTAGAGTAAGTCCGCGTGCAGCAACGAAGACCCAATGCAGCCAAAAATAAGTAAATAAATTTATTTTAAAAAATAATAAAGTGACCAACAATAAAATGGACAAATTGTGGTATATTCATGTAGTGGAAAATTACATGACTGCAAAAGTGAACTACAGTTAAAACAACAACGTGAATGAATCTTAGCAAGTTGCAGAATATACATAATATGATTTCATGTATTTAAGGTATAAAATGTACAAATTAAACAATATATTGTTTACTCATACAAAACTTAAAAGAAAAGCAAAGGGATAAAACCTCCAAATTCAGAAAAGTAGTTACTTCAGGGGAGTGGGAAGTGAATGGGACTGGAGAGGCACATGGGGCTTTGGAGCTAATGATCATATTCTATGTCATAAATTAATTGGGTGGTGGGTACACAGGTATTTGTTGTGCTTTTATACGTCTGCATCTTAAACATGTGCTTATAAATATTATTTTGTGTATCTATGCAGTAGTTAACAATTTTAAGACATCAAATATTCTAAGTGAGGTTTTTTTTTTCTTTTTTTAGTATGGGTAACTTGGCATACCATGAAGCTCTTTTACAATTATTTATGATGGTTTACATTTTTAAAATAACTTTTCCAAAATTGAGGATTTTGTTCTACCTTTTCATTTTGTGTGTCTAATGTATTTTCAGTGTTATTCTCGTTCTAGCCTGCTTGTGCTAGCAAAAAAGGTAAAACAACCTGACTATCAAAAAATATATATTTTACTATTTCTTTCATTAAGCTCGGGTTTTTTTTCTTTTTGTTGCTGTGACAGAACAATTTAAATCATTACTGAAAATCAGAAAATATAGCCAAACAAAAGTAGACAAGAAAAACAATACTCATAACCCCGTAGAGGCAAGCACTCCTGACACTTCTGGGAAAATCCTTTCAGATCAATTTCCTTGCTGGCTATGAGCTAATAAAAAAATGGAAAGAGTAGTATTTTGTTATACATGTTTTATAATCAACCATCATTTAGTCAATCTATATCAGAGAGCGGAAAACTCTGAATCTGCCCTCTCTCTTTTCCTCTGTATCCTAAGGGATTTATAAAATAATTCAATCCTTCCCTCAAGGCAGGAAAAAACAAAGAGGTTGGATGGAGAATGTCAACTCCGATCAGTTGGTGGCGGTTGCGTGAGCTCTGTTTTGAGACACTTTCTAAGAATGCAGCTGAGCAGTGAACTCTGTCTGTGCCAAGAGCTTGGGAAGAGAGAGGGACGAAGCACCCACGCCCAGAGTCTGCCATCGCAGCCTACAGGGCTTCTTTGTTTACATGACAGCTTCCTTGTGATCTCTATTTTCCCAGCTAAGTTCTCTAGAATACTCTCTACTATATTCTGCACCTTTCTTTGTCTTCCTCCTTTACAGCCTATGTTGAAAGGTACCTAGTTTACTCTGTCTAATATCGAAAGTGTATGTAACTTGAGATCTTTAAGGTACCACGCTTGCTTTGAAGTGGAAAGCGCTACACTTAAAATATCATAACGGATGCCTGGAAATCTATAATGGCTAGAAGCATTTAAAATTTAAATAACTTAATTGGCATATCGTACATTGTATACTACCAAGAATTCCCTATGAAGGAGGTAGGAACACTGAAAAGGAAAACATTACAGCTTCAATTTGTACTTTATAATGATGATCATAGGTGTTCATTTTCAAGTCAAAGCTATTATGATGATAGGAGGGGACTAAATTGAGAAGAATTTGCAGAGCATATGGAATTGGACTAGCATCCCATTTATTAAATCTCAATAAAATTGAGCCCTCATAGCACACCAGCCCACTTTTATAAAATCTCCCCCGTTACAATAAACCAGATTGTAAAGTGTCTTGGTAGAGTAGGTCTGGGCTCTAAGAAGGCTCTTCTACCAAAGGAAAGAGGGCTGGTTCCTGATACAACATAAGCTTTCTTTTGAAACTAATGTACAACTGTGATGATATCCATCCACAGTGTTACTACTCGCTGAAAAGGTCCTCCTTTAACTAGTTTTTAACTTTAGTGCCCACCCACACCTTCTCATTTGAGATTTAAGAGAGGCAACTTGGTGTAGTGGAAAGGGCAGAAACTTTAAAATTTTTTCACATCTTCATTTCTTGGTTTCTCTCGTTCACTAGCCAATGACCTTGGGCATGTTACTTAGCCTCTCTGAGTCCTATCTGCCAAAGATATAATGTCCCCCTTGCAGGGATGCTGTGAAGAGAAATAGGATAACATGTCAGTATGACCTATTGCAATGGCTAATTCATGGTATGAGCTTAATCAGTGTCAGTTGTGCCATGTATATCAGGGAAATAATAATCTAGAATCTAATAAATAAACTGCCATTTATTTTTATTTCAAAAAATTTTAATGGCTTTTGATGCTACCTACCCACAGTCTCCTTTTCCAGCTCTAAGAGACATTTTAAAACTATGGCTTCCTAAGGCAACCTCTCTAAACTTTTTCTGACTTATATGGCCTACTAGTGCCTCCTTGAAGTATGATCACAACCAGAACTGCAAGTGGTACACTCAGGCAGACAGACCATGGTGACAGAGTGCTACTCACTAAAGCGTCGGAGCTGGAACCAGCCAAGAATGCATGTAACTCTTTGTAGGTGTTACCAGCCATGAGAGCAGAGGTATATATAAATGGGCTGCTTGAAGAGTTTGTCTCCTGGAGGGGCTACAAGGGGACTGCATTGGCCTTTAGTCATACACACACACACACCACCACCACCACCACCACCACCACCACCACCACCACCCCCCCTTCCCTTCATCCTTTAATCCCTTTCCTGCTTGTGATCTGGGTGATTTCCAAGACATTAGGTTGTTCTGGGATTGAAGCAACTCTAAGACACAGAAAATCCGAAATTGCAAGAAAGCCCTCAGGCCTCTCTTTCACCCTCCAAGAGGATGAACCCTTGAACTGCAGGATAGAGAAAAGTGAGAATTCTCTCCAAATCTTAGGCAAACCACTAAGTCCTGTAGCTGTGTTATCTCTGAGATCTGGCATTCCTTGAAGGTCACTGTGCCAATGTTTTATATTCTTAGGTACCCACCCTGATGGAGCCTTTTACACTTTATAAAGCCCTTTCAAATACATAGTACATGTAATTTTAATAACCAAATGAGGTGAGTAACATTTCCCAAAACTCCATAAGTGAGAACACAGTGGCTTCTAATCCCAAGGTGAATTCTTTTCCACTGGCCCATGGTTACATCACCCCCAGGCCTTGTGCATTCCGGTCCCCTCACGTCCCAGGCTGCAACACAGAACTACCTTCTTCAGGAAACACTCACCACACATGCACACACAAATTTCACAGCCATAGCAAACCTGTTTAGAGTTATGAGAAGTAGAGAGAGACACAAGTGATTATACAAGAGGCAACACAAGTGAAAGTGGATTTTGAACCAGAGTGCCTGGGTTCAGATCCTCCTTTCCCCACTGAACTGAGTGACACTGGGCAAGTCATTAATCCTATGCTTTAATTTTCTTATCTCTAAAGCGGAGATAATAGTAGTACTTGAGAATCCCATAAATCAATGCATAGAAAACACTTAGATTAGTGCTTGTTATGTGGCACAAACTAAGTGTTACTCACATCACTAAACTGGCAAAGCAATTCCTTAGCTCAAGGATCGCAGGCACTACAACCACTCATCCATAGAAGAGAAATAAAAGAAATACTCACTTCATCCTGAGGGAGTCTTTCATTCCCAGGAGGGGTCCCCTTCATTTTCCTGATTTTGTAGATCTTCAGACAATTTATGAAAATACATTTTTAAAAATTTCTATGACATAGTCGAGAGCTGAGACAGGAGAAGCATTTCTATCACAAATTCAGCTACCTGAAGCCTAGCCACTATTGCTAGCTTACATTTGAAGACCTTTCACACACAAAATAATACGAACTTAATCTCTTAAAATCATCAGCACAAATATTCAACCCATTTTGAGAGAGAATTTTCTCACATTCCACCTCCCTCTCACCATAGAAGGCATCAACCTCTAAGCGACACAAAATCTATGGATTATATGCCCTTTTTATTGGATACCTGTCATATGCCAGGCCCTGTGCTGGCCCTGAAAAATACAACAGAAAACCAGACAGATACAGTCCCTCACCTCACAGAGCTTAAAATTTAGAGTTGCATGTGCTCTCCAACATGGTTACCATGAACAATGTGTGGCTATTTAAATTTAAAATTAATTAAAATCAAATAAAAGTAAAAGTGTATTTCCTCAGTCACACTAGCCACATTTTTTTTTTTTTTTTTTTTTGGCCATGCCGCATGGTTTGTGGGATCTTAGTTCCCTGACCAGGGATTGAACTCAGGCCCTCAGCAGTTAAGGAAAGCATAGAGTCGTAACCACTGGACTGCCAGGGAAGTCCCTAGCTACTTTTTAAATGTTCAATAGTCACGTATGCCTAGTAGCTACTGCATTGGACAGCACGGATATAGAATATTTCCAGCCTTGTGAAAAGTCCTACTGGAGGATGCTGATGCAGAGAAAGATAAAGGTAAGTAAACAGGCAATGGGAATATGGCACAGAAAATGCTATGACAGAGAAACAGGATGCTAAGGGAAAAATCCCTAACTCAGACTTGATAGGAGACAGGGATTCTGGAACAATTCCTAGAGATAGTGACATCCAAGCTGAGGCTTGTTCATTTGTTTAACAAGCATCTGTCATGCACCAGGTACTGGGAGTAGAGGAGCATATAATATAAACAAAGGTTCTTTTTCACAGAGCCTCAGTGGAGGAAGACAATCAAGAAACAAATACACTCCCCAAATAATTTCTGTTTGTGATACACGCTATGGAGGAAAACAATGGCATAATGGGGAGGAGCTACTTCAATTTGCTGAGAAGTGAAAACCCAGCTGAGTTTGGGAATCTTAAA
The DNA here is from genome assembly GCF_964374135.1 of Grampus griseus. Lineage (NCBI taxonomy): Eukaryota > Metazoa > Chordata > Mammalia > Artiodactyla > Delphinidae > Grampus > Grampus griseus. The sequence continues at coordinate 69,266,239 of NC_139017.1, read as the reverse complement.
TATATACTATTGATACTACGTATAAAATAGATAACTAATGAGAACATACTGTATAGCACAGGGAACTCTACTCAATGCTCTGTGGTGACCTGAATGGAAAGGAAGTCCAAAAGGGAGAGGATGTATGTATATGTATGGCTGATTCATTTTGCTGTACAGTAGAAACTAACACAATATTGTTAAGCAATTATACTCCAATAAAAATTAATTAAAAATAGATATAATGACACAAGCTTCATGTTATGTGATTTTTTTTTCACCAGTGCTCAGTAACCCCAAAGTAGGTTCATAAAAGGCAGACAGTTAGGATCTTGCAGCAGAGGATGGTTGAACAATAGAATTAAGGATAAGGGGAAGAGTTATTGAAGTTCTGGGCCATGCAATTCAAGTTTCATAGAAAAATCAGTGAAGACAGGTGGGGCTAATAGGCACTGAGAAAATAGGTCCAAAACTGGAGATCCAGATGAAGAAGAAGGAGACAAAGGGCAGGGACAACTGGGTGATAGAACTGGAAGGATAGAGAGACAGGAAGGTGTGGTCAGAAGACAAGTGCAAATTTTATTATTCAGAGAAAAAAAGTTCCTATAGGAGTGGCGATAGGACTAGATGGATACAATGAAACAGAGGTGAAAGCTGATGTAGGTGAAATACCCAGGATCCGAAACTCTGACTCACCTCTATAATATACAGCTCACAACCATGTTCCACAAGGTTTTCATAGACCTGTTTCGTTTTGGTTTTTTCTCCCATAGACCTACCATATCACTCTGTGTCTGATTATATTAACGACTTTTCTTTTTTCATATCACCTGCTTGAATCAAGAGCAAGGACACAACCACATCTTCCTGGTGCGCTAGGTCCTCACTGGCATGTCCTACACTGACTTGCCTTAGTAAAGGACTTCCTACAGCTCTGGGCTCCTCCCATGTTCCTTAGAAAAGCCAAAGGATCACTTAATCTTACCCTTGTGTGCCTAAAGTAGAATTCTAACCTGGCAACAGGTAAGCACAACCTTAGAAACAAGGTTAGGTTGAACTAAGGGAGACTGATTTAAGAAATGTCAAGGAGTACACTGGCTTCAAGTGATACCCCCACCAGTGTTTACATTTACACATTGGCCTTAATAATTTCCTTCTTTGGGGATATAAAACAAGAGCAGAGTGTAATTCTTACTCCCAGTCTTAGCCATTTATTTTGGCTTCTACCGTGGAAATCGTCTATGCTTCAACCAGGGACCCACACTCTGCCATCAAATTATGAACCCTTAGGACATGTCCACAATACATAAAAAGTGAATTGGTAGATAAAACCTGGTAAAAGTCAGAATGCATCACTATAGGTAAACTCTTTACAGAAACATGGACTGTCCTTTCTCTACCTTATAATGTCTGAGATACTCCAACTCACCCCTCCAGACCCCACTCATTTGACTCTCCATGTTCATGAAGCCTTTCCAAACCTTCCCACATCTTCCCCCCATAAAACATTCTCACCTCTGGGCCACCACTGTTTGTCTCTACTGCAATTTGTTTTTTAATGTTTCCCATTATAAACCACATATTCCTTGAAACAAAGAACAATATTTTATTCATCTTTGTTTTCCTGATTTTTATGTATTAGGTAGTGCCTAATACATAGAATATGCTTAATGAATGTTTTAGGGAGGGAAGAAGAAAAGGGAAATAGGGAGGAAGGAAAGAAGGAGTATGTGAATTAGGAAGGAGAGTGACACAGGCTACAGATAACTTGATAAAATCCTGCATGCTCCTATTACAAAAGGGGAAAGCAGGGATAAGCAGAAATGTGACTGTAAGACCCTTCCTGAAGCTAAGCTTGTGTTTATGCCTAAGCTCTAGATCAGTCCAGAATGTTCCTCTACAACAATGAATCAGGAGACATGCATCCTTCTTCATACCTTCTAGCCATAGAGGAGGCAGCATGCTTAGTGAAGAGGGGGCCGAAGCCAATGACCTGGTTCTTGGCTCTGTGGCCCTGCATGAGCTCCCTAACCGGTCTGAATCTGAGTCCTATGTGTAACACCAGGCTGTTAACAACTGCTCTATGACCTATGCTCAAGTGAGATAACTGAACTGAAAATCTTCATAAAATCTAAAGGGCACTGCCCATGGATGAGATCACTGTCATTGGATCTAGCTCCACTTGGTTTCCAGACCTACTCTCCCAGCAGGCCAAAGTGTATTCCAGCTGTTGTAGGCTGTCTCATCCACATGTAGCACAGGGAGTATATTCGCTTTCATCATATGTTAGCTGGATGATATCACATATACTCACAGTTTTACCATGTCTTATTTTCCCTGTCTACTGTGTGGGCTTATGATAATCATCAGCTTAGTGTTCATCTCAGAGAGACTGTCAGTCACTGCAGCAAAGCTTGCCCGGGTCAATCTGGAGAGAGAGTCACCAAGTTTAGAATTGGAGAAGATAAGACGAGGTAGGTTTGCTTAGTCCTCGATTCATAACTTCGTGGTTCTGGGACGGGCATAGATGAGTAAGATGGCTGGACCAATCATTTTCTAGAGTCCTGAGTTAGTGTCTACCACTGATTGAAATGCGAGAGAAGATGAACTCGCTCCTAAACCATCCCCTTTCGGTTGCCGTACAGATATTTTTCTTCTCTTGGCTGCAAAGAGGCAAGAACGCCTTCCCTGAAAATCAGACCTAAAACATGAAAAGAAATTCTAGGTGTAGCTTTCAATTCCTTACCAATCATCTCCCTCTCCCAAATTCGTCCACACCAACACCAAGAGGATGCGAAGGAGCTATTCTGGAACCCAATTAAGCAATGGGGGTTTGACATGAAATCTATTCTAGCTACTATTTCCTCCCACAGTTGGTAACAGATAGCCCTACCTCATCCTGAATTTTCTTATATATTAAGCAGAGCTAACAGAAAAAACCTACATGTTCTTTTTGTCTCATGAAGTTTCTCACCTTTCCCCAAGTAGGATATAGGATCTGCGTCATTCAGGGCATTTGAATGTCAATGTTGAATACGAAGATGAAGATTATGGGCTGAATGTCAGAAGATCTGAAAGGCTCATGAGGAGAAGATGGAAAGAAACTACCGCAGTGACAGGAGCGTTTCCCCTCTGGCAAAAAAAGGAGAGTGGTTTGGGGTATGGGTTTTGTTTTTGTTTTCAATTTGAGAGAATAATTTCTTGTTATAATAACAAAAGATTTCACTGAAACTGGAACAGTTGACAGAATATGGTTGAACTTAATTAAACCCTCAAGGGGGAATAAGAAGAGGGTCAAACAAAGTCAATGAATGGAGAAGCCCTAGACTGGTCTGGAATTAAATAAGCTAGTAAGATTGAGAGAGCTCTATGAAGTACAGAGTATTGTGCCAATGTCAATTCCTTTTTACTTTTAGAATCATTACTGCAGGATTAGCCTTTCTCTTAGATAAAACAGATAGTTGCTTCTGTGGGATTATTTCTAAGGGTCCTGAAGACCTACCTGTCTTCCAAATTGCCCCTAAACTGATTTGTAATAAGATGGTCAAATCCTATGCCACACAAAGTTCCAATACTACTTTGGGAAATAAAAATGAAACATATCTAGTTTAGGAATAAACGAATGAGTTGTAAAACCATCAGCTATTAACACCATGGCTCTTCATAGCTAGCCAATCACCCTGCAAGGTTTTGAGGACATGGGCCACAGATCATGTAAATTTTCACTTATTGTTTCTCTCATTCAACAAACATATATGGAGTGTCTATTATGTGTGAGGCATTCTGGGCTCTTTTACTACATGGTAGAACAAAAAAGACAAGGTCCCTGCCCTGGAGAAGTTCATATTCTAGCTGGGGAGAGGAGCAATACACATAATAGATATGTAAGTGAGACAGTATAAATATCAAATATATGTAAGTGAGATAGTATACTTATAAGTACAAGAAATGCCAGGACAGAATAAAGGGGGTCAGGGATGCAGGCGAAGTGAGTGATGGCAATTTTAAATTGGGTGGGCATTCTATGTCTCCTTGAGAAGGTAAAATTTAAGCAAAGACCTGAAGGAGTTGATTAGGCAGATATCTGGGGAAGAGCATTCCAGAAAGAGAAAACTCATGTGAAGGTTCTAGGGCAGTAGCACACGCATGAGTTCAAGAATCACTGAGGAGCCCAAAGTGATCACAGCAGAGCCAGAAGCAGGGAGATAATACAAGGTGAGATCAGAGAAGTATGTTGAGAGAGGGGTAGACAGATCATGTAGGGCCTTACAGGTAGAAGGGCCATATAATTTATTGTTCAGATTGGAATCCATGTAAGGATAAAGGAGGTGTTACTAATAATTACACTGGGGCAATAATCTTAAAGCAGGCAAACCTGGATGTTTGGTGGCCTTACTGATAAGCCACTGTCTGGCATCTGGCTTTTACTTTGAAGCAAATGGGAAGTCACAAGATATACACTACCAGATGTAAAATAGATAGCTAGTGCTAAGCGGCCGCAGAGCACAGGGAGATCAGCTCGGTGCTTTGTGACCACCTAGAGGGGTGGGATAGGGAGGGTGAGAGGGAGACGCAAGAGGGAGGGGATATGGGGATATATGTATAGGTGTAGCTGATTCACTTTGTTATAAAGCAGAAACTAACACACCATTGTAAAGCAATTCTACTCCAATAAAGATGTTAAACATAAATAAATAATAAAAGGGGTGGGTGGGTGGGGGAGAAAGCAGTGTGCCCTGAGGTTGAAAATGGGAGATAATTTGTAATTTAGATGAAAAAAAGTCATCAAAAACTTAACACTTCAGGCAATTCCAACCCCAAAAGCCTCTACCTTTCCTATCAATACTGACTGTATCCCAGGTTTCCTGCAGATGTGAGTGGGAAGAATATGCTTGACACATTTGGCAAGATGACTCCTTAGAGCAGGAGGGGTGAGCCTGTAGGCCACAGCAGACATCAAAGAAGGCAATGGTACTAGTCAGTCCTCTAAAAGAGGGACAGAAGGGGACCACGGATGGGCCGAGGGAATCTTTGTTTACTCTCTCTCAGATTTCACCCCTACTACCACGGTTAATCCACCCCAGACAAAGAACCACATCTTATTACATTTTAGGTCCTCTACATCCTTCCTACCCAGAGAAGTTTACAACTCTCCCCCAGTTTAACGGCTATCACTCTTGTTGCATATTTTTACTGTGATAAAATATATATGACATAATATTTATAATTTTAACAGTTTGTAAGTCTACAATTCAGTAGCACTAAATACATTCGCAATGATGTGTAAGCATCCCCGCTGTTTATAATCAAAACATTTTCATCACCTGAACTCCTGTTGCTTTTTAATGTTTATTCTAAACCCAATGATTACCTCTCACTCAAACCTCCACAGTGATGAACACCACATGGCTGACAAATTCACATTTCTTAAGGCAAAATGTTCAGGTTCTGAGGCAGCTCAATGTTACTGAATGTTACTCAGTGTTAAATCTTCACTCTTCCTTTCTAAAATTATCCCATGTGGTCTCAATGTGTCCAGTTTACAAGCAAGCAAAGAGAGAGAAAAACACTACAAAACAGCTCCCACCTTCCCCAGCCTCCCTGATGCATAGGGAGCGCCACATGACACAGTGCTAACTCAGCAAAAGCTGTGGGGGGGATCTCACAGCAAAGCTTGTGAAGGAGTGGAAGGGGAGGCACAGACAAGCCCTTTGCCCATCGACTTCTACTGCTTCGAATAGGGCACTAACATGGAATTGAAAGAGCCATTTTGTGGCCATAAGGTAACAAGCACACCCTATGTGTGACTAAGTGGAAAAAAAGAAGTATCCTGAGTCCCAGATGGCTTTGCAAAGCTGCTACACCAGCCCTAGGTGGTTGACTACCAGACATAAAAATAAGGCTTTGAATTAAATGTCTGTTAAATCAATGTTTTTTTGTTGTTTGTTCATTTGTTCATTCAAGTCTCTGTTTCTTTCAATTGAATACAAATCAAAAAAACTTCTCTGCTGTGGGATCATCGTTGCTTTAATATGGTCTGTGCCAACCAACAGCAAAGTTGTCCAAACTCTCCAATTGTGTCCTGACCATTTCTAACAGGCACTATTAAATTTTTACCAAAAAATGTATACTGACAAAGATGTTAATCACACCTCTGGACTTAAAAATGAGTAGACGAGCCACATAAATTATCTTCCTTTTAAAAAAGCCATTTCAAGAGATTTTCTTTAATAGCATAAAATATTTTCATGGATAAGGGAGCTTACAAACACACATGTACCTTTGGACAAGATTATTTCCTCACCTCCACCCCTTACTCCCACGTGAAGGTGGATGTGAGATTGGAGAAATGAATACAGGAGATGGAAGAGATGGGGAAAAGGTTGGTACAAAGAATGGACTATAACACTGTGTTTGGTTACACTCCTGTGTCCCAGCAGAACTGCCACGGGCTCCCTTCAGCCTAGCTTGCCACCAGCACCCCTGCAGACGCACCAACACGCTCAGCTGCTTTACTTCCAAACCTCTGGTCCTCAGTCAGGTTCTTCTATCTTCTCTAGAAACCTCCCTAGCCCTTTTCTTTTTTGGAAAATGTTAAAGTCTCTAGAACTGGCTAGAGACCTGAAGAGAGGCATGATTTAGGGATGAAAAGAAAAATCATCAAAATTTCTTCATATGCAGGCTTCAAGAAAAAGACGAGACACGTGAAAGAAAAATGAGAAAATGGCATAAATAAGTATCCACTTGTTTTATTCTTCCCCTTGATACTGAGAAGAGCCCTGGGGGGCTCCTGGGCACAAAAGCCTTTTTATGTCCCCCATTTCTCTGATTACAGGAAATAGGCTTCATTCAGCCTCCATGACCTTCCCTGAGTTCCAACGGGCAGATTCAAGAAGTTGCTAATTAGGGAAGGGAGGGGAGGCCAGACCAGGGAGAAACAGTCAAGAGAAATCATAGTGCAGCCTTGGGGCAAGGTCCTGGCTCCTCATCAAGGGATACACACAGCAACATCTTTGAGCTGTTTTGTACAGACCGAAAGCCCCACCACGTGGGAGAAATTAATGGGTAACATACGAAGGAATGCTGCCGGCAAGCAAGTAGACCCCAGACCAGTTGGAACCAGAAGGTTGATGATGCTGACTCCCACTTACCTCACCACCAACCAATCAGAAGAATGTTCACGAACTGATCACGCCCTCTTCGAACAACTGCTATAAAACTCCCCACTACCTCCTCCAGGGTGGGTCACACAGTTTTGAGGACATTAGCCTGCTATGGCCCCCTTTGCCTGGCAAAGCAATAAAGCTATTCTTTTCTACTTCACCCAAAACTCTGTCTCCGAGATTTAATTTGGTGTCAGCATACAGAGGCTGGATTCGGCTTCACCCTTGACCCACAGTTTTTCTTTAATAGGAAGTAATACTTTACCTCCTCCTCTATGATGGATTAAGGGTACATTAGAGGAAGTATAGAAACTTTATCAAAGAAATTGAAATTAATTAATTACTACCATTTTATGCCTATTAAATTAGTAAAGTTAAAAACTACAAATATATTTATGGAGACTCTGATAACTTGCAGGACATCCTAGAAAGCAATTTATTAATACATATCGAGTCAAAAAATAGTTATGACTTTGACTTAACAATTGCACTTGTGATGTATCTTGTGAAATAACTCGAAAGAAGATTCCACATCAGTTACACATAATGAAAATTTGAAGATGCTCAGTTCAGAGTTACTTAGGATAGCAAAAGAAGAAAAAGGAAACAATCCTAATGCAATAAATATTAATGACAATGTGCCAGGCTGTGTGCAAAGCAATGGAGATACAATTCAAAAAGACAAACAAACCCCATGCCCAAAGGGGGCTTATATTCTAGTGGAAGAAACAAATAAAAACATGTGTCAAGTAGTGATCACATCAACAAAAAATAAATGAAGCAAAGAAAATCATTGAGCTTCTATATGATGGAGCCAGAAATTAAACTCAGGTCATGTGAGTTATGCTCTTCTCAATGCTTTACCCACTTACCTCAAAGCAGACCCAGGAAATTCATTCAGATCTGCTGCTCTAAATTCCCCCATGGAGAACAAGAAAGGAAACCATATTAGAGAAGCTATGAAGAAGAGAGAATTTCAGGACCCCAAGGTGTTTTTCCTCGCAGGAGGGCAAGTGACTTTGTGAAGCCATGGGAGTGACCAGCTCACAGGACAGAGGCCAAGGCAGTGAGTGGGGTTTCCCTTCAGCTTCTTCCCTGATTTCTGAGTGTGGCTGAGACCAAGACCATGGCCCTACACCCACAGAAAACTTGCTTCAGGAGTCATCTTACAACATTTTATTCAATGGAAGCTCTGAGAACCACAATCTGAAGTGTCACCAAATTGGGGGGGCACCATTTATTCACAAAAGACCCAAATTCTATGTTCCTTCAGACCCTCTTGCTCTGCCCTTGGTATACAAGGGCCTATGGACCTCAAAATGTCATTTAGAAAAAAAACTATGATGACTTTCCGATGCAGCTATTCCCAACTTTCCAGCAAATTATCTGTGAAGACAAAGATAGATGTGAAGATTTGCAAAGAAAAATCTTACACCATCAGTCAACCTATTGCCAGAATGTGAGAAGCTGATGGTAACGACTTGATAAGTGCAACGAGAAGCTGATGGTAACGACTTGATAAGTGCAACGAGAAGCCTTAATATACTTTACTACCCAAAACCAAAATCAAAAAGTGTGAAGACATTTTGTCCCTCCCCCAATTGCTGCCTCTCCAGATTACAGAAATTGAGTCTGTGCCAAGTAGAACTGAGATCAAACCCTTCTTGGCATGAATATTGATATTTTAGCAGCCAAAGTGTCACCTGTTCTCATCCTCCTTCTTTCTACATACATTCATGAATTACACTATCTAGAAAACATCAGGGAAAATTTGGGGTGAGGGTGGAGGTACTGGATCCTGGCAACACATTCTATTAGTGGTCCAGGGAATTATACATCCTCACTATAACATGTTGTAGATGGGGTAGAGTCAGGTAGAGCTCTAGAAACAACTTTTTTTTTTTGCAGTACACGGGCCTCTCACTGTTGTGGCCTCTCCCGTTGCGCAGCACAGGCTCCGGACGCGCAGGCTCAGCGGCCATGGCTCATGGGTCCAGCCGCTCCGCGGCATGTGGGATCTTCCTGGACCGGGGTACGAACCCGTGTCCCCTGCATTGGCAGGCGGACTCTCAACCACTGCACCACCAGGGAAGCCCTCTAGTAACAATTCTTACTGGGAATTGTGGTTTTCTTGTAATCCAGTGTTCAGCATCTATAATAAACAGTCATTACACCTGAAACTACTATAATATGTCAATTATATCTGAATTTTTTAAAAAAGTAAAACATAAATGAATAAAATAAACAGTAGGACAAGACTCATATCAGTTAGAGGAAGCCACACAATACCAGCTCGTAACAACAACCACAGCGAGATCAGGTAGAACTGGGCACATTCATCTGCATTTTCACCTCAGATTAGACTGATGATTATTCTAATAGCAGAGTAGACAGGGAATGAGGCCTAGGGCAGTCCACATCTCCTTTGGGAGATGCTGGGGATGTATAGAGCTCTTCTTTATCAAGAAAATTAAAACAACCTGGCATGAGGCCTAATAAAACACCTTATAGAGCAAAGCAAAAGAGACCTTGTTATACTTTGGAACTAGATAGAGTAGTGCTTGCACAACACTGTGAACATTGTAAAAGCCGCAGAATTGTTCACTTTAAAATGGTTAATTCTATGTTATGTGAATTTCCCCTCCATTTTAAAAAAGGAGTGAGAAAACATCTGGTAGCAATTTACTTGGACTCTAAGAAAATGACTTGTCCCCACAGAATTAATGACATAGGACTTATGAAACAAGAAGCAAGGGAAATATATAAATATTGATCCTAAAAAAAAAGATGTTTAAAAAGGAGAAAGCAAACATAGAAGAAGTATAATATGAAAATAAAGCTAATCACACCAAATCCAAACATATCCATTACCCCAATACATGTAAATTAAACTTGTCAGTTAAAAGAGAATGACGGATTGGATTACAACACAATCCAACTTCTGTGCTACTTACAAAAGACACACCTACAGCATGAAAATAATGAAAAGTTGAGAAGAGATACATTCAGCCAAATACTAACCAAAAGACAGCCAGTATAGATATATTAATATCAGCCAAAGAAGACTTTAATACAAATAGCATCATTAAGGACAGAGTTCCTATGCAATGAATAAAGACTAAAGTCACTAAAGCAATGTAACAATTCTAAACATGTACACACATTATTAAATAGACTCAGCAGATTTAAACAAAAATTGAAAGACCTGCAAAGATAAATTGACAAATCACCATGATGGTGGGAGACTACAGCATGCCTTTTTTCAGTCAATTATGATTCAAGCAGCCAAAACAATTCAGCAAAAATATAGAAGAGTTGAATAACACAATTAACAACTTCATCTGATGGAACATTTAGAAATATTTATTATGTATTTAATAGATGTAATAAAATACATATTTTATGTATTTTAAAAGATGTCTCAACCAATTTCAAAGAATAGTTGTCACATGGATTTAATTGGTTCCTCAAACTCTAGGAATTTAGCCATAACTGTGGGAAAAATGGGGTTCAACCTTAAATGAACAGAAATAAATTTTCTGCCATGTAATACTATAAGAAATAGAAATTAAAATGTGTAATAAAAAAAAGTTTAAAAGCTATACTTCTTGCCCTTCTGAATCTGTGAAGAGTTTCATCTGCTAGGTATTTTTGTAATTGCAAGAATAATGTATAATACAGTATTGTACTCTGCTGTTTTTAGCCTAATATTACATCATAGGCATTTTGTCACGCCATTGTTCTTGTCTTTTTCTTAGAAACTGATCCCCAGCCCTAAAGTTTTTCCCTCCTTCAGCCAGAAGTCAAAAGCCTCTAAAAATAAACTCACATCAATAAGACACCTGCAGACCAACACATCTAGAAAATCAGAATTCCTTTTAAACTCAGTCTGGATCAACCTCCTGCACAATATATTCTAATTCCTGCCACAGCCAAATGCATTTCCTTTTGTTAAAGTCTCAGTTGTGGTGAAATAAAAGCTAACTTCTATTCCCTCAGTCAACTGAAGATTTAGAATCAGACTACACACAGCTTTTCCTTTTGTGGAATATAGTCAGTGCCACCCATTTTCCCACCACAGAAACCCACAGCTATTGTTCCTTTCTAATTTTTCAACGAGCAAATGGTTCCCCAGAGCTTTTTCTAGAAAAATTCCCACAGGCCTTACCTCACTGGAATCTCGTTCCACAGCAAACTAGTCCTTGAGTCAATGCTGCAGGAATGACTATTAGCCTTCTTAGGGTAGAAAGATCTATCAGGTAAAGCTCTTCATTAGTTAACAGTGGGACATGATAAGAAGAGGATTTGAAAGGTAACAAGGAAACAGTGCCCCTGGCTAGTTTCACTTGGAAACTGGAGTAGTCCTTGCTGTTACCTGGGTGCTAAACCCTGGAAAAGAAAAGGCACAATTATTACAGGATTTTAAGAGTCCTCCCACCAAATTCTTAGTTTCCTGTTTCCTTTTCCAGTCAAGTCTGAACAGTTTTTCTATTCATTTGAGAACTCAGCCAAAGATATTTCAGGTAGAGGGAAATGAAAGCAAGGAGGTCTTCCTTTATTTTGTTTCCCAAATTTCAAAGGGATTCACATCTGGAGTAGTGGGTCTCAAAGTGTGGCCCCTGGACCGGCAACATCTGCAACACCTGGAAACTTGTTAGAAATGCAAATTCTTGGGCCTCACACCAGGTAAAATAAATCTGAAACTCTGGGGGTGGCACCAGCAGGCTGTGTCTGAACAAGCTCTTCAGGGTGATTCTGAAAACCACTACTCAGAACATTCCTGTCTAAATGTCTGCCAGCTGAGCTCATAAATTCTTATAGCCTTGGGTGAGGTTCAGGTTGCAATTTTAACCAGATTGCCAAGCAGAGGGTTGAGTGAGCAAACAAATCCTGCCAGAAAATCAGGGCAGTGGAAGTGGCTGAAAGAGATATTGGTTAGAATAATGATCACATTAGTACCACACTGAGGCTCTTAGAGCAGGCATGGGCAGGTCTACTATGGAATCCAGATAATCTCCCAGCTCCAGGGCTGGGAGCAAATAAAGTAATATCTCGGTTCTCCCAGGACCACTCCCAACAACAATTGTTGAGCCTTCCTGCAATGATGTCCAACATGGTATCAGCTCAGATATAAGGTACAAGAAGATGTGACAGACCATATGAGGGATAGGAAATTAGCATTAGGGGCTCACCAGACTGACACCTGACAGAAGCATAAGACCTACCTGTCAGCTCTTATTCATTCATTCATCTATGCATTCATTCAACAGATATTTGTTGAGCACCTATGTGGTCAGACACATTTTTTAAGTAGCTAAACTGCTATGGCATTTGCATACAGCCATTTTTGGCCATACAGCCACTTTTTAAAAATTTAAGTAGCTGAACTGCTATAGTGACCTCTCCATTCTTCAGAAATTTCCTGGAGGTACTTATGGTTCTTTTAGAGAGCACTGAACTAGGCACTTTTAACCTTGCTTTGAGTGAGTTCTATCAACTCTGATGAATACAATAGGGTTGAAAGCCTGGGTTATGCCCCTGGACATTGAGGACTAATACTTGGATTGTCATACACTATGGATCTGGACATTTGGGCCACCTGGTATGTACATCATCTGGAATTCAAATCCCTATAAGAAAATAACTCATCACATCTGGCAGGAACTGAACTTTTCTTGACCACTACCGTGATCATGCCTCAGGGTTAAGAATGCAGGCCCCTCAAAGTAGAGTCTCTATGCAAACTTAAAAGTAAGCTGTTATTTTTCCCATCCTAGGTAGATGACCCTGGCAAAACCAAATGCACAAGTAGGTTTGAGGGTAGAGCTTTCCCAGATGGCATTTTCTGGAAATAGGATGGTACTCATTTTATAGTGTGATATCTGTCTTTAAGAATTAGGGGGACTTCCCTGGTGGCGCAGTGGTTAAGAATCCACCTGCCAACGCAGGGGACACGGGTTTGATCCCTGGTCTGGGAAGATCCCACACGCTGCGAAGCAACTAATCCCGTGTGCTGCAACTACTGAAGCCCGTGCACCTGGAGCCCGTGCTCCACAGCAAGAGAAGCCACCGCAATGAGAAGCCCGCGCACCGCAATGAAGAATAGCCTCCGCTCGCCACAACTAGAGAAAGCCCGCATGCAGCAACGAAGACCCAACACAGCCAAAAATAAATAAATAAATTTATTAAAAAAAAAAAAAAAGCATTAGAGAGGACATGATGTACTGGGTTAGGTTAAGATTTGGGCAAGAGAAGATTTCCTGAAAAAGAAAAAAAAATGCTGGTGCTGTAGCCAAGTTTCAGGGAAAGGTGATCTTTCTTAAGGAAAATGGAAAATGGACAATAAGGTGGTTAATGGGATATGATCTTCTAGTAGTGCCTTCAAACCCCCAAATGGGCTATCTTCCTTTTAGTCTTGGGGGCTTACCATTAAATACAGAGGATATCTTGTCTTATATTACGGAGGTAAACCTGTTTGGAGAACATATCATCATCGTCCAGAAGTGAGGCCTCTAAGCTCTTACGCACGTATTGTGTGCATGCTGCGCTAGCTGGCCCAGCTCCAAACACACCAAGGACTGTTGTGAGTGAGGGACAGTGTGGGGAGTTTTTGACAGATCTTCTGGATAGCAGTCACTCTCACTCACTGGATTATGAAGAATCACATTTATTAACTGCTGAGATACTAAAGTTGTATCCTGGAAAGAAATGCATTCCTTAATATTTCTGTGTCCCTAAGAGTGTCTGGAAGGCTTTTCCTATACCACTATCCCCCTTTAGAATGGTTATTTCCCCCAGCCCCAAGACTGAGCTTCGTGAATACTCCAGCCTCACAGCTGTAAAAATTTCAATGGGTGAGAATGGATAGTGGGCACATACTGACATAAGGCTCTAGCCATACTGTCAGAGTTTGAATTTCCATTCTTCTTCAAGAGGAGGGCAGAGAACCCAACAGGATTAACTGAGTCATAGGAACCTCTTTTAGGATTAAACATTATTATCTATATAATACCAGAAGAGCTGTTCTTCTGGTTCCAAGAGTAAATACTACATGTAATGAAAGGCACAGCCACATTCTAATGTGAAGGTAAGTCTGCATCCTGTTGTGTAAAGACCTTTCCCTTGATCGACTATATGATTTGTTAACACTCAGATATAGGTAAAACAATTAGGGAGGCTGCCTGTGACAGTAGGCAATACTGGTGAGAGTATAGGTGGTGTGCTGGGGATTACCGCAGCATAGGATTCCAGCCAGGATGTCCAAGTGCAGAAGGAAGGCATATGATAGATGAAAGGTCATCCACACAGAGTGTTACGGGTGTGACGTCATAGGGATGGTTCCTGTAGTGTGTGCATTGGCTCAGTAGGTGGCTGGGGTCACTGAACAGGCCAGATATAGAAAGTATTTCCAATGGCTTGAAACTCAACTTTACGTGGAATCTATAGTTATGAACCAGTATCCAAGGTTGTGGTCTTAAGAAAGTTGAAAAGAGGATTGAGTAGACCTGAATCTGACCATTTATCTCATTACTTCTCAAGAACAGAGCATTTCTTACCTGGGATGTGCTTTATGGAGCCACCAGGCTCTCCAGGGGCACAGATGCTAGGACTGAGGCTACTATTTGATGAGCATCAAAGGGAAGTTCCTTCTCCACTCCTCCACAACTTTCACTGATTCTCTATTCCCTTCCTCTGGAGCCATCCCTGCTAGGAGCCCAGGTGAAGCTGTCTGGAAGGTGTGGCCTTGACCATTATTATAAATCCAGGTTAGTGGGACAAAGATGGTTTTCACCAGCTCACAATATTAGCCCAACTGACCCGCATGGTTCCTGAGACTGTTTATTCAAATTTCCCTAGGGGAGTGTACAATCTCATGCCAAATCTTAGAAGAGCAGACATAAATCACTATCATACAAGATGCCTGATCATTCTCTTCCAGTGGATCCTGAGAATGGTTGTGGCCCATGTGGACCAAGTCTGACTGGGAAAGTGGCTTCGTAAAGACCACATGAGGCAGCCAGGGATCCTGCATAGTTTGCCCTTTCAATCCAGCTTCTTGTGCAGTGGTATAACACACTTCTCAGTCTCCTCTTTTAGGCAGGATAACAGAAATGCCATTTTTAAGCCTCTCCTCAAAATGTGAGTGCCTGTATCTCCACTGATATTTAAAGCTGAATTAGGAATCATATCTTTTTCCTAGGATTGTAGGTGTTGGGTCTGTAGGCACAAGGTGGGCAACTCTATCCCTGACCTTTGAATTGGCTACAAAGCCACCAACCAGACACAGAAGCCCAAAGAACTATGTTTATGAGGCAAAACTGCTGTTGTGCATGATTACCTTTTATCAGAAAGGTGGGTGTCCATTACACTCGGCCCCATGTGATATTCTGGGAACCTGAACGCAATGCAAGGGTGAAACCGTGAACTTCAGGATGTTATGAATGAATCTGAGACGGAGAGACCCAAGAGACAGTATAACAGGACAAACTCAAATCAAAGCTAAGGAAATATCACAGATAGTCAGTATGAAAGACTACACTGAAAAGGAGACCAGGCATAAGACAACAGAATGGCAATAGAGGAAAAGCACACCTAAGCACAAAGGGTTTAAAGTGGAGAGAGGAAAACTGAGCCTGGAAGAAGACAGCGGCCTGAGTTCATAGAACCCCTGTGGCCTTGGGTTTCATAGGAAAGGGTCCAATGAAGTGACCAGTCCAGCTTGGAAAAAGCCTGTGCACCTCAGGCCTTCCATAGTCACTTGGTAGCTTCTGAAACTGTAGTAAGAAATCTGGATGCTGCAGAGAAAAAAACTTAAGATGGAAGAGGTACCGAGAATGTTTTTTTAAATAAATTGTAGAGAAAGAAATACAGATGAGTACAGAAAATTGAAAAATTGGTTTCCACTACCAAGTTGCTTTTTTGTGTTACTTCAGCAACAGTTGTTTCAGAAATGAATGAGAATAATGAATAAGCAGCTAGGGATGGCAATAGCTTTTATAGACAGTAGTTAACAGAAATTTTGCAGCCAAGGGAAGAACAGAAATAGGTCAATACATGTTGGGAGGCTTAGTAGATAGCAGAAAAATAAACTGTGCTTTATATGGAGGTGACAGGTGTGTGTGTGTGTGTGTGTGTGTGTGTGTGTGTGTGTGTGAGTGTGTGTGTGTTAGGCTGAATCTCAAGTGTCAAAAGAAATTTCATGAAAGAGTGAGAGTAACAGAAGATCAGATCAGGGTCCCAAAGGCATCAGGAAAGGATGTGCCCTGGAGCAAATGTGACATTAACTATAAAGAAGAAGAGAAATGCTTCATCCTATGAGGCAGAAGAGCTGGGAATATGGGGAAAATAATAACACATCAAGTTCGTGCATTTTGTATATAGATGCTTATTTCAAACTGAGAAGCCCTAGGTTATCCAGTAAAATATGGCTTCTCCAGGTGGGTCGTTAAGTCAAGTAAAGTGAGGTTATTGATCTCCTTCCCTAAAGCAATGGATGCTTCTTTGTACAAGGGAAAAAAATGGAGGATGCAGAAGGTCAGCAGCAATGATTCAGGCTCAGAACCCCTAAAATAAAATGGCTCAGAAGCAAGTAAAAGAAAACAAATTGAGGTCACATTTATCTTGCTAGATTTCTGGATCAGGATGACATTTTGAGCACAGATTTGAATTCCACCCTCAGGTCTTTGATATGAAAAATTTTATACAAAATATTTCAAATATAAATTTCAAAGAATAAGATCACGAACACTTGTATACCCATCACTTAGATTCAAGAAATGTTAACAATTTGCCTGAATTGTAAACATTATGTTGGTGTTTATCTGTATAAATTTACTGCTGAACCATTTGAAACTGGGTTAGATATCATGATATTTAGCCACTAAATACTTCAGCATACATCTCCTATAGGAAAAAAGTCTTCTATAGAGCCTCGATACCTTTATCACCACCTAGGAATATTACCAAAAATACCCTGTTATCAAGCAACTACTGGGCCATACGGTCAAATCTCCCAAACAGACGAACAATTGCTTTTCTAGTGAGTTTTTTCACACTAGAATCCAATCAAAGCTTATGCACTACATTTGTTTTATATCTTTTGTTATTTTTAAACCAGAACAGCCACCCACACACACATATATTTTTTAATACCCGTGACGTGGGGATTTTGAAGAAATTCTAACAATCACCTTATAAAATTACCATATTCCTGAGGCATTGTCCCTTGCAGCATTGTTTAACATGCTCCTGTGTCTCCTGTATTCCCTGTATAGTGGAACTCTGGACTAAAGTCTTGATTAAATACAGATGAAACATTTTAGGCAATGGTATTTCAAAGGCAATGCTGTTGTTTCACATTGCATCACACCAAGAGGCACACAATGTCGAGTGGTCCACTATCAATGAGGTAGTTTGATGCCAACAGCCCTCTATATTTTAAAGGTACACTTAACCCTTTTCAAACAGGAAGTAATCTATAGGATGATACTTAACATCATCTAAACATTCTATTTCCTAAAAAAACTTTCACCTAATGGTTCCAAATTCACTGATAATAACTGCCAGAATTAATTATTTCAGGATGGCAAAATGGTGATTTCTAGTGGCATCATTCCTTCTATATTTATTAGCAGGCAATCTGCAATACATCACTTCCTCCTTTAAAAGGCAATGCAGTGGTCATTTGGGCTACCCACCAATATTCCATTTTTTTCTTCCTTCTGAGTAGAAGGAAGAAACCCTTAGAAGGAAGGACTAATCCACGATGGGTGGATTAGTCAGCTTTTGCTTCAGTAACAAACAATCCAAAATCTTACTGGCTTATAACGACAAACATTTCTTGCTCACAAGTCTGTGATTTGCCTGTGGCTCAGCTGTAGCTCTTCTGGGCTTTGCTCCAGGCTCCAGATCAGTGTAATGTGTCCCTCAAACCAGGAGTCTGAAAAAGAAGTCATGGCTCCTGGGGGCCTGCTCTTCTCTCGCTGGATGGCATGAGCTCCAAAGAGAGAGTAAAAGCCTGAGATGCCTTGTAAACCATCTGCTCCAGGCCAGTGTGCTGTCACTTCCACCCACATGGCATCAACCAAAGCAAGTCACAAAATCAGTAGAGGGAGGAAGTTTACTCTCTTCCTGGGGAAAAGGGGAGAAGAAAGTTATTTCCTAAAAACATTATACAATCTGCCATCGTGGGATTGAACTTTTCTACCCTCCTAAATTGGGACATGACCATATAACTTGCTTGGGCCATGGAAATATGAACAGACATGTGGTGTATTTTCCAGCACCTTCCTTTCCACTGCCACAGCAGCATTCTAAATTATTGAGTCTCTGTCACTTTGTGTCCCTAAGTGAGGATGACATAGATCAGAACACCTGCTAACCCAAGGTAGACATGTAGTGAAAGTGAAAAATAGACTCTCTTGTTTCAAGCCACTAAGATTTTGAGGTTGTGGCATAACCTACCTATCCAGACTAACACAAAGTAAAGTTTAATTCTTTCTTTTTAATTACTAATTTTCAGAATAAGGAGTGGGTGTACTAAGAATCCCCACTGTAGCAAATAAGCTTTTTATTTCCCCCTTTCTCTTTTTTTGTTTTTCCTTTCCTTTTCTTATCTTTTTTTTGAATATCATTATGGACTCATTTTGATTGATATGATCAATCATAAGCATTATTCTTTCGAGGCTTATATTGTCCCAGACTTGGCCAGTGAGAGTTCTGTCCTTTTAACAAGACGATTAATCTTCAGAATTTCCTTCCACTCTGACAGAGTAAGAAATCTTAAGCCCACTTTAAATTTCCCTGCTTCACACCTAGAACTTGCCACTTCTCTAAGGAGCCTTGGTTCTTTCTAGTGAGAATGGTATTTCAGAAAACAATACCTGAATGTCAGGTGTGCTCATTGCTACTGGAGTATATTGATTTCTAAGCTCTTTCATTGGACAGAGCATATTCTCACATTTTCTTTCTCTCCCTGTCCCTCTCAACACACACATATATGTATATGTGTATAGATAGATAGATATAGAGATATATAATAGACTTACAGATTATATGCAGATAAATATAAATTACACAGATTATATCGTATGCATGCTATATTTTATATAGACTACGTGTAGATGATATTATATATAACCTTGTGCTCTTATTGATATTTCCAACTCAGATTTTATATTATAGGGTTCTCCCCATTACCTTCTTTCTTTCTATTGTTTTTTTCTTTTCTCAGACACTGAAAAACTTGAATCCTAACACCATGAACAGTTTTGCTTATTTGCTTTTTTGTTTGTTTGTTTTCTGTCCACACCATGTGTCTTGTGGGATCTTATTTCCCTGACCAGGAATCGAACACAGGCCCTCGGCAGTGAAAGCACAGAGTCCTAACCACTGGACCGCCAGGGAATTCCCTGCTTATTTGCTTTATTCTACAACACGCATACAATAATTTCAAAATTATAACATCAACAATAAAACAACTGAGTGAAGTTTAGGATGCCCTTGAGTTCTTTTTGTCCTTAGAAACCCTGCCACCAAAAGATGGACTCTGTGAGTCAGAGTCCTGTGTGCAAAAGACATTTGAAATATTTCCTTTTACTGTATAGTTATATGTTATCTATTAAATATGCAATTTGGTTAACTGGTTACAGTTGAGCAGACAAGATCTGTGGAACTTGTCTTGCGTAAGGATCCTGGGGCAGCTTGCTCTGCCACCTCTTCCCGTCTTTCTGATCACCTGTGTCATTATCTCAGCTATTGGCCTGCCTTTTGTTCCTAAACTAAACTGTCCTCCCCTGCCAGGGAGCTGGCTGTGAAAAATGTTAGGTATTTAGTATCCCTACACCAATTTCAAAGAAAATCCTTCTTTGTTATAACTCTTGGGCCAGATGTGGAAGACTGGGCTGGCATGTGTAGAACTGCCAGGGAGGAGGACATGATTGCAGGGAAGATAGAGAGAATCAATGAGGAGAAGATGAAGGGAGAGAGTGACAGCTCAAGAGAGAAGGAGGGAACTAGCTGTGACTTGGAAGGGAAAGGCTGGTCATGGACACTAGTGCTGTGAGGATCCTCCAAATAAGGCTGAAGGAACCTGAGTCAGAACCTTAATATCTGCAGGCAACTGATTCTTTTTCAGCAGGTACTGTTCTAAAGACTTACCCCTATTGGCTCATTTAATCCCTCTGGCAACTAGATGGTAGGGTGTATGATTATCCCCATTTTACTGATGAGGGAAGTGAGGCAGAGAGAGGTTTTGTAATTCACCCAGAGTCATAGAGATATTGAGTGGCAGAGTCAGGATTCAAACAACAGAGCCTGGTCCAAACTCCAGCACATCATAAGAAGCTCTTCCTCCAAGAGCCAGGTAACTGGCTCTTAGAAAGTTAAAGGATTATTCAAGACCAGTGAGATTCCCTACTGCCTGTATAAACTGGTGATAGAAACTGTAAAGGGAGCCCTCCAACCATGTTTTCATCCCAGTGAAGCCCTTAATCCCTAAGTGACTGTGGAATAATTTTCTTGTTTAGAAACCACAATCTTACCCAACACCATGACTCAAATAACAGGCTGTGACAACCATTCTGAGCACAGACTCTGCTTGATTGTATTGTGGGGGGACCTGTGAGCGCAATCTGTATACGTGGGAAAATTATGAGATCTCAGACACTAGTTTGGTGTGATTCTGTAAGCTCCTATTTTTGCTTGTTTTTGTTTTCTAGGTTTTTGTTTACTTGCTTTGCATGTGTAATGTTATCCTCCTTCAACACATGGGCTCTCAGTTTTTCTTCTATTCAAGTATATTTAAACCTGGGCTCCAGGCTCACAATGTGGTTTTAGGTTTCAAACAACTCTCTCATCTCCCTGTGCTGGTTTTATAAACCAGATAATGACCATAGGGTACTCACTCCACTGACAAATCTTATATTTCAAGGGCACTCTGCCACATGGGAAGTAAGAAATAATAATGAAGCAAATTCCATGGATGTAAAGTGGTGAGAAAGCACTCTTCCTTTGGAGTCCGAATTTAAAATCATGTCATTGAAACTTATGGTCTTTACTGTTTATACATATTTTATATCCAGGACAAGAGTTTAAGCCAAGAGCCTACATACATCCGTCTTTGGCTCCCATCCAACACCTGGGTTACTACCATGCAGTTGAGTCAAGCAGAGAAAAAACAAAGGAATGAATGCATGCATGAATGAAATAAACATTGTTCTTCTATTCTCCTTGCTCTTTGTTGATGTTATTATTCATCTGAAGACATAATGGCAGGAAGGGTAGAAAGGACCTAGGGAGAAAAGGGAAAGGGCTACAGATCAAGAGAAAAAGCTAGCTGATTACAATTTGTAGAGAACAGAATAGTCTGAGAAGGTTTGCTAATATCAGCAGCTGTATTCGTCCAAGTGATACCAGAAAACCCAGAAGTCCCAGTGGATTATTTGCTCACATT
Organism: Grampus griseus; assembly: GCF_964374135.1. Lineage (NCBI taxonomy): Eukaryota > Metazoa > Chordata > Mammalia > Artiodactyla > Delphinidae > Grampus > Grampus griseus. The sequence continues at coordinate 69,244,645 of NC_139017.1, read as the reverse complement.
CCAGTCTGATGTAAGTGTTCCTGGTGGGGCAGCTTTCCTCCAAGCAGTGACTCAGATGCCCAGTTTCCTTCCATTTTTGTGGCAGTTCCATCCTCAAGACTTGGTTTCCAGTATCACCACTGGTATGAATATCCAGTAAGCAGACAAGAAAAAAGAGAGTGGAGAAAGAGCATTTTCTTCTCAACCACTTCGTCCTATAAGACATTCACATTACATCCACACACGTGCCATTGGCACCCAGTCCCTTCTAGACACGAGGCAGTCTGGAAAGGTGGCCCCTGGAAGGGGAGCATGAATTCTTGGTGGGATGTTAGCTGTCTATGCCATAACTCTAGGAGGGTTGGTTAGTCAGGATCCTGTCCTGAGAACACTTGTTTAGGAAAAAAAAAAAATGGCACTGGTAAGGAATTCAAAGGAAAAAGGATCACAAGCTGCCATCTCTCAAAAACCCTAGACATGGGCAGAACAAACTAGCCTAAGTCAGTCAAAACTGTGAAGTCAGTTGCAGAAGACAATTCCTCTCTTCCTTAATGCCTTGCTCTCCCCTGATGTTCAGACAGGCATTCATTCAGTGCTCTCACGGTGACCCCAAGCTCTTTGGACCCTTCTATTTAATGGTAATTCTGCCCCATTCTCTCAAGCCATTGCTAGAAGACCAGCTAATCAAGAGCCAAGATGTACACAACTGAATTGATCCTGTCGTTAATATATTTGCATTTTTACTATTCTTTATTTTCATAACCTAAGGACTGTAGAAACCTTGGACCCCACGAAAATGATTAACTCATGTTATCACAGTCCAATTTAGGAGAAATTTGACAGACAGCTAGTCCTTTGGAAGCCCCTCAATCATAGTACACAGCCTGTTCTATGAGTGAAGTCAACCCACTAATAAAATAGTAATAAATAATAATAAAATACTAAAACTCATAAAATGTCTGTCATTATCATAGTTCCTAATATTTCACAAAGGCCTTTAATATGCAGGTACAAATCAAAACAGCAGTATGAAATAAGAAAAACATATGATCTCCATTTTACTGATGAAGAAACTAAGACTCAGATAAGCTAAATGACTTTCCTAAAGTCACATAATCAGTACAGAGCAGACTAAAAACTAAAGCCAAGATGTTTTGATTCCTACTTCAGTGCTCTTTCATAATTCTGAGGAAATGGGCCCTTGCTTGTGATGTTCAGTATTTCTTGGGTATTTAGAAGTCTCTGCCTTTCAAATGATCTTCCAGCAAAAATTAGCCTGTTTACCTGTCTTCCAACCTGGTCTTACATTTGAGATCCTTTTCCTTATTTTCTCTTCAACATGTATTACCTCTACATTCACGTTCTAATTGTCCTCTTTCTCCACCTTCAATATTTTCTTATGGTCAATTATCTGGGGGGGAAAAAAGGTTCGTATTTTGATTAAAGTGCCATGACATATTCCTGCAGTTATTTCCCAATCCACAGACAACTTTCCACGACTGCCATCCTTCCCAATCACCCTTGCCAATCTACTCTCCATGGCAGTAATGCACTCTTTCCTTCCTTTTTTTTTTTTTTCTTTTTAATCATGAAAGCTGATTGAACAAGCACTAAACTAACAGTGTTGGATTGTGGCAGGAAAGCAAGTAAAGACCTTTGACCCGACACATATGGTTAAAAGAAGACTGTAGTATAAGCCACAAGATGGGAGTAAATTCCTCCTTAAATCCCCATGCAAATCCAGTCTGTTACACAGCAGGGCTTGTGTGTATTTGCCAGTAACTATGCTTAGGAGAAAATCTGCCTTGTTTACTCCATTTTCCCAGACTCTACTTGATTCAAGATACTCTCCGTTCAATTTTCTTCCCATATCCTTGCCTTTTTTCCACATTTCTAATTCCTTTAAATAATTGCCTCACAATCTCTGTTCTTCCTTCCCTTTACTTTCTTTTGTTCGTTTTGTTTTCCAGATTATTTCTTAGTCACACTTGATCTTAATATTTCTGCTCATTGCTTCCTCCCAAAATATATAATAGGAAATCCCCAGAAGATTTTTCTCTATTATCCAACTGCTCTAAAATTGAAGATGAGCTTATAGGACTGCAGTTGGCAAACTACAGACCAAATCCAGCCTGTGGTCCATTTCTGTAAGGCTCCTAAACTAAGAATGGATTTTACATGTTTAAAGGATTATAAATCCAAACAGACAGAAAGGCCCACAAAGCCTAAAATATTTACTATCTGCCCTTCTACAGAAAAAGTTTGCCAGCCCCAGACTATGAAAAACTTCTGGTCTCTCATCCATTGCTATCCTCAGTTATCTTGATGATTCTTTGAGATTCTCTGCCCAGTTTTCAAGTAGAGGACACAGGATAACAAGGCAACCAACTGCAAAAAGGAACCAGAACCCAAGGCCCCTAATATTTTTCTTCATGTGGCATGACCATTATTAGAAGGGTTTAGAACTTCTTTTTATCTCAATTTATTGTTTTAGGGGTAGAGTATTTTGGGTCATAGAGAACAACTCCTCAGATGACGGCCTTCACATTCCCACTGTATCAGGGCTACACTGGAGAACCAGCATCCTTCTCTCCAACCAGGAGAGTAAGAGAGAAGCAGGTGAGGTGGACCAGCATGCAAGGCAGCAGGGAGGTTGTCCAGGAGGAGAAAAGTCTCAATCATTTAGCCTCCAGGTGCATCCTAGGTGGTGGCGACTGGGTCTCCCCCAGCCACACCAAGATAGAGACTGATCTGAAACTTTCCCGCATGTGAATGACAACTCCTGGCTCTGCTTCTGATGCCCTGTTAGCAGGTTGAGGTGTCACTAGAGAAGTAAAGAGCCTGGGAGGTTGTGATAGCAGTGTCCCCGGGGTATTGAGGGTGTGCTGGCTGTGCTGACAAGCCTGACTGCTTCTCTGAGACAAATGCCAGAGCTAAGGTGTGTGTGAGTTTGTAACAGCAGATCTCAGGAAAGCCTCCACTAAAAACCCTAACCGTTATGAGGGGAAACGCTCTCTGCCGGCAAAATAGGATGAAAGCAAAATAGCAGACAACCAGCAACACACCGGAGCAAAAGCTTTATAACAAAAACCTACCTAACTGTAGGCACACACCAGCTGTAGAACAAGCTAAACTCACATGTTTAGGTCCAGGCTGTGAGAGTAGATTTAGGAGACACATATAAAGACTATAACAACAATACCAATAATAAGGTAGAAGGAGAAAGACCTTTTGCTGGCCCAGAATGTTACTCTTACTGGAATGTAAGATGTCCATAGGGTGATTTTCATTTTTTAATAAATGTTTATTAAACCTATATGAACTGCTAATTTTTGACCTAGAGCTCAGACAGGAGAAGACACTCATTCAGGACCAGATGGTTATAAAAAACAAGACAGAAAATAGAAGAACAGGGAAAGCACAGGGAGGAAGAGCACAGATGAAATTAAACAGATGTGACTTCAACGCTCGTCTTTTTTTTTTAATTAATTTATTTTTATTTATTTATTTTGGGCTGTGTTGGGTCTTGGTTGGTGCACGCGGACTTTCTCTAGTTGTGGCAAGCAGGGGCTACTCTTCGTTGCAGTGTGAGGGCTTCTCATTGTAGTGGCTTCTCTCATTGTGGAGCACGGGCTCTAGGCACGTGAGCTCAGTAGTTGTGGCTCACGGGCTCTAGAGCGCAGGCTCAGTAGTTGTGGCGCACAGGCTTAGTTGCTCCGTGGCATGTGGGATTTTCCCGGACCAAGGATTGAACCCATGTCCCCTGCATTGGCAGGCGGATTCTCAACCACTGCGCCACCACTTAGAAGCGATCTAATTTTGGGTGAGTTACCTCTCTGAGCCTTAGTTTTCTCATCTCTAAAGTTGGAACAGTATCTACTTTTCAGGGATCTTGTGAGGATTCGAGGTTGTTTTTCTAATGTAATTGGTTCATGGATGATTCCCTAGAGGGAAAGAGGACAGAGAGAGGAAGCTGTAGGTACTAGGTACTCTTACTCCAGGAAACGTGGGGCCAAGGTGGCCTGAGTGTCAGGACAGCAGAATTTCAGGCAGGGTTATATCCATATTTCCATATCCTTTGGGGATGAAAGATTAGAAAATTTGCAGTTCTCACTGTCCATACTATAGTGACCATGGAAATTCCTAGCTGCAACATTTCAGCTCTGGGGCCAAGATTTCTGGACAGAACGTTTGCAAATCAAGCCCTTCCTTCATTGCTTTCTGGACATTCCAGGCCCTCAAATACATGTGCAGGGCAATGTCCCCTTCTTTTTCTGCCTCTAACTTTGACTCTCCTGTTTTCTGACATTCTCAGCCTCCTGGGAGACTCCTAACCACATCCATGTGATAAGAAATATTCCTCTGAGAATGAGAGTTAGGGAAGGAAGAAATGCCACCAAAATTTCACTGGCCTGAGAGTGCCCACCCATTTCCTGCACTGTGGTTATCTCTAAAGGGAGAACCGGGTAATATCCCTGCCTCCAGGTTTGCAAAGTCTCTGGTATTATCAGTAATGAAAAGACAACCTAAGACTGGTAAAAGAAAAGTATCACTTTGGAAAGCAATAAAGTATACCCTGATGAGGCTGACTAGGAATATAACCTATGATTTAGCAATCTTATTCCCAAGTATATAGTCTGAAAACTCTTGCACCATGAGATACAAGAATACTCTAGCAGCACTGGTTATAACAGAAAAACCTGGAAACAAATCACGTGTCTGTCAAAGGCTAGGTGTATTAATAAATTGTGGTATATCCATATATATGCATAGATGTGCACTACACATCTGTGGACATAAATAAACTGTTGTACGTCTAAGGACACGGATAAATCTCAAGAAACACAACGATGAGGGAACCAAACAACACAAAAGAAGGTTTCCACTTATATACAGTTTAAAAATAACCAACACTAGGTAACATATTATTTAGCTATAAAGAAAACTAAGGGGGTGATTTGTTACATCTGGAGGCTGGAAGAGGGGTACCATAGAGGAGGTTCACCCAAGCATCTTCAGAGGAACTGGCAATGTTCTCCTATTAAGCTGGCTGGTTGGAACTTGAGTGTTTATTTTATGATCATAATTATACATTTTAAACTGTTTGGATATTTTATATACATCCTTGGCTATGAATAATTTATTTCACAATAAAAGAAATTAATGTAACCCAAATGTGCATAGGGCCCCTTGCAGAGTAGCCTCTGCTCTTACTCTACACTGAGCCCAGGAAGAGCACCAGTGTCAACCTTGACAAATAGCACAAATTTTATTAAACGTTTTGTAGAAGATGGAAATGAGTGTTATATATTGTGTAGCACATGGCAAAAGTTAAACTTTCCCTTTCTTTAATCATCTCTATTCTTCCTTTTTTCCTGCACAAATGCTTTCTCTTTCTCATACATCTGTCTCCTCCGAAGCCTTGAAGAAGCCCGTCTAGAAACTATGACAATCAATTCTTCCCACCTCACAGAGCCAGCTGTCCTGGCCAGCCCTAGCCCCCGCAGCATGATTGGGGGGCATTGACTGATACAGAATTTTGAATCTCATCAAAAAACTATTGACTACCACAACAAACTAATGTCAGAAAAGCAAAAGCACAGATGAACAGGAATCTGTCCCTGTCAAAAAGGAGTTACAAAGCCAAAGAGTACTGACAAGCGAGATGTTGACTATCTGAGGAATTGGCAAAACTAGTTTCATGCCATGAGAAACAGAATAGGTCCAATCACTCATTCACTCATTCTTAGTTCATGGTTTCACTTCATTCTTAGTGAGAGAATAGAAGCCACTGGATGTGAAGCCCCACATCTTCTGACCTACAAACCCACCTACTCACCTGCACTCATCACATCCTTCCTCCCTCTCTAAGCTCAACCTTTCCCTTGGGTTCTGGACTCCATCTATTCTTAAATCCTAGAAGATGTCAAGCCTTACATTATCTTTCTTCTCCTGAACCTGCAATTTCTGCCCCTCTCCTGGATTATCTTCATTGGCATGAAAACATAATCCACTATCTCTCTTTAAGAATATAACAACAATAATCCTCCATTGATCCACACCTCTCCATACCTACTGGTCCATTTCTCAGTTCTCTTCTACAGCCAAACTTCTTGAAAGGGTTACTTACTGCCTCTGTTCCTAAATTCTGAATTTTATACTACTGAAATCTAGCCTCTGACTTCACTGCTCACTGAAACACCCACTGACTTCCATGTTATGCAAAGTTCAATGGGCCCTTCTCAGTCATGTTACTGAACTTCTCAGCAATGGCACTCCCTCTTCCTTAAAACTTTTCTTTTTTGCTTCCTAAAACCACTTTCTCTCTTAATGGCTGTTTCTTCTCCTCAGTTTTCTTGAATGCTTCCTCCTCCTTGACCCAAATTTCAAATCGTGGGAGTCCAAAGAGCTTGTCTGAGCCCTCTTTGCTCTTCTCTCTACATTTTCTTCCCTAAATAACTTCATCAATTTCCACAGGTCTACTACTTATGGTCTTTATATGGAGGCCTTTTAAATTTACACGTGAAGCCTCTGAGCTCTTCTGAGCTTAAAACTCATATCCAACTACCTGCCTGGAGGCTTCTCTTGGAAAATTTACACACATCTGAAATGTAAACAGAACTCTTATCTTTCTCCTGAGCCTGTTTTTTTTTTTTTTTTGAAGTATATAGTTGATTTACAATGTTGCATTAATTTCTGCTGTACAGCAAAGTGATTCAGTTATCCATACATATACACTCTTTTTTATATTCTTTTCCATTACGGTTTAATCTTAGGATATTGAATACAGTCCCCTGTGCTATACAGTAGGACCTTGAGCCTGTTTCTTCCTCCTTCTTCCAAATCTTCCCAGATCAGTACATAGCAAGCCATTACTTCAGTGAGAAACATCCTTGATTCCTTTCCTTCCTTCATCATTCACATCTAAATCATCAAAATATCTGATCAATTTCTATTTTTAACATATAATCTCAAACCTACATTCTTCTGCCTTTACTGCCCTTGCATGACTCCAAGACAGTACCATCTCCTTCACTGTGATGGTGATGCTCCTGCAGCATCTTGTCACTCATCTCCCAAGTCCTCCCTCCTGAACTCCTAACTATGGGGCAACATCTCTGTGTGATCTCACTCCTGTATCTGTCCAGGATGCCCAGCTCATTCTATTCCATCCATATTTAACTCAGGGCCTCATTCTGCCCTTTCCTCTGCCTGAAGTTCACCCCCCTTTCCCAACTAGGAAAGGCTTCTTGTTCATCTCACCCAAAGTACCTCCACCCATCAGCCTCTGTCTCAGTCTCTCATTTATTCCCTTCATAAGAAACTAATTACAAATGGTGGCTACTTCATTTATTGTTTTCTGCTGCTTTCCTTTTTGTCAATATCTCCTACCTGAATACATGTTTCACGAGGGTCAGTACCTCCTATGTCTTGTTTATTCTTCTTCTTCCAGTTCCTAACACAGTGATTGATATAAAATAGTTGCCAGACATGGCGACAGAAGCCAGATAATGACAAATTCATAAAAAGTCCACAACAAAATGACTTCAGTATAAATTAATTGCCTCTTACGTGTCAGCCATTCTGTTGGGGAGACAGAAATAAAAGACAAGTAAATATGGCATGGGGAAGGCCACGACAGAGGCACACACAGGAGGTGACAGGCAGTCAAAGGTAAGGCACCTGATCTAGATGGGGTGGGAAGGTTAGCCAAGAAAGGCTACACAGAGGAGTCTGACATTTCAAAGGATGTTTTAAGTCATCCAGTGAAGAAATGGAGGAAGGGCATTCCAAGCAGAGTGAATAAAGTGTACCAGTCTGAGAAGACTCTCCTCCACCTAACTCCTCCAGCTGGAAATGTGTAAACCAAGGGCTCTGCTTACACTCTCCTTTCCTTAACCCCAAACTAGACAAATGTGCCACACTTCAAAATGTCATCTCATCCCCACCCTCTGCTTCCAGGAAGTACTGTCTTTATTAATCTCAGGCAGACCTACTTAAAAAGATATATTTAACCCACCTGTAAAATGCACAGATCTCAAGCAAAAGTAACAACTTGGAATACACTGTCTGCTTGCAAGTTTCCTACATTAACCTGAAAGAGAGACTCACCTGAGATGATGCTGCCATGTCACAATATCACTTACTCCATGCTCAGCAAAGGCAGAGAACAACCCAGAACTAGGATCGTGGTCCAGGAAACTTTTGAAACTGTGTGTTAATGATGGAGAAGTTTCTGTGGCTGTGCTGTGTAAAGTTGTTTTCTCAAGACTTTTATAGTTTTAAAAAAAAGCAGATAAGTAGTGAAGATTAGCCAGACTCTGGGTATAATCATTAGTTTCTAAGACCTGTGGATTCACAGGAGTCATTTTGAGTTATATTTAATGAAGGAGAACTTTAATATGATGTTTCTTTCCACCTTAAGGATTTCAAATTACACTTTAAAACACAAAAGTTAAAATAAGAAGGACTTTTAGGAATAATCTTCTTCACCCCTTCGTTTTATAATCCAAGAGACTTAAGACCAATAGAGTAAGACCATTCACGTAATCAAGGTGTTTGTGGTGGTTAATTTTATGTGTCAACTTGACTGGGCCCGGGGTGCCCACATACTTGGTCAAACATCATTTCTGGGTGTGTCTGTGAGGGTATCTGTAACCTGAGTAAAGCAAATTGCCCCTCCCAATGTGGAGGGCTCCGTCCAATCTGTTGAAAACCTGAATAGAATAAAAGCCTAAGAAAGAATTCTTCCTCTCTGCCTGACTGTCTTCAAGCTAGAACATCAGTCTTCTCCTGCCTCCAAATTTGGACTTGGACTGGAACTATATTATCTGTTCTCCTGGGTATGAGTTTCTCAGCCTCCATAATCACATAAGCCAGTTCCTAATAATAAATCAATCAGTATCTCTCACCCTCCCTTTCTTTCTGTACACACACACACACACACACACACACATACACACACACATTATTGGTTTTGTTTCTCTCAAGAATCTTCACTAATACAGTGTTCAATGTCATCCCAAGGGAATCACACATCCGACCTCAATAGCCTCCTCCAACCACCAAAGTCCTGAGGCTCCAGGTCAAACGCCACACCATTAGCAGCATTTGCCACCCAGGTCCTGCCATCTTCCTGTGTGACTCTCTGTCCACATGGGTGGCCTGTCCTGAGTCCTATCTTCTCTTTTTTTTTAATAATTGAAGGATAGTTGATTTACAATATTATATTAGTTTCAAGCATACAACATAATGATTCAATATTTTTATAGATTCTACTTCACTTAAGGTTATTATAAAATATTGGCTATATACCCTATGCTAGATAACATATCCTTGTAGCTTATTTATCTTATACACAGTAGTCTGAACCTCTTAATCCCCTACCCCTATCTCGCCCCTCTGCCTTTCCCTGTCCCCACTGGTAACCACTAGTTTATTCTTTATATCTGTGAGTCTGTTTCTGTTTTGTTATTTTCTTGCCTTCTCTTTTCTTTGACTTTTCCATTCCCATTAACCTTCTCTTTGCTTCTGCTGCAAGCAGATTCTTTTCCTCACGTAAATTGATACAATCAAATACTCTATACTCTGAGAATAACCTTGCAGCATCACAGCTAGTTCACTGAATTGCTCCCAGACTCTCGCCTGCTTTTTGACCCATCCCTTAGTCCCCTTCTGACTTCATTTCCATGCACACCCAGATTTGCTCCTAGGGGCTGTAGAAAACCCCCACTTGCCAGTATCCTAAACTTCCTCCGTCTCTGTCCTTCCTCCACATCCGTTTCCCTCCCCCCAGAATGTAACTCCAGTCACTTCACCTGTCAGCTTTCTCTACGCTTGTACCCAGCTGCGAATCGCTGCTAGAGAAAATCACACAGCTATAAATTAATGATAAACTTTATCTGCCTTCTCCACGCTGCTCCACAAACATACTGTGCTTCCTACTCAGCTGACTCTCCACATTTCAATAATAACTACTTCAAGATTTCTTCACTCTCTTCAGATACTTGACCCCTCTACATCCGAGTTCACTCTCAGAAAATTACCTTATTCTACTTCATAGAAGATAGAGCTCCATCAGACCAAACTCCTTCAACTTTCTAACTGTAGTGGATTGAATAGTGTCCCCACCAAAAAAAAAAAATGTCCAGATCCTAACCCTCAAAACCTGTGGATGTGACCTTATTTGGAAAAATAATTTTTGCAGACACAACTAAGTTTAGGGTGAGCCCTAAATCCAATGGCAGGTCTCTTGATAAGAGAAAGGCAGAAAGAATTCTGAGACACAGAGAAGCCGGCCATGTGAAGATAGAGGCAGAGGTAGGAGGTATGCAGTCTCAGACAAGGGACCCCTTCAGAGGGGGAGAGACCAGATGACACCTTAATTTCTGGACTTCTGACTTCCAAAACTGTGAGAGAATAAACTTCTGTGTACTTACACCACCCAGTTTGGGGTAATTAGTTATGGCATCCCTAGGAAATTAATCATGTCAATCAAGTTGGTACTTACCTGCATCCATAACTGCCCCATATCCTTCCTCTTTATTTACAAGAACAAAGGGTGGATACCTCCTATTTATGTCTCCAGATAGGCTGAGGATCCCACAACAAGGCCTTGTGATTAATAGTGCAAGTCTCAAGTCAGATGCATGGGTATGAATCCCAGATCCACCATGTACTGCGTGGCCCTGGTACCTATCTGTGCGTCAGTTTCCTCATCTCAAAGAAATGGGATAATAAAAATAGTACCTCTCAGAGAGGCTGTATAAGACTCAAATGAGATAGTGCTCTTAGAACAGTTCCTGCACAAAGAAGGGCCCAGTAAATTATTATCTTTTAATTAGCTCTGGTTATCTTCTTAGGGACTAAACTATTTAGTGAGTACTTCCTTTCTTGTTCTTTCAGCCTTTCTTTCATGGGATAATTTACATGAGTATTGAAACATTCTCAACGCTTTCATTTCCAAAAAACAACATCACTCCCCTAACCATACCTCGCCCCAGCGAGCTCCCACCCCATCCCTAAACTCCATTTCACAACAAATCTGCACTCACTGCCTTCACTTTCTCATCCCTTCCTCGTGCCTCAGTTCGCATGTGAACCGACTGAAATCGACTCTGGCCCTCCACTGCACCTGCACTGGCCAAGGCTACACATGACTAACTTCTAAAAAAAACAGTTGTTATCAGCAGCCTTTGTCACTGCTGCCCACACACCCTTTTTTTTTTTTTTTTTTTTCGCGGTACGCGGGCCTCTCACTGTTGTGGCCTCTCCCATCGCGGAGCACAGGTTCCGGACGCGCAGGCTCAGCGGCCATGGCTAACGGGCCCAGCTGCTCCGCGGCATGTGGAATCTTCCCAGACCGGGGCACGAACCCGCGTCCCCTGCATCGGGAAGCGGACTCTCAACCACTGCGCCACCTGGGAAGCCCCACACACCATTTTTTAAGAGCTTCTTTCCATTGGCTCTGGCACCTGCCCTCCTTGTTGTCTCCCAGGCTCTCTGGCCGATCTCCTGTGTTGGCTTCCCCCTCTTCTGATGATTCCTTAAATGATGGGTTCCTCAGGGCTTCCTTTTAGCCATTTTTTTTTTCTGTACCTTCAGTGAGATGTCGACCACTCCCAAAACATCAATTTACTCCCAACAGGCTGATGATTCCTGACTTGTCTCTCCAGCCCAGATTCCTCTTCCTCATTCCAGGCTCACCTATCTCATTGCTCACGAGATATATCTACCAATACGTCTTAGACATTTCAAATTCAACATGTCCAAGGGGGAATACTCACCTTCCCTGACCATTTCGAGAATCTACATCTTGTCTAGTACTCACTGTCTCACTAAGTGGCACCTCCCCTCACCCCTTGGTTCAAGCCAGAAACCTGCGAGCCATCCTGGACTCGTCTCTTCCCTTGACTTCGTAAAACCAATTTCCACCAAGTCTTATCCATTCAACACCTTAAATATCTCTCAGATTCACTCATTTCTCTCCTTCTCCACTGCCCTAATATAAGCTAATACCACATCACAAATACCTTGAAACTAATATCCCATCGGGGGTTTTCCTCCAGAATGTCTCCAAATTTCAGCTAGAATAATCTTTCCAAAATATAAATCTGAGTGTGGCCACCCCTGCCCCCATACACACACAAAGAGTTAAAATTTTTCATTGCTGGTATTTGCTCTTATAATAAAACCTAAACTCCTTAAAAAGATTTATCAGCCCCTCCACAATCTGGCTTTCAGCATTCAGCTCCCGTCCCATAGCCTGCCTGGTGTCTTTTTGTTCTCCCTTTCTTCCATGGCTTCATACCACTTCTTCCAGGAAGACCTCCATGACTCTCTGTCCTCCAGATATTACATGACATTCTCTGTACTTCTTTTAGCAGAGAACTCACCAGAACATGTTGGGATGCTGTAATTAATGTCTGCTTTCCACATTATATAGCAAGCTCTGTAAGGGTCAGAATCATGCCTGTCTTGTTCCCCATATCTCCCCAGTGCTTCTCAAAGCTCCTGACATACAGTAAGCATTTAATGAAGACAGGCTGAGGAAATAGACAAATGTTTTTCTAAGAGGGAGGGGATATTTGTATACATATAGCTGATTCACTTCACTGTACAGCAGAGACTAACACAACATTGTAAAGCAATTATACTCCAATAAAAAAAGTAAACAAATGCTGCTTTTCTTGTGAATAACTCAGTACTTTATACGACATTTCTCTAAATTCCCCGTGAATCATGACTGAGTTTGTATATGTAAAATGACCATAATTAAAAGTTATTGACTGAATTAAAGGAGCAATTAGAGTGATTTATCCCTGAACTCTCTCATAGAGTAAGTTAATTCAAAGGAAAGGAATTATTTGAAGAAAACCTAGAAACTGGGAGCCATTTAGTGGTGTGACCTGGAGACCTTGGAGAAAAGGTTTTAATGGCGTCGTACTCAGATTAAGATAGACCATGAAAAGGATCATTTATAGTAGACTGGTTTCCTGAGGGGTCAAGTTTGGAAATTATAAAGAAATACATATTAGAGGAATTTAGGATAGGAAGCCATGGACAACATCCAAATTTGAAGGATTACTAAATAAGACATCTCTTAACCTGGTCAAATTTGGACTCTATGTTTTATACTTTCTACACCTTTGACCAATAATCTACTTCTGATTCGCACCATTTCAGATAACTCTGACATCTTATTTCTCTTCTTTCCTATATGGATCATGGATGAGGTTTACAGACAATGTGTGCATTCAAATGGGATAGATGCAATCTTTGACCAAAATCAAGTCAGAAAATAACACATTTTAATGTTTGTGATTTGACATGCAAATAAAGAATGTAAAAGAGTATCTAATAAATGAGGCTCACATACCATGAGGGAAATGCTGTATGCAGGAACACTGACTGTCCAGAGAAGAAAAGTTTTAGATTTTGCATTGGAAAAGCCTGGCTGGCATTGTTGAGCAAGATTTCCAGAAGGTGGCGCCCGGAACCAATTAATGTGAAACACAAATGCCAATGTGCTGTTGGACATTTTAAGAATTAAAATGTTTTAAGAATTAAATCACCTCCCTTTTGAGACATATATACTCTGCTCACACACTCAGGAGATTGTGGAGTCCATGCCTTCTGTGCAGACACATATACATGCGCCTAGACACATTCCTCCACTGAGGAATAGAGTAGCATTTTATATACCACTACTATACTATGAAGGCTAACATTAACAAGCCAGACATACAAACACACATACATATGCATGTGAATTGGATCTGCTTCTCAGGGCCAATCCATCTCCTCCAAACTGGTCCTTTAACACCATCTACTAAATAGTCCACATTTCTCTGCTATATTAGCATTCTCTCTCTCTCTCCACAATAACTAATCCACTTTCTATGCTTTCTTCAAACACACAACATCCTCTTTTTCCCAGTTATTCTCACAAGATGACATGATTACTTACTTTAAAAGAAGGAGGGGGGCTTCCCTGGTGGCGCAGTGGTTGAGAGTCTGCCTGCCGATGCAGGGGACACGGGTTCGTGCCCCGGTCCGGGAAGATCCCACATACCGCGGAGCGGCTGGGCCCGTGGGCCATGGCCACTGACCCTACGTGTCCAGAGACTGTGCTCCGCAATGGGAGAGGCCACAACAGTGAGAGGCCCATGTACCGCAAAAAAAAAAAAAAAAAAAAAAGGAAGCCTTATATATGCTGTCTACAAGAGACCCACTTCAGACCTAGAGACATGTACAGACTGAAAGTAAGGGGATGGAAAAAGATATTCCATGCAAATGGAAACCAAAAGAAAGCTGGAGTAGCAATTCTCATATCAGACAAAATAGACTTTAAAATAAGGACTATTAAAAGAGACAAAGAAGGACACTACATAATGATCATAATGATATTGATATGTAGGGATCATAATGATCCCTACATATGATATGTAGGGATATGATATGATATGTAGGGATCATAATGATCCCTACATAAGGGATCGATCCAAGAAGAAGATATAACAATTGTAAATATTTATGCACCCAACATAGGAGCACCTCAATACATAAGGCAAATACTAACAGCCATAAAAGGGGAAATCGACAGTAACACATTCATAGTAGGGGACTTAAACACCCCACTTTCACCCATGGACAGATCATCCAAAATGAAAATAAATAAGGAAACACAAGCTTTAAATGATACATTAAACAAGATGGACTTAATTGATATTTATAGGACACTCCATCCAAAAACAACAGAATACACATTTTTCTCAAGTGCTCATGGAACATTCTCCAGGATAGATCATATCTTGGGTCACAAATCAAGCCTTGGTAAATTTAAGAAAACTGAAATTGTATCAAGTATCATTTCTGACCACAATGCCATGAGACTAGATATCAATTACAGGAAAAGATCCGTAAAAAATACAAATACATGGAGGCTAAACAATACACTACTTAATAATGAAGTGATCACTGAAGAAATCAAAGAGGAAATAAAAAAATACCTAGAAACAAATGACAATGGAGAAACAACGACCCAAAACCTATGGGATGCAGCAAAAGCAGTTCTAAGGGGGAAGTTTATAGCAACACAAGCCCACCTTAAGAAGCAGGAAACATCTCGAATAAACAACCTAACCTTGCACCTCAAGCAATTAGAGAAAGAAGAACAAAAAAACCCCAAAGCTAGCAGAAGGAAAGAAATCATAAAAATCAGCTCAGAAATAAATGAAAAAGAAATGAAGGAAAAAATAGCAAAGATCAATAAAACTAAAAGCTGGTTCTTTGAGAAGATAAACAAAATAGATAAACCACTAGCCAGACTCATCAAGAAAAAAAGAGAGAAGACTCAAATCAATAGAATTAGAAATGAAAAAGGAGAGGTAACAACTGACACTGCAGAAATAAAAAAGATCATGAGAGATTACTACAAGCAACTCTCTGCCAATAAAATGGACAACCTGGAAGAAATGGACAAATTCTTAGAAATGCACAACCTGCCAAGACTGAATCAGGAAGAAATAGAAAATATGAACAGACCAATCACAAGCACTGAAATTGAAACTGTGATTAAAAATCTTCCAACAAACAAAAGCCCAGGACCAGGTGGCTTCACAGGCGAATTCTATCAAACATTTAGAGAAGAGCTAACACCTTTCCTTCTCAAACTCTTCCAAAATATAGCAGAGGGAGGAACACTCCCAAATTCCTTCTACGAGGCCACCATCACCTTGATACCAAAACCAGACAAGGATGTCACAAAGAAAGAAAACTACAGGCCAATATCACTGATGAACATAGATGCAAAAAACCTCAACAAAATACTAGCAAACAGAATCCAACAGCACATTAAAAGGATCATACACCATGATCAAGTGGGGTTTATTCCAGGAATGCAGGATTCTTCAATATATGCAAATCAATCAATGTGATAAACCATATTAACAAATTGAAGGAGAAAAACCATATGATCATCTCAATAGATGCAGAGAAAGCTTTTGACAAAATTCAACACCCATTTATGATAAAAACCCTGCAGAAAGTAGGCATAGAGGGAACTTTCCTCAACATAATAAAGGCCATATATGACAAGCCCACAGCAAACATCATCCTCAATGGTGAAAAACTGAAAGCATTTCCACTAAGATCAGGAACAAGACAAGGTTGCCCACTCTCACCACTCTTATTCAACATAGTTTTGGAAGTTTTAGTCACAGCAATCAGAGAAGAAAAGGAAATAAAAGGAATCCAAATCGGAAAAGAAGAAGTAAAGCTGTCACTGTTTGCAGATGACATGATACTATACATAGAGAATCCTAAAGATGCTACCAGAAAACTACTAGAGCTAATCAATGAATTTGGTAAAGTAGCAGGATACAAAATTAATGCACAGAAATCTCTGGCATTCCTACATACTAATGATGAAAAATCTGAAAATGAAATCAAGAAAACACTCCCATTTACCATTGCAACAAAAAAAATAAAATATCTAGGGATAAACCTACCTAAGGAGACAAAAGACCTGTATGCAGAAAATTATAAGACACTGATGAAAGAAATTAAAGATGATACAAATAGATGGAGAGATATACCATGTTCTTGGATTGGAAGAATCAACACTGTGAAAATGACTCTACTACCCAAAACAATCTATAGATTCAATGCAATCCCTATCAAACTACCACTGGCATTTTTCACAGAACTAGAACAAAAAATTTCGCAATTTGTATGGAAACACAAATGACCCCGAATAGCCAAAGCAATCTTGAGAACGAAAAAAGGAGCTGGAGGAATCAGGCTCCCTGACTTCAGACTATACTACAAAGCTACAGTAATCAAGACAGTATGGTACTGGCACAGACACAGAAAGATAGATCAATGGAACAGGATAGAAAGCCCAGAGATAAACCCATGCACATATGGACACCTTATCTTTGATAAAGGTGGCAGGAATATACAGTGGAGAAAGGACAGCCTCTTCAATAAGTGGTGCTGGGAAAACTGGACAGGTACATGTAAAAGTATGAGATTAGATCACTCCCTAACACCATACAGAAAAATAAACTCAAAATTGGTTAAAGACCTAAATGTAAGGCCAGAAACTATCAAACTCTTAGAGGAAAACATAGGCAGAACACTCTATGACATAAATCACTGCAAGATCCTTTCTGACCCACCTCCTAGAGTAATGGAAATAAAAACAAAAATAAACAAATGGGACCTAATGAAACTTCAAGGCTTTTGCACAGCAAAGGAAACCATAAACAAGACGAAAAGACAACCCTCAGAATGGGAGAAAATATTTGCAAATGAAGCAACCGACAAAGGATTAATCTCCAAAATTTACAAGCAGCTCATGCAGCTCAATAACAAAAAAACAAACAACCCAATCCAAAAATGGGCAGAAGACCTAAATAGACATTTCTCCAAAGAAGATATACAGACTGCCAACAAACACATGAAAGAATGCTCAACATCATTAATCATTAGAGAAATGCAAATCAAAACTACAATGAGATATCATCTCACACCAGTCAGAATGGCCATCATCAAAAAATCTAGAAACAATAAATGTTGGAGAGGGTGTGGAGAAAAGGGAACATTCTTGCACTGCTGGTGGGAATGTGAATTGGTTCAGCCACTATGGAGAACAGTATGGAGGTTCCTTAAAAAACTACAAATAGAACTACCATATGACCCAGCAATCCCACTACTGGGCATATACCCTGAGAAAACCAAAATTCAAAAACAGTCATGTACCAAAATGTTCATTGCAGCTCTATTTACAATAGCCCGGAGATGGAAACAACCTAAGTGCCCATCATCGGATGAATGGATAAAGAAGATGTGGCACATATATACAATGGAATATTACTCAGCCATAAAAAGAAACAAAATTGAGATATTTGTAATGAGGTGGATAGACCTAGAGTCTGTCATACAGAGTGAAGTAAGTCAGAAAGAAAAAGACAAATACCGTATGCTAACACATATATATGGAATTTAAGAAAAAAAATGTCATGAAGAACCTAGGGGTAAGACAGGAATAAAGACGCAGACCTACTGGAGAACGGACTTGAGGTTATGGGGAGGGGGAAGGGTGAGCTGTGACAGGGCGAGAGAGAGTCATGGGCATATATACACTAACAAACGTAGTAAGGTAGATAACTAGTGGGAAGCAGCGCATGGCACAGGGATACTGGCTTGGTGCTTTGTGACAGCCTGGAGGGGTGGGATAGGGAGGGAGACGCAAGAGGGAAGGCATATGGGAACATATGTATATGTATAACTGATTCACTTTGTTATAAAGCAGAAACTAACACACCATTGTAAAGCAATTATACCTCAATAAAGATGTTAAAAAATAAAATAAAATTAAATTTAAAAAAAAAAAAAAGGAAGAAGCGGAGAAGGAGCCACCTCCATCATCAGGTGAAATTTTCTTATCTTCCATATGTCAACATGCAAATCTACATCCGCACACATGCTACCATCCTACACCAAGAGAGAAGCTGACTCTCCAGCTACCAAAGTGAATCCCTTCACAGTACTCTACATCATATTCTCACCTCCTCTCCACTTCCTCAGAAACCTTGGCTATCATTTTTGCCTTTTTCCTCTATTTCTCTCTCTTGACTATTCAAACTCTCCTTCTCAATGACTTCCTCCCCAGTGGTTTTCAAACAGCTCAAGTCTCTCCCACTGAAAAAACAAATAAAATGGGTGGATGTACAGATACAAGTTTGGCCATGTTTCATTGTTGAAACTAACTGATGGGTTGTTGAAATTAAGTGATGGGTACATGAGGGTTCATGATACTATTCTGTTCAATTTATTTACATTTGAAATTTTCCAGAATTAAAAGTTTTAAAATAGAAAAAACAGAAAGATGTTCCTGTTTGGCTCTTCCTGCCATCCAGCTCACCAGCCTCCCCTCATCCCTTCTCAGCCAAACTTTTAAGAGTTGCCTCTCTGTGTTCCCTCCATGTCCTTCTCTCCCCCTTCCTCTGCACTGCAATCCAGTTTCTTGCCCTGATACTCCATAGAAAGTGAAATAACTCCCACCACTGGCTTCCACGTCACTGAATCTAACAGATAAGGTTAGGTCTGCTTATTCTTGACTTTTCAGTAGCATGTGGTACTCAATCAAGTCCCATCTTGAACGCTCCCTTCCTGTGAGTTCAGAAATGATAATATTCCGGTTTCTCTCTTACTTCTCTTGACATTGCTTTTCTCTTTTTCTACTGTGCCATTAAATATTAGAGTTCCTCTTAGCTCATTCTTAGGTCCTTTTCACTCTACACTTTCTCCCAGGTGATCTCATTCATACTTTTGGCTTCAAATTCCAACATGCAGATCACTCCCAAAATCAAACCATCAGTTCAGACACTGACCCGGCTCTCAACTTCATAGCACCTCAAAGTTAGAAGCTCAGAGCTGAACTCACCTACCCCAAACCTGGTCTTCTTTCAATGTTTCCTATCGCACTCAATGGTAGGCAAGCCAGAAATCTTGGAGCCATACATGACAAGTCCTTCCTCTTTGTACCATTTCCAACCCACCACTAAATCCTGCACATTTTAGCTCCTAAATATCTCTAAAACCCACCTACTTCTCTCTGTTTGCACCACTACCCGCCCCCCCTCCCCCGCCCCACCAATCCAAGCTAACCTCACTTTGCACAACAACTACTGAACTGCTATTCAGCTCCAGCATCTATCCTGGCACCCTTCCACCCTGGCCCCTGAGCAGCAGCTGTAGTAATGCAAAAGCAAAGCTAAAATGCAAAGCTAATCATGTTATTCTTTGACTTAAAACCCTTCAGTGGTTTCCCCCTGTTTTTCAGATAAGGACAAAACCCCCTGCAGTCACAACAAGGCCCTGTGGGGTCAGCCTCCTGCCTCTCTCTCCAACTTCATTTCACGCCACTTTCTGCCTTCCTCTCTGTAGTCAAACCACACTCGCTTTTCAGTCATTTGTCCTCCCTCCCACCACAAGACCTTTGTGCTCCCTGTTCCTTTGTCTGGAAAGCGCTTTCCTTTATTCTTTGCCTATTTCCTACTGATCTTTCAGATTCAAGTCAAGAGACATTTCCTGGAAGCAGCTTTCCTTGGCCCCTCAGAGGAGGTCAGCTCCCTCTGCCATAAACGGCCTGGGCTCCATCGACCTCTCCTTCACTCACAGTTGCAATTCTACGTGTATTTGTGTGATAATCTCTGTCTCTTTTTGCTTATCCTTGTATCCCCGCACCTAGTTCGATGCTTAGCACGGAGTAGGCACTAAATAAATATCTGTCAAATGAGTAACTGAATGAATGTTCATTCCCTGCCAGGTTTCTATCTACTTAACCAGTCTCTAGACTATCTCCCCCATCACCTCTGAGTGAATACTCAGGGGTCACAAAGTCATTTTTAATATTAATATATCTCTGTGATTTTATAACTGATATATATCAGACACCCATATGTGGGACATGCCAGTCATTTTTATTATAAGGTTTGGAGCCAGATAATTATTTTTATACCTAAAAATGCAGATATAATGAAGTAGAACCCCCAATTTGTACTAGAATGTAGCATAAAGTATGAGACTTCAAAGCAATGTTGTACTTGGCTAAAGCCGCTTTAGGCTCTGCTTCCTGACACCTGGGGGTAAGCAGTCACTCTCCTCCACTACTTGGGGCACACTTAAGTACAAAAATTTTAAAGTACTGCTGGAAGTTTGTGCATAATTAGAAAAGAAAAAAGTTGCATATTCCTTCAAAATAAGTATAATTGGTTCTCAATTGTCTGCTATTTTGGATGGTACCATTTCCCTGAAAGGAAAGAAGGAAGAAGAATATTAGGGGTTGTTAATGATTCCCAGATGATGCTTCTCCGAGACTCAGGACTGATCTGGGTGCATGGCAGGCAACACTCCCAGAAAGTGCGCGGGTCAGGAACACAGCAGCCAATCTCTGGTATCCTATCTCCTCCCAGCTCCCCAGGAATTTGTCTTTAGTCTCAGTCCACCTTCCCTGTATAGACAGACTTGCCCTCATATCTAGCTTTAAAGCCCTGCATTGCTCCTAGCAGAAAAGGCTTCAGGTGACCCTCTCCACAGGGCCTGTGAAACTTTGTCCCCAGGGCTGGACTAAGGATTGCTGCAAGGTTTCAATGCTCAGAGCCCTAGAGAGAAATCCAGGGCTCCCACAGGGACCACAGGGAGAGAGCCCTCTTGAGGGTAACTACTATAGAAGATACATTGTATACTTCTTACTTCCCTTAGCACTCTACTATGCCCAAGCATTTTCAAGGTGGAGAAACATGTGGTCCATGGCTAAGTCCCCCAGAGCCTCACACAGGATCTCCAAGAAAATAGCATGTAACATGCAGTCTGAAGAAGTCTGGTTGGACACACTGTCCGTAAACAAAGGAAGCCAGTGTTTGTTTTTACACCTACTGTGTATCTACCTATCTAGACACTTTTCCATTTTACCTTATTTAATTCTAGATATTATTTGGCTCATTTTCTAGATGAGAAAACCAAGGCTCAAGAAACCTAGTGCATGCCCAAAGTTATGCAAGTAAAGAGCAAGCCCTCTGATGCAGACCGAGGTCCATGTCATCCCCATGCAGTTTCTTCCTCCATTACGCTCCTGTTTCCAGCTTCTCGTATCATATGACTCTGTGTCTCACCTGCTGTCCATTCTCTCAATGGAACCACCACAGGAAAACATTACCATTACAGAAACAAAAAGATATATCTTCTCAGGAAGACATAGAGAAGTTTAAAGACATTCTGTTCCATTATAATTTATAGAAACTGCAAAAGACATAAACACTGAAATCATGTTTAGGAGAATAAGTTCCATTTCCTATGGCTCTTAAATACAAACAAAATGAACATTTTCTTTTGCTAGTAAGTGGAATCATTGTAATGACAATAAGTAAAAGTAACTAGTTCCTAGACAAAATATAAATGATCCATGCCAGGCTAGCTCTCCAGAGATGATAAATCACTTTTGTAGATGGGCATTGTTATAAAACCCTCCACTTCTGGTGGTACTAGCTCCACCACTTGGGAACCACGGTGCCACGCCCTGCTGCTTCTAAAAGGTGCTGGGTCCAGCAGATCTGCAAACATTCCCCTCCCCCCAATCCAGTCTATTCTTTACCAACAGCCAAAATTATCCTTTTAACATCTAAATCAGATTCCACCACTTCTATGCTCAAACCCACCAATGATTTTCATTAGTATGAAGGAAAGTTTGACCTACAAGCCTTATGTCAGCACTTGCCAGTTGGTCTGCAATTGCCCCGAGGTAGTGGTTTGAAAATTTAGTGGAGTATTTTTTTGTTTTTGTAATGACTGGGGACCACCACTAGCCACAGAGAGGAAGATTACCTGGGATTTGTGTGTCCTGCAATGTGCAGATGCACCTCACACAAGGACGGCTTTGCCCTATGTTGTGCACTTCTTTTGAATGACCTACTGAAAGGCTAGTTGTTGGTGTCTGGACCTAGGGTCTATCTTATTTTTCCATATAACTACAGTTTCTGTATGGTTTAAAACTTCCTAAAATATTCAGGAATGCAAAATGCTGCATACTTTGTAAGAAGATTTAATTTGTTTTGATCATAAATTTATCAACTGTGCACCAGCTTGGAAAATCACAACACTGCTTGTGACTGACATTCCTTGTGATATTTAAAACGTACCTGCATTTTTTTTGGCATATATAACATCTATAGCTCTTGCACTGAAGGTGATTCTTCATATAGGTATGACTGCTAGTGTGGCATTTATGTATTAAAATACACAGCATTTATGACAAGTTTATTTCCTTATATTACAAAGAGGATATTTCATTGATTTGTTTTAATTATGTGTGTAGGAAGTTATATAACCTATAAATTTCACTGCAAGAGAGTAAAGGAAAAGTGAGGAGACACTGGACTTATTATACAAGGCAGAGTTGGCCAGAGTTTACTGATAGGGTTGAGTACATTATCCTATATGACATGCTCCATATTTATCTCTGAACTTTACTCTTCATCACTCCCTCCCCTCCAACCACACTGACCTTTGTGCTTTCCCTCAAAGCCATCAAGCTCATGCCCAGCTCAGATTCTCTGCTCTTGCTGTTTCACTGCTTGGAACACCCATCTTCTGCATCTCATTGAGCTCTCTTGCTTTATTCACTCTTCACTCAAATGCCACCTCCTGGGAAAGTCTTCTGTGACCACCACACTTCACATCACTCTATCTTTAATCATTAGTTCCTCCAGCAGGTATCCCTACCTACAAATCTATCATAATATTATTTACCTATCTATTCTTTATCTGGCCCATGGGAATATGCATTCCATGAGGGAAGTGGGCAATGCTATTTCGGATCCCAGTGCCTGCAACATGGAAAATGGCATAAAGTGGGCACTTGATAAATATTTGTAAAGTGAATGAATTAATGCATGAAGATATCGCCTGTGTTCCTGATCCCTAGGAGCTACGGCTCTTTCTCTTTCCTATCTACATAATTTATAGCCAGTCTAAGTAAGCATTCATTCTTTCAAATATATCCATCAAATGCCAACCATATTTCAGGCAGTGCGAACACAATAATAAATGACATAGCCTGCCTGCATACTTTGTAATTAATGATCATTTTCAGCACCTGTGAAGCACTTGAGTCCTACAGTGAAATGAGCTTATAAAAAAAAAAAACACCCATTTCTATTTTATATTCTGAGTATCTTTAAAATACAATAATTATGATATTCATAAATTAGAAGTTATCTCTCATATGTTAAGAAAAAAGTTATCACATATAAAGGAATTTTTACCAATGTGGAAAATCTTGCTGCCAGTGCTGGTGATGTCCTTTTCAAGTCCCCAAAACATCACCCCTCAGAGGCTGAGGGAGCTAAAGGCTGATGATGTTTGAATAAGTGGAAGCTTTTATTTCCCTTCAGTGGTGTAGCCAGCAGGGGCCTCTACCTACCTGGCTGAGATGAAACTACCCATGTAAGGCACAGAGGGACCATCTGCCCTCTGAAGGACTCCACTAGCTAGAAAGTCCATCCCAGCCTCTTTGTTAGGGTGGCACAAGTCAGCATCAGCCCCAGTTGATGGCATACAGCCACAGTGGAGGTTCCAGGCAGGAGATGATCATTCAGTCCCTTTCATTTCCCTACTCTCTGGCCAGGCATCTTTCCCACATGCTGAGGAGAGAGACAAAGGCAACCCCCAAACTAACAGAGCCTATATACTTGTACAGAGCTGTACAATGGATTTTCTCATTCATTTTTACGTGTGGAGGATAGATAGTACCATTTTGTTTTTATAAATTAGCAAATTAAGGTTCAGAGAGGTTTAGAAACTTGGTAAAGCTGCAATTTAAACCAAGGTCTTCTGGTTCTAAGTTAGAAAATGGAAATCATTGGCTAAAATAAGTTTGGGGGATTATCTGTGGGGTTTAATTCTCACTGGTATAGAACTTCACGTAAGGAGCAGCCTACATTCCACCCTGATCAAACACTTGAACAAATCTCAATTTACTGCCTACTTGGGCACATTCCCTCCCAGTTCCCACAATTTCATAAAAACTACATTCCTAGAAAGCTTCTAGAATTGAGAAAACCTTAGAGTAGGCCATGATGAACCTGTACTCTTACCCCAAACTTTAACAGTGACAGAGGAACAACGCTCTTACTTTTCAAAACTGTTACTGTTGAGCAGCACAATTTTAATAGAATGATGCAGGGGCGGGGTGGCTAGAAAGATGTAGGTAGTATTCTGAATTAAGGCGGAAAACTCTGATATGCCCCTTCTCTAAACCTCCTCCCTACATGCCCTCCCGCCACGCACCCCCATCCAGACACACAGACCAATTTCCTTTCAGGCCTGACCTTTAAGCAAAAATATCTAGGATAAACAGAGCTAAAAATGGGCTCCAGAAGGGCTGCCCAGGGATTTCAGGTCCACACCAGTATCCTCCAAAGGGCATATCCATGGGGCTGGTAGGAAAGAGTTAACATTTGAATTGGTGTTCTACCAAAGTAACTCAGGAAGGTAAAGCTGTGTTGGTTCTTACTGCAAGAATCCTAAGTCCCTTTAAAGTACCAGACTACTTCAAAAGAATTTCAGGAGTTTCAACTTGCTACAAACATGCGTGTGTCCTAAAGGCTTAAAAAACATCAGTCTCCTTCCAGTGCCCTCCTGTCTACCCTATCAATTCCCCACCTCTTGGCATGGTTTGGATTCTCCTCTCTCAGCCCGCCCCAGCTTCCTTAGAGCAGGAGTGCACGGCTGGCTGTGTCCTCTGGTCGCCGGTCCAGAGTCCCGTGTGGGAGAGATGCTGACTCCCCAGCAGTCAGGAGGAGAGGTGTGTCTTCTCAGGTTTCCTGAGTTCACCTGAGGTAGAGGTCAGTTCCTGGCTTGGGTGGCTCCCTCTAGCTAATAGACTAGAGGCTGCAATGTGAAAGGGAGAGCCGGACCAGCCCAAAGCAGAAAACCAATCTGACCGAGCTCCCAATCTTGCTGAATATGGCCCATTAGATGAGATAGGGAAAGACAGCAGAAGTGGATGCAGGGTGAGAGAGGCGGTGAGAAAAAGGCTTGTTGGAAACCAGGAATTATGAAAATAACATTCAGATACAAACTTCCAACTTTGTCCTGCAATCAGGAAAGGCTGCAAACTTTTCACAGTAAAGAGCATTTAAGACCTTGACTTTCTTGTACAAGTTTGTCTGCTGCTGGTAATTAGCATGCTGTTGTGTAGTTTATTCTACTGAGACAAAGAGCAATGATTACATCTCACCTTGTAGATGAGGAAGTGAGTGATGAACATTAGCACAAAAAGCCCACCCTTTGGAATACAAAAGTATAGCCAACAAAGACAGCACAAGAAATCATCCTCTGCATGACCCCATCCATCTCCTGACCCACCTTGGTCAAGGTGATTGTCACCTTGGAGCACAACTGGACCTTTCCTCATCAGCATATGGGACGATCTGCCTTTTTGTTTTCTCGGAGGTAAAGGGATGGAACCATAGTGGTTCCAAAACCTATGGCCAGGCGTCTCCATCCCTCTGTGCCAATGATTTTTCTATGAAGCAAAGGATTCAAAGGCTGTGTCAGTCAGGCTGAGCAGGGAGATGCAGCAGACATCTGAGCCTTCATTAGACAATGAAAATTAGTAAGGGAGGAACAGAGAAAGAACAAAGAGGGAGGAGACAGAAAAAGAGGGGAGGTCCAGGATTCCCAAGGAAAGGGGTTTCCTTTCTCTTCCCAGAGCCCCCAGGAAGGAATAAATATAATTATCGACCTAGCATGACAGCATACAAAATAAAAGAGGCACCTGCCAGGTGACCATCTCTGCCGGGACTCGAACCCGGAACCTCTGGATTAGAAGTCCAGCGCGCTCGTCCATTGCGCCACAGAGACCTCACCACACACACAGCATCAGCACCAGAACTGAAAAAGCACATACCTTCTGCATCACCGAGCCATCTCAGCATCCTGCTCTCTGAGCGGTGGGGGGACAGGGACAGCTGGAAAATCTGGAGTGGAGATCTACCAGCCGGCTCCATCAAAGCTTTTCTCAATACCGTGGGTCCTGGGGTCCTCAGAGGATTGGAGAAATGTGAAGGTGGTCATTCTCCCAGTCCCAGAATCTCTGATGGAGTAGGACAGAGCTACAGCCTTTGCTCTTCTTTCCTCTCCATCCCTAAGGGAGGATAGGGAGAATGCCTTTCTATTCTCATGCTAATTAAGCAGAGCGCACCCAGCCCAGCGGAGAAAACTGAAGCCTTCTCTACCTCCACCCCTCTCCCTCGCTGTGGTTTCATCCCATTCCAGCTATTCTCAGACAGGGGCTGGGCAAAGCTGGGAGATTCAGGAAAACCCTCGATCCCTGAGACAAAGGAGCTGCCTCCGTAAAGAAACAGTGTGAACGGCAGCAGCGGCTAGCAGGGAAGCTGGGCTCCAGGGGACTGGTCCAGTTCTCAGCTTTGAGAGCTGTATCTGTCGAGTCTGGGGAAGAGGTAACGGGAGTCTGATATGACGTTTCTTTAGCATCTTCACTAGAATTAAGGATGGGAGTGGAGTCGAGCAGCAGTGAATGTGTGTGTATGTGTGTGTGTGTGAGAGAGAGAGAGAGAAAGTGAGAGGGAGGGAGGGAGGGCACACACAGAGAAGAGGGTGAGAGTGGCAGCTCTGTAATGAAATACAGATGGTCTTCAAGCAGCCCTCCACGAATACCTGCTTCCCTTCCCCCACCTTCCCCGACTCCAAGTCTGCCTTTCTTTCCTCCCAGGACTGTCTCATTTAAAGAATGAGGATTTCTCAGCTGTCTGGGCTTGCTAGAGGTGTCCCAGGACAATCAAACTGACCATCTCTCCACAACCATACATAAAGACCTCCATACCCAGCCCAGACCCAATAACACAGTTCCCATTTTTAAAAGCTTCCTAGAGAAGACAATGCCATAATCACTGTTTCCACTATGCCAGTCCTTCTGAAAGTCTAATCTAAGCCCTTCTTACCTCACCTTCAGCTCATTTTATCTTATTTGATTCCCAGATACATCAGGGGACAATGCATTGATCTAAAGACTTTGATTCAGTGTTCAGGACCGTACTCCCACTCAAAAGGTTGCAATAAGAGCAAAGCGCTGGCTCAGATTCCCCTCGTGCTCCCTCAGTGTGTTCTTCTTAGGGCCCACGGCTCTGGGCACTGCCAACTGACTCCGATTATAACTCCAGATCTAGGTGATGGCCAAGTGAAGAACAATATGACAATATGAATGGCTTCAATTAGAGGAATCTTTAAGGGCTCTTCTAACTCTCAGACTACATCCTAGTGCAACATCTCACACCTCCCTACCTGTTCCTATAGCCCCAACGATGGGATCTGGGAGAGAACGGACCAAGGTGATTCAGTCAGGCTGGGATGCAAGGGGAAGACTCTTAACACTTGGGGAAAAACAGCCACTCCAATCAAGCCTGCCTTCCGTCTAGGACCTAGAGATAGGAGCTCAGAAAAGTGAAACAGATTATGCATATTACAAACCTAAAGCAAGGAGGCTCATTATAGGCCGTTCTTAATACATTTACCCTAGACAACTCCAAGAACCTGACACACAGAACTCCATGCTGGCCAGAGACTGTATTACTTTGAGTGGCTAGTAGCAAGGTGCTAGTCAAGGAATTCACCAGGAGATCCGTGTGCCTGTAAAGGGAAGCTCAACCCTTAGGCCAGCCATGAACCCCTTGGGCACAAGGAATAGGAAAGCCTAGGTTCTCAAGGTACTTTGCACCAGGCTCTGTCCATGTTCTCTGAGACACGACACACATCCTTTGCTCTTCATAACGATATAGCCCTATACCCAAGAAATCTATCAGTCCCAAGTTCTGCCCAAAGCTTCACTACCCTAAGAGATCATGTGTTCTCCACAACCTGAATGAAGAGCCCCAGCTCTCCAACTCCCTCCAGGACCTTCATTCGCTGTTCGTAATGTTCTCAGTTGGGGCTGGGGATACAATGATGAGAGATAATAATGACATGGTCCCGCCCTCAAGGATCCTGTAGGCAAATTCTAATCTAGGAACTACTCTGAAAGACTTACAGGAAAAGATGGAATCAGTCTTATTACCCACCAAATAAGGTGTCAATTTTCCAAGTTCACACCAAGACCGTAACTCTGGAAACAGAAAGATCCAGCTTCAGTAGCAAGCTGTGCAGCTTACTTGCTTCAAAACCCTGGGAAAATGACTTATCTTCTCTATCTTCCATTTCCTCCTTATAAACTGAGGGCAATAAAAAAATGCTGTTGAGAAAGATGATCTGAGACTTCATGGTACACGCCGTTGTCCCCTTCCTTCCTCTGTCCCATGAGTTATAATTCTTGACTATCTTGCCTGGATTGCCTCCTTACTCTTAAATACCCTTCCTTTATTTTTCCTTCACCCCCCACAGCAATTTCTCCATTCTAGCAAAAAACCCACCCCTCCTCAACAAGAGTCTTTCCAGGACCCCTTATACTTACAATCTGTATCAATAAAAATACCCTTGCACTTTGTCCAAGGATTTTTATCAAATAAGGAATGTCCCTCTGACATCTGTTATTTCACTTTACATCCATAAATCAGATAAAGCTTCTTGATAAGTGTGAATACTGTCTCTCAACTAGGTTTTTAACTTAAAAATAAGAAGGGAAACAATCAAAGAAAGTGATAGTTTTTAAAGGGGCAGGAAAGATAAGGTTAAGCCATTCAAAATGATTAAAGAGAGTACATCTTTTTTCTTCTTTTAAACTAGGTATGTCATTTGTGTTTATGTAAACCCTTAAGAAGATGAGTACATTCTCCTTCCAAAAGAAATTTTGTACTGATTGAATTCTCCAAAGATCTGTGACTCAAGCATTACTCATGCTTCTAACTGAATACCACCCTTTGACCCCACAGACACACTGGTGATGCTCATACATTATTTCATTCACAAAGTGTTGCTGGGATACATATGATAAATGCCAAAATAAATTCTCCCATTGGCCCGGAAACAAATACAATTAAATCCCACATCCTACTGTGGTCCTGCTGACAGCTTCCCTAAAGGTACTTATACCAACTAGTCCATGTTTTAAATACTAAGAGATATTAGATGGAGTAAGACAGTGTAATAGTCATTTGGATAGCACAGCCTTTAAACACCATACTTTCATCTTTCAGTCCCCACAATGTTCCAAACCTTATTCATTCACATCTGTGTGGACACATCCTCCAGAAGTGGTTTCCATATACCATTTTCTAGTGTCCCTAATGACTAAAAGCTCCCTCTTACTTTTTCACCCCTACAAGTCAGCCCACCTCATTCCTCCTGTCAGCACCTCCCAGAGAGGTTGAGAAACGTGTTTTGCAAGGTCAGGCCTGTGGGGCTAGGCCCATTCTGCAGAAGTAACAGATGCTCAGCTCCTAACTCCCTATCCCTTAAAGGGCAGCAGGGACATATCCATAAGGCTGGAAAAAGGCCTTGAGTTCTTTTCCAGATACTGCATCCTTTTGGGGCCTTGCTCCATGTCATTTGTCTATTCCTCTCATGCATTTTTCTAACCCATGATAATAAAGCATTTATGTTCCTAAAGCCTTCTATTTCCTTCCTTCTTCAGTCAAGGAGCTTGACAAGATTGCTTGTTCCATCCTCATCTTTTTCCTGTTATCTAAGCAGAAAGAAGTGAGTTAATCCAAATAATAATTGAGCCTGAGATCAAGCCAAAGGAGGACAAATACTGAGCAAATTTTGCTTTAATCATCACATCCAACTTTCAGAAACCATTCCAGGTCTAGCCCAGTCCCATTGGGTTACCCAGCCCTCTCAAGCTTCCCCAAAGGTAGACCTAGAACCAACCTATCTTGACAATGGGCTGGACTTCCAATGACTAGTCAAGGTCACAATGGAGTCCACATAGGGTCAACCTCCTACGGGAGTCTAAATAATGCCAAAGAATCTGGAGATAGAATATCCCTTTCCTGGTTGCCTCTATCTCCCATCTTTCTCAACCTTCTCCAGGAAACTGTCTACAAAGTTCAAGATGGCATGTCTCCAAGGATATGAATTCTCTGTTTGGTCAAAAAAGATGAGGCAGCTAGCAGTGTCTAACAAAAGAAGAGGAAGTGAGTCGATATGTCCCACCAGATCTTTCTGGGAATTTGCTGGAAAATGTTCCCCCCAAAATGAATTAATTTCTGGTATTTCCTCTCTAGTTCAACGCCTTTTCTTCTTTTTAAAATCCAGGGTCTCGTAGACATAGAGAATAGACTTGAGGACACAGGGAGGGGGAAGGGTAAGCTGGGATGAAGTGGGAGAGTAGTATGAACATATACACACTACCAAATGTAAAATAGATAGCTAGTGGGAAGCAGCCACATGGGACAGGGAGATCAGCTCGGTGTTTTGTGACCACCTAGAGGATAGGGAGGGTGGGAGGGAGACGCAAGAGGGAGGAGATATGGGGATATATGTATATGTATGGCTGATTCACCTTGCTATACAGCAGAAACTAACACACCACTGTAAAGCAGTTATACTCCAATAAAGATGTTTAAAAAGTTTTTTTTTAATTTAATAAAATAAAATCCAGTGTCTCTATGCCTCCGTTGCTAACCCCAAGCCATCCCCTTCTTGTGTGTTCAGTACTAACTCCCCCGTTGTGTTTTCTTACAGTTTCTTCTCATCATCTCCAACAATTTCTCCTTCTTCCTCAGGGTACATCAACCTTAGTCATTTCCTGATTTAAAATGTCCCTTCCCCCTCTGCCCACACCACTCCTCAGCCATGTTCATTTCACTTCTTCCCACATTCTGCAGTTGACATTCCCTAATCCTTTCCCACCCAGTCCCTATGCCCTGCAAGGCTCAATTTCTCGGCCATTTTCCTACCTGTTCTCATCTGCACTTGGATTCATCTATCCTAAGAACTATTGCCCAAATTCACTGTGCCTGGGCTCTCCCAGATTCAGCCCACTGCTCCTCTCTGTCTCTGTCCCCGTAGCCACCACCCTGAAGACTTTCTGAGTTTCGCAGGCCCCCAAGCTCCTCGACCCTCACCCTCAATCATAATACTCTGTCACTTGGCTCCAGAGTCTTGGTATTGTCTTTCCATCATCCTCAGGTTTTTTCTTTCCTCTAGATTTCATTCCCCAGATCTCTTTATTTCCCTCCCATCTTTTCAGCCCAGATCTCTTCTCCTTCTTAAATCTTCAGTCTATAGTACCTGTTCTGAATCTCTTCCTACCCAGTCCATACAGTGCCAGATTTCTGAGGGTTGTCCAGAATGACTTGCTGGTCCTTCCCTTCTTCACCATGTTCACCTCCAGACATCCTGGAATCTTCCAGTCTCTACAACACACCTGTGTCTCTTTTACTTCTTTGCCTGGGACTCCGTGCACCACTGGCTTTAAAACTGAGAGACCCTGAAGAGGGCCCTGCTAATCCCCACAGCATTGAGTTACCAGAGGGATGGGCTGGCAACCAGGATCCTTAATCTTCACAGTGACCATGGGGCCCTTGGTCCTTAAAGGGGCAGATGCTCTAGGACAGAGGCTGAAGAATTAGAAGATGGATCCTTAAAAGGCCAATTATTCTGTAGTCATTGGCCAAGGGATTCAAGAACCTTGGATTTGCCTAATACTAGGAGTAAACTGAGCTTCCTTTCTCTTTCGTCTACCTCAGCTCCACTTCCCTTTCAGCCTGGAAGGAACCTTGAGGTGAACACAATAAAGCAGGCTCCACAATGGCCAGACAAAAAAGGCATTCATCTTTTACAATGCATCGGTTTAATTAAACAAAAAAGTACAACCATGAAAGTTTCAATCCCAGGAACTAAACTTGTTCTTACATAAGGACCTTCTGTTTGACAAACCATAGCAACATCTATACACAGTTTATCCTTACACAGCAGTTCATCACTGCCTACAGAGGATTGGGCCTTCTAAAGTCTGTCCTAAAGAGTGTTTAGTCCCCACAATGAAAGCAAGGTTAAGGGAAAGCATTTTACCTTGAGTAAGCCAGTTAATCTCCTTCAGGATCAGCTTCTCCTCCTTTAAAAGGTGGTAGCTGAATTTTCAAGGTCCTTCCTCATGCTACCTGTCTACGATTCTACGAAACATTATTAACAGTAGTCATAATGATGATAAAAGGTTTTGGAATTCTTTATCTCATTTTATCATCAGAACAGACCCTAGATTGTGGAAAAAGTGATTATCGTTATCCTCCTTTTACAAAGAAAAACTTTGATCAAAGACATTAAGTGGCTTGGGACTTCCCTGGTGGTGCAGTGGTTAAGAATCCGCCTGCCAACGCAGAGGACAAGGGCTCGAGCCCTAGTTCAGGAAGATCCCACATGCCATGGAGCAACTAAGCCCGTGCACCACAACTACTGAGACTGCGTGCCACAGCTACTGAAGCCAGTGTGCCTAGAGCCCGTGCTCCGCAAAAGAAGCCACCATAGTGAGAAGCCTGCGCACTGCAACGAAGCATAGCCCCACACACAGCAACAAAGACCCAATGCAGCCAAAAATAAATAACACAACCTTTTAAAACAAAAAGACATTAAGTGGCTTGCCCAAAGTCACTCAGCTCAGAAGCGGTGGGGCAGAAGAGCC
Source organism: Grampus griseus (assembly GCF_964374135.1). NCBI lineage: Eukaryota > Metazoa > Chordata > Mammalia > Artiodactyla > Delphinidae > Grampus > Grampus griseus. The sequence goes on along the minus strand of NC_139017.1, from coordinate 69,211,518 downwards.
ACTAGTGCCGTGTTCTGACTTCTGCCACCGCTCTAGCCAGCTGTCCACAGAAGAGATCTGCTGATAGGCACGGGCTGCCCGTAAGATTTGTCCCAGGAAGTGAGATTCTGAGACCTTTCCCCGCCTTTGCATACACAGGGTGGTGGCCCAGGGAAGGACAGAAGGGCCAGGCAGGTCTGGAAAGAGCCACAGGGCGGAGGAAGAGGCTATGGTGCTTAGAAAACAGACAGCAGCATTGGGTAAGGCAGCTCTCTACGGGCTCCCCTTTAGTGGCTCACTCCCCTTTCAGTTACTTTAAGTGAAAACACAGGAAACATTTACCTGATATCCAGATAAATAAAATAACCTGCCCAAGATCAGTCAACTAGTCATTCACAAAGCTGGCACTCAATTCTAGGTTTTCTGACTCCTACTTTAGTGCAAAAATGTAGGAGTCAGAAAACATCAAACACCTTTTAATGAAATACATCAAATAACAGGTAAGCGAGAAAAGCATTTTAACAGATTCAATCCTTAGATCAAATACAGCGCTCATTCATCAGATACAATTTTTTTTTAATGTTTTTCCTTGTGCTGAGAACTCTCAGGATTTGCTCTCTTAACAACTTTCTTAGATAACGCACAGCAGTGATAAACTTCAGTGACCTTTTTATTCTATTATAGTGTCACCAATTCACTCTTGAGTCTTCAATATCATCCCTGTGCAGTGCGTGTGGGGAAGGGGAGGGAAGACCAACATGCTTAGTATTCCGTCTTAACTGATAAATTAAAAAATCAAAAGTATTGGATAAACTCTTCCCAGAATTACTGAAGGCTCAAAATAGAAAAAGAGTTTAAAATAATTGTCTCCATTTTTAACCTTATGCATCAGTTGAATTTTTACCACATGCTCTTATGACACGAATAAATTTAAAAAAAAACTGATTTGAAGATTAAATTGATAATGCTAAGTGGGCGCATGCTTGCTCTTTATTTTCTCTATTTCTGTAGTCTGTAATTTTTGTCAACCCTCTCCATCCGTAATTACATAGATTAGTAAACTCATGACCATAGAAATTAAATTACTCACCCAAAATTACAAAAATAGACTCACCATAATGGTCTAATTGGAAAACTACAGACTTTAAAGTCAGGATTGACCAAGGTTTGAATCTCAGTTCTGCAACTTACTATGGGATGATGGGCACCGAAGGGCACCTAAATGTACCTCTCTGAGGTTTGCATTACTCATTTGATTTTTTAGATGCGCACAAGTAATAATGCCATGTAAGGTCATTATAAGGAATAAATGAGATAAAGGATGAGAAAATCCTTAGTAGACTAGTGCCAGGTAGTTTCCATTTTTACAGAGAAGAGCTTATACCCAGGGTTTTTCCCTTATCCCCGACCCATGCCACGATTGATTTCAATGTAGCTAATGCGAAAATGTTCTCACTAGAGTCACTAATGGCTCCCTAATCGCCAGATTCAATAGTCTCACTTCACCTTTCTGCAGCATTTCACGCTAGTGACCACACCTCTGTTCTCGAAAATGTTCGCTCCTCTGGTTTCTGTGACACATGCTACTCTCTTCTAATTTGCCTCCTACTTCTTGCCCCCCACCCCTTTTCAGTCTCCTTCACTAGCCCCTCCTCTTCCTTCTTAAATATCAGTGTTCCACAGAGCAGCGTTTATCAGAGTGCCAGTCAGAATGTTAGCAGTGTTTTCATATTATTAAATAGAAGAGAAAAGAAATGATGGGACAGGAAGAGACAGGACAAAATAAAAAAGAAAATATCAGAGGGCATCACCTTCTAACAAGACCATGTACCGGTTCATAAAATTTTGTTTTAGTTACATGTACATGGATTTGTGTGGGCTTGTATGTTCTGGGGCACAATAAAAATTAACTTTTTCTGTGAGCTGTGGTCAAAAATACTCTCCCAAAGTGTGCCTTGCTCTCTTCTCATATTTTCACCCTGAATGATCTTAAATAGCACCATACCACATACTACCAACTACGAGCTAAAAATTTCCATACCCATATCTCAAAGCCAGACATCTCACCTGAAAGCCAGATTGGTGTATTTGGCTGCCTTGAAACAGCCATCCCTATGTGACTCACAGGCATCTCAATCGTAAAATGTACAAATCTGAACTTACAGTTCCCCATAAATCTCCTGCTCTTCATAATCCACCAGTCTAGCTAATGTTAGTGCCATCCACCTACTCATTTATCCATTTATTGATTTCGCAAACCCACAAACATGTACTATATACCAAGAAAGTGCTAAGCATTTGAGACACAGAGATCATGGAGATACCATACCTGCCCTGGATAGAGTCACAGTCAGAAACAAAATAAACAGAATCATAAAACAAAAAAGTTGCCCAGGGCTTCCCAGGTGGGGCAGTGGTTGAGAGTCCGCCTGCCGATGCAGGGGACACAGGTTCGTGCCCTGGTCCGGGAATATCCCACATGCCGCAGAGCGGCTGGGCCCGTGAGCCATGGCCGCTGAGGCTGCGCGTCCGGAGCCTGTGCTCCACGACGGGAGAGGCCACAACAGTGAGAGGCCCGCGTACCGCAAAAAAAAAAAAAAAAATGTTGCCCAACTGTAGAAGTAGGTCCAGCGTCCTACAATATCAAAGAATATGGGCAAACTAATCCAGGCTGCAGAACCTGAGAAAGTTTTCTAGAGCTGCAGACCTAACCTGAGGTTTAAAGTAAGAACAGTTGTGAATCTGAGCCAAAGAGGTTAGAGTGGGAAGAGTGCATGCATATGTGTGTGCGTGCGTGTGCATGTGTGTGTATGTGTGTGTTGGGGAAACAGAGAAAGAAAGGCATTCTAAGGAGAGGGGACAGCACAAGCAATGATATAGCTCTGTGTAAGATACTACAAGAAATGAGGGGTTGCTTAAGTCCAAAGTCTCAGGCAGGGAGTTACAAAGAACATGGCCAGAAAGACCACATCCTGGAGACATTCATATGTCATGTTAAAGGCCTTCGATTTTCATCCTGCAGCAGATGCAGAGGCAGTGACGGACGAGTTTTAAGTGAGGGAGAACTATGATTTGATTTGCATTTAAGATAGATCATTCGGGATGCGGCATGGTGGATAATTTCAAGAGGTCACAGTGAGGAGGCTTTGGCAGTCATCAAGGTAAGTTATGATGGAGATCTGGACCCCAGTAATAGAAGAGATTACACAACAGTAAATTGACAGGAGAAGACTGATTTGCCATAAAGAGTACTGAGGAGAAAGAACTGGTCATCCATTCACTTAAGCTGGAAACATGGAGTCTGTCAAGGCTCCTTCCCTCACCTTTATCCTCCAAATTTAATCAGCTACTGAGTTCTAGCAATTCTGCTTCTTCTCTAGCTCTCAAATCTATCCCTCACTTTCCATTCTCATTACTTTTAGTTCATCCTTTGTAACCAGGGCAATTTAAAAATTTTAATAACCCATCTCTTGTCTACCTGCAACCCTCCCTGTGCCCCTTCTACCCATCTGCCATACCACCACCAAGAGCAATTGTGATTTTTCTGGAAGGCGAAACCCCTCAATGTTTCTCCATGGCCTAGAGAAGAGCCTAAAGGCCATTTATGATCTGATCTCTCCTCCCCTTTTCAATGCATTTACTAATATTCCCTACCCCTACCCTCATGTTGTGCCATGCCAAAGTACTTACAGTTCCCTAAAATAGAAACAAAATAAACCAGAATGAAAAACCTGTTCCAATCCCATGCTAACATGCTTTGGGATGCAATGCTTCCTCTTTCTGGAAGGCCCTTCCCTTCTCCCCACCCTCACCTCTGCCTGGAGAACTGCTCCTCCTGCTTGAAGATTCAACTCCATCACCTCATTTTCTATCATATCTTCCCTGACCTCCCCCATAGCCCTAAGCAGACTGGATCACATCCATCTTCACACAACCCTGTGCAGATGGCTACTGGAGCACCAAGCACACTGTACTGCAATCAATTTTGTGCAGGTCTCTCTCCGACCAGATGGTGAGCAACTGAGTTCCTTCTACTTCGTCAGTCCAGCAGTGTCTGGCACATGGGAGTTGCTCAACATATGTTTGCTGGGTAAAAAAAAAAAAAAAAGAATAGACAAACAAACTGACTAGAACTGGTCTCTGTCCCACCCAGAAATTATCCCATAATACTACTATAATTTTTTTTATAATGGAAATATTAGATGGAAACCCTTAAAATGAGTCCTAAGAACTGGAGACTTTTTCTTCTGTTCTACCTCAAAGTGGTAGTTGGAACTTTCTCCAGAGCTCCAGTTTTTATATCCAGTCTACTGAATATTTATTAGATGGGTTTCCAGAAGCTTAAACAACATAGTTTATACAAAACTAACCTCCCTCCATCCCAAAATACTACACCCCACAGAAAGATTCTCCTGCCTCCACTATTTCTTTCCAGGGTTCAGCATTTTCCAAGTCAATCACTCAAACCCGCAAACTGAGAGCGGCCCCTGCCTTCTCCCTCTCGGCCTTTCCATCATCAACACCAAACACAGAGCCTCCTTTCCATTCCCAGCGCCATCACCCTAGCTCAGGACTGTGACTTTGCTCTTGGATTTCTATAATCATCTTTGGATAACCTCTTTAAAATAAGCTTTTAAAATTATCTTAAATCTGAAAATCTCACTCCCACCCCAAAAATAATAATTTTCCAAGTTTTATATGTGTCTGAATAATAGGATCACTCATCAAGTATGTCCTATGTGCCAGGCACTATTCAAAGCACTTTAAATAGATTAATTTATTTAAGCCTCACATCACACAACCCTAGGACACATGTACTCTTATTATCTCTATTTTCCATTCAAGGAGAATGAAATATTGAGAGGTTAAGCATCTTGCCCGAGGTCACACAGCCAGCAAGTAGCTATTCATTTACTTAAACACATTTTCACATATGTTATATATGAAATATAACATATGCAAAAATATCGTTTTAGTCCTTTCTCTTATTTTACACAAAAGGGATAACAGTATGTGTATTTTCTTTGTATTTGCTCTTAACAATGCATCCTGGTTATCTTTCCATGTTGGTACGTATAAATTCACTTCATTCTTTGTTATATGTTATTACAAAGTATGGCTATAGCATAATTTATTTGACCAATTCACTGTTGATGGATATTCAGGTTGTTTTCCATTTTTCACTACTGTAAACAATGACGTGATTCCTAAGTACATAAATCATGGTACTCATGTGAATAGATTTATAGCACAGATTGGTGGAAATAGCACTGCTGGTATTTCCATTTTTAATTTTGATACATTCTGCCAAAATATCTCCAAAAAAAACTGCATCCATTTACATTCTCATTAACAATATATAAAGGTGCCCGTTCTTCCAAACGCTTGGCAAGTTGGATATTATCCATCATTTTAATTTTTAACAATCTAGGGTCTCTTTGTTGCTTTAACTTGCATTTCTCAAAATTCACATGCAGTAGACCATCTTTTCAGATGTTTATTGGACAGCTATACTTGTTCTGAAAATTCCTACTCATGCCCTTTGTCCAATTTTCTATTGAATTGTTTGTCTTTTACGTGTGTTTATTAAATATTCTACATATTATCAATTTAATACTTTGTTATATATGTTGTAAATAAAATTATCCCAATCTGTAACTTACTTTTAAATTTTGCCTACAGTGTCTACAATTATATCAATTTTCAAAAATCTTGCAGTAACCTACTGTATAGCACAAGGAACTCTCCTCAATATTCTGTAATAACCTAAATGGGAAAAGAATTTGAAAAAGAATAGATATATGTATATATATAACCGAATCACTTTGGTTATTCAATCACATAACATTCTGCTACAAAAATTTTTCCCACTGACATTGGGCTGAAGATAAAACTTTTCAGTGTCTGGTTTTCACGTCCTACCTTCTCAAATTTGGTTTAAAGCCACCTCACCAAATTTATTTCCCTTTATTCTTATCCACAAAGTTTTTCAAACAAACTAGTGTACTTGACTGTATCCTAAATAATCCTTCATTACCTTTGCTAGGCATGCTTTGCAATTAGGAGAGAACGAAAGCAGATACATCCTTTGTCTACACATCTTTAGTCTGAAGCACTGGCATTGTGGGTCTGTCCAAGGTCCATCACTACCCTTTGGCAAGGCAAGAATGGGTGTATTTTCTCTTATTAACTTAAAAAGCTCTGACGTTGAGGGTAAAAAAGAGGGGATTTCTATGATTAAATAACCTATGGCAACATACCGCTCTTTCAGCATTCCTAGGCCAGAGAACTTGGTGTTAAACAAGGCAACAGATAATGGGATCTGAAAGTTGAAGAAGCCTTACTGGCATGCAAACTCATAACATTCAGCATACATTTCTTACAGAATCTCTGACTGATGAGATGAATGTTAGAAAGGAATCAGGAGAGGTTAGAAGAACTGAGATAATACTACCTGAAGAGAAAAGACTGAAGTTAACCTGAAAAATGCTGTATGTATGTGTTCAAAACTCAGAGGAGTTGGGAGCCAGTTCAGCTGAGAAGCTGGGAAGAGGCTGCATTACAGCAAAGCAACCACAGCGAGGGAGCAGAGGACCAGGAATGGTGAGGGGTCAGGGTGGCCACACGAGGGTAGCAGAGAGCAGGCTAAACAGAAACGCTCTGGGTAAGAGTGAACAAGTTATTGGAACCGAACATCTAGACCCAAGAAGTACTTTCTATTCAGACAATGAGCACAGAGAAAAATTGTATGGTACACACAGGCAGAACAGAGAAACATCCCTCACACATCTGCTCTAAGGTGAAGGGGCACAGAGAAAGGTAACTAACATGGATTGAGTTCTTAGCTAGGAGTTTTGCAGAAATGTCTTCATTTAATCTTCACAACAAGGTGGAAAACAACAATGTGGAATATTCAACAAGTGAAAAGACTGATCTCAAATAAAAGAAGTGGCATGGTTGGTATTTAAGCCCAGGACAGTCCAACTTCAAAAGCCATCCTTTGTCCTGCACTGTTTCTACAAGGAGTCAGGAATAGCTCCTTGCAGCTGGACCCTAGAGCCTGTTTAACTTCCTTAGAGCCGGACACGCAGCCTTTCCTGGCCTCCTTCGTCCACACCATCACTAGCCAGGGCTCCACGTGACTGTAGAAAGAACACTCTAATGTACCTGCCTCGGCATCTGGCTTCATTCGCCACAAGAAGAGCAGCAGCAATGGTCAGCCTGACAGGTGGTAAGAGGTAGTGGGGACAGTAGTCCACAAGGAAGCCCTGGAACTGGACTCTCTGGAGGCGAATCTCATCAAGTGTCACCTGGCAAGGGAATACTCCTCGAGTGGTAGCAAGCTCTGGAATTTTAGGGCTTAAAAAGGTCTTAGGACCAACATGGACCACAAGTGATCATGAGTTAGCCAAGAAGACAGATTTAAAATCAAGGATAGCAGAAAAACATACAAGAGAGCCTGGAATAGTATCTTCATGTCCAACTCATAACCATCAGCCATGGCCTTACCTACTGGGACCTGTTCTGAACTCAACTATCTAAGAGAAATCAGAGAAGACGTTCTGAAATGAGAAAGGAAATGGCAGAAGGTTAAGAATTAGGACACTCCACCTGATATATAGGAGGCTGAGGGGCAATTTAAGAACAGTCTTGAAGGCTCTAGAGGGACATTACACAGATGCTAGGAAAGAGAAAGAGATGTCTTCTTTCGTGAACCAGAGGGAAAAGCCTTAAATGACAGTGGGAGGTTCTTGATTGTAAAATCAACGGGTAGAATCAAAGAATGTGGACACTCTTCTCCAAATGTGATGGATAGAGTTCTCTTTCATGCGTTCATTCAAACAACACTTAATAAGCACCGATTATGTGCCAAGCAGTCTTATGTGCAATATCCCTTCTGTTTCTGACAACACAACTTGACAGAAAAATTGACAGGGTTTCTTTCCTCGTGAAGTTTACATCTACTGGGAGAAGGAGTACAGATAACAAATAAACCAAAGATAAATTATTAAGAAGATAGCAGAAAATGCTAACTGATGACAAGGGAATGAGAAGGCTTCTCTGAGGAGGCGACATTTTAAGCTGAGATGTGCAAGAAAGGCCAGCTTTGCATAGAGCAGAGAGGGAAGATTCCAGATCAGGAAGGCCAGCCAGTGCAAAGGATTAGGGTGGGCACGAGCTTGGTGTGTTAGAGATACAAAAGGAAGAATAGTGTGGGAGGGGTAGTGTGGCCAAAAAGTAACATGAGGTCAGAGGCATAGGCAAGGGCCAGACTGCATAGGGTTTTATGAACAAGGTTAGCAATCGCTGGAGAGGAAGAGTCAAGGAAATTCTGTGTTGAAAGACTCAGTGATATTTTTTGGGTTTAAAACTTAACACAAAAGACTATTTACAGACACAGTTCTCTCAGGAGTCAGTCAGCCCCTTATGAGGAGACACAAGCTGTGGTGTGTTGCTTCTCGGGAATGTCAGGACCTAGGCATCATCTGGAAGCACTTATTAACAGTGAGGTCAGGAATCTTCATTATTACCCTATGGAACAAGAATCTCCTGGGTACCTGTATTATTTTTAACCACTGCTCCCATATAATTCCTACAATCAGGCACAGATGGATATACTGGGTTTCTGGATGACCAAGGACTCCACCAGTTAATGTGTGCCTTGTAGGAAGTTACCACATCTCCTGAGCCTCATTTTCTTCATCTGTAAACTGGGAATAATAATACCGACAAGACACGGGGCTGTGTGTGAAGGCTGAATGATATAGCATGAGCAAAGTGCCAAGCACATCGTAAGCACTCCATGAATGCTGAAGGAATAAATACATGTGTGAATATGTGTCACCCTTCAGCAACCACAAGGAATTGGTTCCAGGCCCCCACCCCCACCCCCAGGATACCAAATCTGCAGATGCTCGAGTCCCTTACTATTGGCGCTCTGTATCGTCAGGTCCCACATCCTCCAACAAAGAGGGCTGACTACACGTATTGAAAGAAATCCACGTGTAAGTGGACCAGTGCAGTTCAAACTCGTGTTGTTCAAGAGTCAACTGTATATGAACCCCATGCATGAATGAAAAGCTAAATATATACATTTAATTCATTCTTTGCAATCCCTTCTGTTTCGAGTCTGCAGTACTCCTTACCACCAGCAGAGAGCCCAGGATCTCAGAGAGAATGGAGGTGAGATCCTGGACCAGAAACCAGCGTCCACCCTCTGCCTCCTGCCTAGCCTTTCTTCTTCCCTCTCGTTCAACTGGCCTAGCTATTCTGACTCATCGCCACCTCTACCCCTTCCCACTGCTACCCTCCCCTAAAACAGAAAAGAGCACGCTCAGCTTTCCTCCCACTCCAGCCTGCCCTGGAGATGATCCCAGCTCCTTGCCAGGGAGATGGTCTAAGTAACAGGTGCCCCTGAATGCAGGTTGTTTCTGCCAGGAACTGCCTAAGGAGACCAACCTCATCTGAGTTTGTCTGGAACTTTTCCAATTTTAACACTGAAAGTCCTGGCAATTGCCTCTGGCAAGCAGGGACAGTTGGTCATGGTACCTAACCCCTTTCTCTATACAACTTTACATTGCTGTGCACCACTGTTTGGGTCTGTATATGCTCTACAGCACCATCTACACTATATATTGATGTCTGGGTCCTACAACAGTATCCTGGGGTTATCTTCACCCTACCCATAGGATCAGACAAGACCACACTCGGTGGTGGGTCCTAGTCAATGTCATGGAACTGGATGTGTGGTCCCCAGAAGGGTCAGGCTTCTGAATCAAATGATGTGCCTCTTCCAGTACATCCATCCACCACTGCCAGAGTTATCGCTCTAAAATGCAAATGTGGCAGTGACATTTCCCTGCTTAAAACCCTTCAATGACTGCTCGTCTGCAGAATAAAGAGCAATCTCGAGCATAAATTCCCTTCACAATCTAGCCACAACAGACTATAGTCTGCTTTGCCTGCTTTCCTGCTTTTGTATATGCTGTTCCCTTTTGCAATACCTTTCATCCTTTTTATACGTGACCAACTCCTAGTCATTTCTTAAGGTTTTCCATAAATTTAATCCCTGCCCCTTCCCTGATTCTATGATGCCTTATATATAATTGTACTGTAGCGTTTATCACATGGTGTAGTAATTATATGTTTGCCTATCTTTCCTACTGGACTATGAGTTCCTTGAAGGTAAATTTCATGACTTATCTTTGTATTCTCTAGAGGCCAACACTAGACATAACATTTTTTAACATTCACTCCTACTTTATGATTCTAAAAAGTAAGCTATTACTGCCAGATTGGTCTTCATCATCATGAACTTTGCATCCCTGAATGTTATCCTGACCCTTGCATTATTCCTTGCAGATAAAGTGAGGCTCAACAAACAGGGTGGGAATTGGGGATGGGGTAAGAGCATCCACTGATCATTTTGTTTTGTCATTGTAAAAATAAAACCTGGGCTTATAGATTTTTTTTTATAGATTGCAACAAAACAGCTGTGTCAAAACACCCACTTTCAACTAGCATTGTGCACTGCACATAAAAACTCAATAAACTATAAATGAATGAATGAATGAAAGATCAGGGATCTATCCTGGACAAATGATTTTTTGTGTTCTTATACTCGAGTGTGATTATAAAATGACAAAAATCCTGTTTGACTTTGTTTGTATTAACAAACTGATCAGAATGCCACTGCTCAGAAATTTTCTAGAACTCCTCTTCAGAAACTGCCTTAAGAACCAACATATTAGTCAACCTATAAGCCATTTACTATTACTTTACAGCCAAATCTTGTTTTTGCATTACCCAACATGAACCACCACTTATCTAAAAGGCTTGGATCCCAAAGACTTTGGCTATTTTCAAAATTAAAAGCTAACCTCCAAGGATAAAAATTTTCCACAATTGAAGATATGCAAAAGGAAGTGGAATGCTCTAAGTCAACTCCAAGAATTACAAAATGTATCTTGAATAAGTGGATGAAAATATGTGTACATGTGTATTAGACTCATTCACCTAATTTGGGACACACTGTATCTACATTAACACATACAAACGTACAGGAAGTATACCAATGAAATCAGTGTGCCCATGCTTCTGGAAAAAAAAATCGGTTGATTAAGCCTATGTGTTTGTAAACATATCATTTCAGTTTAATTCAGCAGAATTAACTGAGAATCTACTATTTTTCTGTTTCTACACTAAGCACCGGGAATAACAACATTCATAAAATATTATTCCTGCCCTCAATGAGCTCACAGTTAGAAGAGAAAAACATGTAGACAAACTATCGTAACACAGTGAAAACAGTGTAACAGTGGAAGGATATATACAATATCGTGGTAGCACCTAGCAAGGAGTGATTAACTCTGTGCAGAAGGCTTCACAGAGGCAACAACACCTAATCAAAGTTTGGATGAATAAACACAAGTTTCATCAAGCTTAATGAGATGGGCAATCCAGGTATAGACAACAGTATGTGCAAAGACACTGAGGCATGAAACGACATACTGTGTTTGGGAAATTACAAGCCATTGGATGTCGGTGGAACACAGAATGTAAGGGGAGGGATGCGGAGATATTTTGTTGGAGAGGCTACAGATATCCATGTAACTGAAATGTGTGTTTTTGTTTGCAGATGATTATGTGTGTCTACTGTCTTTCCAAAATACATCAATCAGCCTGTAGCTGAAACAACAGTGGCACACATATTTATTACATGATTTTATTTTTGCCTGAATGCATCACAAAAAAATCCCCCAGGTCTCTGCTCATATTCGTTCTATTTCCCTGTTATGCTCTCACCTTTTACTCACTTCCCTCCATTTGCTATCTTGCTCCTTTTCCCCTTGTATTGTCTCCTCCCATATCGATCTGAGTCTATCTACAGTCTCATAGGTCATCCTCCTTTCTAATGTCAAGCAACTTCCCTTCTCTCCTTTAGAACAAAGCTCAAATGACCTCTTCTCTAACATGCCTCCCTGGCTAAGTCTAGTGGTTAAACATTGAGGCTGTGTAGTTAGACAAATCTGTCTTTGAAACCTGTGTCTCTCATTCACCATCTTTGTGATTTTGTGCCAGTCATTTGGCTTCTCCAGGCCTTGCTGTCCTCACCTGTAAAATCGGGGTGAGGCATCCTCTGCACCAGGAGCTAGTGAATATTAAAAGGGATAATAAATGTAAAGAGCTTAGTATAGAACCTGGCACACCCTTAGCCTTTAACAGTCATTGTTAATCGTAAATTCAAATTGTCTAGAGGGCCTCAAGCCTAAGTCGTGCATATATACGGTGATTTCATTGGTAGGTATTTATTTTGACTCTAAGTGCTTTCCTGATACACAGTGGGAGGCAGGGCAGCTGTGCTGCAAAACTCCAATGGGAACAATGCCCCCAGGGGTACCGCAAGCCTGGGGAGGAGAAGGAGGCTTTTCCTTTTGGTTGGTTTCTTTCCACAGTTTGATTAGTTTAACTCTATAAATACATTACTTTAATGTTTTAAAGTGGCAGTGGGGTTTCTGGGCAGGGAGAATTTGGGCCTTTTTGTTGGTCTGTTTGGTTTCTATCTTGTACCACTATTTTTTTTTTAAACGTAACTAATAATACACTTTCAAGAAACTCAGTATTTTAGAAGTTATTGTAGTCAGAATTCGGATTTTAGGAAAAGATGGATCAGAAAGTATTTGTTAGCAGAAAGAGAGATGAACATCAACAGTGGATTTGGATCCACTATTTACAAATTACATAATCTCATCAAACCTTTATTTCCTCGTATCTGTAAGGCAGCTGATAATTCCAACCACATTAGGGTACTTTCCGGTACCTGAATGACATACTGTGCATGTAAAGTACCCAGTGCAAAGTCTGGCATACAACGGATTCCCAAAAAATGGTACCTGTGATCATTTTTATGATGTGCAAGTTGCTGTCCTAAATTGGTGGCTTATAACAGGTTAGAAGTAAGATGTGGCTTAAAATTGACAATTAAATTGGGGTTGGTATTAGGATTAGTAGTTAGAGTCTGTAATAGATTAGGGTTAGGGTTGAAATTAGAATTCAATTAAGGTTAGAATTAAAACACGTACAAAGGTTATTGTTAAGGATAGGGTTAATTAAAACTGTATAATAGAAACAAGAAGCAGTATGAGGAATCCTGGTTTAGTTGGGTGGAAAATTAAAGGGGAAAGCAAATATGGAAACCTGTATAGAATTTACTGATAAAGAAAAAGTCATACAGAGGCGAAGGGTTAGAGGGCAAAGCAGAACCGAGGCAGGCTTCTGAGATTTTTCCTTCAGGTGCTGTCATCCCCCTCCTAGATGAATATGTAGTATTCACCCTACTCAGGCCGAGTTCCTGCCCTCCCCGCTCCCTGAGAGGAGGCGCGTGGGGAAAGGAATGCCCAGGGCCCACACAGCTGCATCCAGCCCAGCACCGGTGCCAGCGCCACATTCCTCAACCCTAGCCACCCAGGCTGCTGCTGAGTGGATAGGGGCACCCAGGAGCCAGAACTCGCCTTCTCTCCACTCCCCTTCACTGTTCCCCCCAGTTTTCACTGTGGTGACCAGTTCTTTAATCCCACAGACAACCTACTCCAGACTTTGTGCAAGTCTCTGGGAAACACAGATTGTATGTCATAGCATTTTAGAGTGCAAAGTAACCATAGAGATCACAAAGCAACATGGATACTCTTATTTTACCTGTTTTCAGGATGAGGATAATCCTTGCAGGTCAGGCTTTCTTTGTAAAATTCTTTTCCTAGTGAAAAGGGTGCCTGTAAGATGCTGGGTGCACAGAGACAAAGGGCATTACAGTGATTATAGGTAATGAGTTATTCCAAATGGAGACATCTGCCTCTGTAGGAGACACTACCCTTTCACTCTGAGATACGCAGAAGTGGAAATTCCTCAAAGAGGACAATGCTGGAGAGTAATGATTCTCCTTATTCCTCCTGCCCCCAAGAGTATATCCGCCTCCTTTATCCAATACCTTAAGCCCTCTACCACATCCCCGTGTGAACACAGAAAGTCACCTAACTTCTCTGAGTTTCATTTTCCTCATCTGTTCAACAAGGGGTATTAATTAGGTAATCCTGAAGGTCCCTTACAATTCTAATACTCTTTTATCCTATAATTCCAAAAGCCAATGACTGCTTCCTATTCCCAGGGCCTAAAGTACTGCCAAACTGATGCTAATGATGCAGAAAAGAGAAGGAGCCAGTAGGAAAGAGCATTCCAGAGTCTCATTTGCTTGCTCTTAATACTCTCTCTCCACAAAAGCTCTCGCCCTCTCCTCCCACCCTTGGTTCTCATCCCAGTGCAGTTACAGTAGAGGGTGGGGACAGACCAGCAGAGTCGTTAGAGAATTAAAGGACAGGCAGAAGGGGATCACGGCAGAGTAGCAGATGGAAAAGGTGATTAGTTACAGGAGCTTGAGACCTAATCCCACATCCTGCCATCCCAATCCCACCCATGCCCACTTTCATTCCCCCAACACTAACCTGTCCTCTCTTAATCCCACTTAGATGATCTCTAAAACTTCTTCTAGCTCCAAAGATAATACTCTTTATCCATCAAGACTCTAACTAGGATAGCCTGATCCTTCTTCTCCGAAGCCGTATTCTCTCTTTGAAAACACACCCACTCGTTCCTTTTCTCTGAAGGACTAAACTCATGCCAACCTAATCCCACCTCTGTCAGAAGGTCCAATCTTCCCCTTATCTCCCCTCCTGCCCCACCCCATAGTCCAGTCTCACCTCTCTCTTACATCTAGGTGTCTGTATCCCTCAACCACACTCCTCCCTCTAGCTTTGCCTCTCACAGATTTCAAGGTGTCAGAGAACCCCCAGGGAGGCAGAGAACCCCAGGGCAGTAGAACGGTTTGGAGTCACTAAGATGTGTCAAGGTAGGCAAGTCAGGCAACCCAAGGTGGTCAAAAACTCTTACAAATAATTCTTAATAAACACCCAGACATTCAGTAAGTGTTCAAGAGGTAGGCAGAGCTCTTCTCCCAGAAACGATAGATAAACTCCACAAACAGCAAGAAGAAAAACAGAGGGGCAGCTTTCTGGCTATCCTCAAGGGTCTTCCTGGAGAATATTCTCTCTCATCCTCTCCACCAGTGACTAACATTCATACAGAGCTTTACTGATTACTAAGTACTTTCCACATCCTTGTCCTTGAGTTACTAGGTGACAGAGACATTAAGTCCCTCACAAACAGCTGTGAAGTCTATCTGAGAGGAGGAAAGATTACCCAAACGTTGAAGATTAGCACAGTGTGGTACAAGCAGTTCAGAGAGGGGACTCGTCCAGGGCTTAGAAGACAGGCACCCAAATCCCTCATCTAGGGACAAAATTGGCCTCCCAAGATTGGACGGCACTTTAAAAATCATATGATTCCTTGTGTTTTCTACTATTAATTGTCAGTATAACCTTGGGTAGATCAATTCATACCCTTTGGGTCTCAGTTGCACCTGTGTAATAAGGGATTGGACCAAATATTTTCTAAGAATCCTTATATATATAAAATTCTTTGATTCAGAGATTCTAAAATTTAGGAATGTATTCCCAAAAGCTAAGTTTGAGCAAAACTGACTCAGAAGGATCTCTTTCTGAGACGTACCAAGACTCTTCCAGAGAACTTCAATCACAAAAAAAAAAAAACCCAAACCCCAGGGGGCTTGGCACTCAGGAGCCAAGAGCAAGTACAGACACCCCACCTCTCTCATTCATCTTATATCTGGCCTCAGGGGCAAGAACTGCATTAGCCACAGATGCACTGGCCCTTAAGAGGGCAGCTTCCTGAGGGTCTGTAGATCAGATTGTTCACCCAGGAATCTTACTCACTAAAATTTGAGAAGGAAGGACAAACTCCTTTGAAATATTAAGAAGAAAAATACTGGGGGGTAAGGGCTGGGAGTAAAGTGGGGGAATAGGAAGGATTAAGGGGGGAAACCACTGAGTTGCTTTGTAGGCAGCTTGGTTGGGCAGAGTCTGAAGGGAAGTCACTGTTTTTAGATGGGGAGTAATTTCTTTGAGGAGGGATTGAGAGAAGTGTTGATTCCCATGGCCTGGGGGCTTGCTGGAAGATGCCTGTCAAAGGAAATTGCCTGGGGCTACAAGTTGTTACTGGGCGTATAACTAGGGGCTCATTTGGTCAGAGGAACTAGGGATGTTAGTGCTTTGGAGATTGACCAGGGTAACTGGTTACCCATGGAAGAGATGTCCCTGGGCATACTGTTGATAGGGGAACCCCAGGGCTCCTGGGGATCCCGGGTTGCCAAAGGAGGGAGGGCGGGGCTGGAGGATCTCGGGCTAGTGGGCACACCCTTGCCCAGGCGGGCAGTGGCCGATCCCGCCAGTTGGCCCAGGGCCCTGCCCGACCCCCCCCTCCCTCCACCCCAAGCCTAAGAGGGGTGGGCGGCAGGTCCCACTGCTGAGCCAGCTCTCTCCCTCTGCTCCACGCCCGAGCCGGGCTGGTGGAGCTCCCGAGGGAGAAGGTGGAAGGCACCACGACTGCGCGCAGGGGGTGCGTGAGGCGGGGGGGGGGGGGGGGAGGCGTGGGGAATGCGGCAACCTGTCCCCCCCGCGACCAGCCCAGCCCCCGTCACCCCCCCTCCACCTCCAACCGAATGGTTTGCTCCGAGCGCCCTATTTAATCCCCGCGACTGCAGCAGCGCCGGCTCCCTCCCGGTCCCCGCCTCGGCCCCGGGCTCCGAAGCGGCTCGGGGGCGCCCTTTCGGTCAGTGTCGTCGTCTACCCCCTCCCCAGCCCCAGCCCCTGGGGACCCAGGCTCGCCAGCGCCCAGCCAGGGAGCCGGCCGGGAAGCGCGATGGGGGCCCCTTCCGCCCTGCCCCTGCTCCTGCTTTTCGCCAGCTGCTGGGCGCCCGGCGGGGCCAACCTCTCCCAGGACGGTGAGTGAGGGAGGGGGCGGCGCCAGGGGAGGGGGGGTGGGACCGGGGCGGGGGTTCCGACCGGCTGCGGGGGCGGAGGGAGCCTGTTGGCTTTGTTTGGAAGCGGGGGTTAAAGTCGCCAGTCGCTGCTGATACCCCTGTGTCTGTCTCTGAGCGTCCGTGTCTCTGTGGATCGTGGGGTGTGCCGGGTATGCCCCCTCCTTGTACACCGTCGAGTGTGTCTGCGTGTGCAGTCGGGGTTTGGGTCTGTTATAAGCATCCCGGGGTATGGATGTGTTGATGTCCGTGTGTGTGTCTGGGTGTGCGCGTCTGTGTTGGTGTCTCGTTCTGCGTTTCTGTGTCAGTATCTGTGTGTATGTCTGTGTCAGTGTGTGTTGGGGGCGGAGTGAGATTTGTCGCTGTTTCAGTCAGGGCGTGTGTCGGGTGTTTGTGTATGTATGTCTGGAGGGGTTGGTTAGCCAGTGCAATACCCCAAACTGCTGTATGCAAACATTTCTGCTCCCCAGCCCGTCCCCACCACCGGCGGCGGAGCTCCGAGTGGGCAGGGAAGGGAGCCTGGGTGAGGCTCTTGAGGGGGGCGTGGGCAAGGAAGTGGGGGGCTTCTTCTTGGAGCAAAACAACAACACTGGGCGGAGAGGGCCCCGGGATGGCAACATCCCTAGCTGTGGCAGAAGCTGGTAAAAGAAACCCAGACGAGAGCGGAGGAGGGGGATGGGGGGGGCAGTGGGGAGAGGCTGGGCAAAGGGAAGGATGAAGGTATTTGGGGAGGAGGATGCATAGAAAACCCAAAGCTTTCCAAGGCTAAGGATTGATTTTCCAAATTTGGGGTGGGGTGTCTTGTCTAGCCCCCTTTGCTTCAGTCAGGAACTCAAACCTTCTTGGGTTTGTCACGGTAGAAAGATGAAGGAAGAGAGTGGGGCGGGGGGAGAAAGGAGGCGGGGCCAGGGGTGAGGGGACTTGGGGCCCCCTCCTGCCCTGGACCGGGCTATGTAGGTCAGCTCTGTCGGGGCACCTCAGCTTTCTTAAAGGCTGCTGACGATTAATGGGGTGGCAGGGGGCAGTTTGTAGGGAGACCAGGAAGGGAGCCACAGCTTCGAGCCTCAGGTTCCCGGAGGAGGGAGGGCAGGCTGTGAAGGGACTAAAGGAATGCATCCTTCGGTCTCCTCCGCCCCTATGTGAGGCAGGCTGGGCTGGGGGAGGGGAAGAGGGACCGGGACCTCTGCAGAGCCAAGGGATGTGGGGACAGTGAAGGGGAGGGTGGTGGCTATGCCCGGCCAGATGCCAACGGAAAACAGAAAGAACCGCAGGGGAGGAGAAAGGGGAGGCGGCTCCTGGGTGATGGACCCAGTGGCCAGAAGGGATGGGCACAGGGCGGGGCGGGGGTGGAGAGGGGAGGGGTTGAAACTGGGGATGATGATGTAGAGAATTTCATCTGAAGGAAACAGGCGAAGAGCCCGGGTGCTGGAGGAATAATTGCTCCATCTCGCCTGACCTGCTCCCCTAGCCCTGTCTCCATCATGATAAAGGAGTTTCTGCTGGTATGAGGACACTGGGGATCCCCTACCTACAGCTGGCTGGCTGAGTCCTTCTACTCTGTACCCATTAACCCTCCCCAGGGGAGTTCCTGCCCAAGTCACCATAGAGACAGCAGCCCCTCCTCTCCCCTGTGTGGAATCCCCCTTCCCCAGAGGACTGTCCTGATGACCCTACTCGCTGAGGAGGTGAAGAGAGTCCTGAGGGAGGGCAGGCTAAGTGCAAGGCAAGGAGAGGCTGCTGGGTGTATGGACCACAATAACGAGTCTCTACTAAGCCTTGACTTTCAGCTGCAGCCCCTGGCCTTCCCATCCTGGTAGCTGGGTTTAAGAGAGACAAGCATGACCCAAACTGCCCCTGTTCGGCCATGGGAACTGATGGGGCCAGGCTGAGACCTAAACAGAATGAAGTCATCCCAGAAAGCTGTGAGCTCAATCCTAGGATGTAAACATTGGAGAAGAGAGAAAATCCATACCCTAGCCAAGTCTTTCTTCACCAACTGCACTATTCTTTCCTGGTCTTCAATTCGGGCTCCAGCCCCTACTCAGGCTTTAAGGTTTAGAGGAAGAGAAATGCTTTATCCATATATATATATATATATATATATATATATATATATATATATATATATATATATATATATATATATATCAGAGCAGTGGCTTG
The DNA here is from genome assembly GCF_964374135.1 of Grampus griseus. Classification (NCBI taxonomy): domain Eukaryota; kingdom Metazoa; phylum Chordata; class Mammalia; order Artiodactyla; family Delphinidae; genus Grampus; species Grampus griseus. The sequence continues at coordinate 69,192,431 of NC_139017.1, read as the reverse complement.
AGGGAAGAGTGGAAGGCAGTACATTTTGAATGGAGAATGTCCGGAGGAGGGGTTGAGAATTTGGCGATGGGGAGGGAGATCTGTTCCCAAGACAGAGTCAAATCAAGCATCATTTTCCTTGTAGAGCATCATCTGTGCAGACAGTGGACATATGTCTGGTTGTAATGTCTCAGGATGTACTGATGTACAAGAGGCACAACCACATGTGATCTTCTATCTAAATTAATTCTACTTCTTAGCTTCAGGATCAAAAAAGACCCACTCTGACGGGGGAGGTAGGTGCATAGATTTAATGCTCATGGGTGGTGATCCTAAGGCCATTCTGCCCAGGATCATGAAGAAGGTGTGTCTAGTACCCCTGACTTGGCCTGAGGTCCCTGGGCAGGGAGCTAGGCAGTATATGGCTTACCTGGTAACATTTGACCAAAACAAGAAGAGACGTGGTGTGAAAGTTTAAGGACAAGATATCCTAATACACGGATGCTGGAGTGGTCAAGGGTGTATGGCAGAGAGGCTATTTCCATTTAGAATGAGGAAAACAAACTTCATATGCTGCTGGGGTATACAGCTCCCTGAAGTACAGCATACATTTTTTTTTTTTTAGGTTTCATAAGGCTGAACAGGGATTGAGAGGTTGGAGAAGGGCAAACAACTGTTATCTGAACCCGGCCATGAGTGCTGTGGCTAGAAACTCAGGGATGGCTTAGATATTCAGAGTTTGCCACCTGCCCCTTCCTTCTCACGTTTTCCACTAGTATTGGTAGAAGTTGGCAGTTCCAGCTTTGGGGGATACAAGGCCTGTGAACTTAATGTATTCTGTGGTTGTCTTTCTGGTGAGCAGCTCAACATTCAACATTGCAACCAGACTTCCTTGGATTCTTCCTTTTCAAGTTATTTCCAGCACTCTGTGAGCTGATCTAGTGCAGAGACAGACAGGTGGGCAGCCTCACTTTGCTTTATACCAGGATATAGCAGTTTAACTTTGGACTGCACTGCCTCACACATGAATATCTTTCCCTTCCCAATGACCTTCTGTCCACTGCCATCCATTCTGCAGCCCCCTGGCCAGGTGCCCAGTGCAGAGATCATGCCCAGTGTGCCAGAGAAATCCAGCAGGCATTCACTCTAGAGCTGCCCACAGATCTGCTTGGCAGACCTACTCCATCCAGTTTCTGTTCCTAGTTGCAGCTGTAGCTGTTCTGTTTCTGCTCCTGTTCTCTTCCCAGTTGCAGCTGGGAACCCCTGGGGAGGAGATGCTCTCCCCTCAGACATGTGCATTTTCTGGCACAAAGAAGCTGAAACCGTCAGAGAGACACTGGTATCATACAGTCTGTCTGATGTGGGGTCCAAGCTGTGGCATGTCAGCTGCCTATCCAGCAGTTACACCAAAGATTCTGTCCTAAGCTCTCCCTAGGGCTAGGCAGCACTGTTGGTTTTAGTAGTTTCTTTTAGTACAGTGGTTTTCTCACTTTTATCTTTAAAGATGTGAAATTCCTTTATCAAATAAATAAAACAGATCCAAGGAGAATTACTCTTATTGAAACAGATAAGACCTGGAGCCCTCTCACCCTTCTTCTTGGCTTCCCCTACACTCCCCCTAATCCTTAAGGCATAGACAGAGGTTCTGCCACATACAGTTTGAAATCCTCTGCCCTAGACTAACAGTAAATGAGACAGCTCACTACCCTTAGGTGTCTTCTCTCTCTCTCTCTCTCTCGCTCTCTCTCTCTCTCTCTCTCTCTCTCTCTTCTTCCAGCTGAGGAGAAAAGGAGGGCCAAATCTAATTTCAAGAGCGCCTTGTTGGAGACATTCACTATTCACTTGAAGAATGACTCATAGTTCTGCAGCCATAAAATTCCACAGATGGCATCTTTTTGGTGCTCTGGTCACTTTGAAACAGCAGACTAAGTAGTTGTGCCATTGCTCTGAAAATCCTTAGATCTGATTTTGGTACCCCTTGGTATTACTACTACTTTCTTGCAGTCCAAATAATATATACAATAGAATCAAAAGCTGCTTGTCCTTAGGTCACAAAAAAATAACCTAGGAAAAGATCCTCACAGTTCTCATCAGAGAAATAATAAAACCCCTGGGGCTGTGGCTAGTCACATTCTTTGTTGTTTCCTACTCCAACAGAACCAGCCCAACAATCCCTTTTTTGTCATCTATTTCTCAGTAATGGAATTTCACTGAAGGGTGGTAATCTAGCCTCCAGGTTCTCCATGAAAGCAAGCTGTGGACTGGACCAGCTCCTTACTGACTACTGAATGAAAAAGCCAGGGTATTAGATAGTTTTGTTAATTATATCTTCTCCTTTCATTTTTCATGCTAAAAGTTAATATTTCCTGTTTAATCATCGGCCATAGGTCAACGTACTGGAACAGTTTGTTTCCTGGATAAGGTCATGTCCTAGAAGTCCATCCATAAATTCCGAGAATAGCCATCCTCATGGGAATGCTTATAAGAAATAGAGAGAAACAAACCACCAGAAAAGCAAGCCATCAGAAAAAGATTCAGGGTCTCTAAGAACTCAGTCAAATTAAGAACAAACACTCCACGTAATTGTAAAATAGAGGAGAACAAGTCTCTGGGGCCAAAGATCTGCTTCTTCCTCTAGGATCAGCAGCAGAGATGATTCTTTACAGGGTCAGAACCAGCTGATGCTCAGAGGTTTTATAACCTAAGTAAAAACCCAATCCAATCCTGTTATAACAAGGAGATCCATCCATTCTAGCACTGAGAAGTCAAGTTGTCAAGAGTCTTGAACACATGAAGCTGCTGAGATTTTTTACAAAATATAAGCTCATTAAAGCTACATATTCTTCATGGAAGCAACAAGTACTGAAAGAGAGAACTATCTGTCCCTTTACTGAAATTCCCCTAAGTCTAAAGAGAGTGGCCAAATTTCCCAACTAACACAGAGGCCTCTAAGTCCTGAGGACAATACCCTTTTTAAGAGTCATAATCCATTCCATTTTTCTGTGTATGATCAAGACTGGACGATTCACAGCAATTTGGGGTGCCTTAGAGCACCCGGACTCTGATACACCTCATACCCTATCTGACTGTAATACACATTTTGGTTTCCTCATGCCTAGCGTGTCTCTGAGGGGACACAGGCTTTGTGGTGCTCTTTTTCCCACACTGAAAGATACTATTAATTTCATGCATAATTGGTTGTAGCAAGTCAAAACCTCTTCCACCACCACTGATACTAATGTAATTTTCATAATTACTGAGGCTTATGTTGACAAACTCAGTCTGGTGGCGGTCCTCACTTTTTAGCACAGTCTCTTGGTTGTATGTGTGGCAGGTTCAAACAGAGTACTTCAGGAGGCCTTTGAGAGCAAGTGATGTGTGTGGTGTGATCCTAGCAGAAGCCCTGATGTCTGGCTTGAGAGCTGGCTGCCTTAACCTATGATCCTGGTCGCCCTGTTCTTTGTGGAACAAACCACAGGTGCTTTGAGCTCTCCATGGTGCTAACCCCTGACATGGATGCTCCAGGCTCTTCTTGCTGCTCTCCGTGGTCCTGCTCCCATCCAAGCTCCTAATCTCTTTACTCTCTACACTGCAGCCCTCAGAACAGGGCTGGAACTTCCCTCCCCCTACCACAAACACACACATGATCTTGGTTATGATCCCTGACCTGCTCCACCAGAAAGAGGTAAACAAGACCTGTAGATACAGCTCTGGAGAGTCTTCATAACCACCTAATCCCCTGTAGGAAGGGGACAGAAAGAGCAAATAATACTGAGGTTGAAAAGAAGTGTGGTTTGCAGTGTTCAGGAGACTAGGACATAGAGTGACCTCAAATGGCCTCAAAAAAACTGAATGTTTTGCCATATATGGACTCATAGATTTAAAACAGAACTATAAACAGTTGTGGTTTAGATCGAGACAGCATTGCTCATACACTATAACCACATATACACTATAAATGTGGAATGCAAAATGAGTCCTACTCAGTTTATGAGCATGTACCTCTTAACACCACTCTGAGCCTGACAACCAACTCTAATTGTCCTGTCATGGTACCCATTGTTCCTGTCCCCTCAGCCTTAGCAGTAAATGTAAAGACAACATATAGGATAGGTTATCAGAATAGATAATAGAGGAATTCGATATATGAGAGGCATAGAAGATAAATATCAAATCCCTGACTCATGTCCCTCATCATTATAACCATCTAGTACAGACTACATGGCCTTAAATATAACCATCCTATCCCAGAGTCCAAGTCCTTGGCCAGATCTCAGGAGCTGGATCTTTAAACTCTTTTGGGGTATCTGCCAATGATCCCAATGAGAATGCTCAGCCCTTGCCAGTCTGAGACTAGACAGCCAACATGTTCCTCCCATCACATCAAAGCTACACAAGCTTCTCTTCCCCTAAATGCTGATTTCCCCATGTCAGTTTTGCATAATAGTTCATAGAATAGTTAACACTTATGAATGACCTACACCAGAGTGAGGCTGGGGAAACAGGTTTCCAGAATTAATTTCCAGGACCCCTCTTCCATTTCCTTATTTGATACAAGGAGAAACTTCATTCCTCAAGGACAGGTAATGGAAGTGATTTATCTCCATGAGAGAGCCTTCAAGAAGACAGAATTAGGGTTATGGTAACAGCTGGAGTTTCTCCCATCTCCTCATCTCCCTGAGACCCCGTTCTCATAAAGAGCAGACATGTTTCTGAAAGGATTCTAATGCAGAGACGCCAACATTTTTTTCAATATGTGTATCATTCTTCTATGTGAGCTCTTACGTCTGGGATTCTTTAGCCCTCTCATCTCTCTCCATCTTTCTCCTGGACATCTCCAGGAGAATAAGAAAGCTAAATAATAAAAAGAACTAAAATGTTGTTTTCTCTAAGGATTTATTTTTCCTTACCCAGCTAGACCTACACTAATTGTGTATTGATTGCTAATGATAAGCACCTTTGGCTCATTTACTTCCAGTTCAGGGTCAGAAAGGTCAGATGCATCACCTCACCCTAGGGAAAAAAAGAAAAAGAAATGAAGGCTGACATCTCAGCCATTTATCTCTAAGCTAGCCATTACTTAGTTCTCCATTTCCTTCATATAGTCCCAGGTGTTAGCAAAATAGAATGGAGAACTATACTTCCAAGAGCAGATTTCATTGGGAAGATGCAGATCCTTGTTTCCTGTGTTCATTTTTCTTCTGGGACCTGGCTCTTTGCTTCCAATTTGGATTCTAGAATTCCAGCCAAAGCCTCAGACAGAGTAAAAAGCTCCAGAAGGTGAACTGGTTTATTGAGTCTCTGACTTAAGTACCCGATACTCCTTGGAAACCCAGCAAACCTCTAATAAATACATCGATGACAAGTAACTTAAGACTTAGCCTAGCCTAGGTCAGTCTTTGAAGAGCCTAGAGTCAAGTTCTCTCATTATCATAAAATGAGGGGCCCGTTTTACCATCTGCTCCTAATCATTTGTCCCTCAGCAAATGTAAACTTAACAGTGAGACAGTTATACTCACTTGTTCTTACTAGTTCTTTTTTTTTGTTTGTTTTGTTTTTGCGGTTACGCGGGCCTCTCACCGTTGTGGCCTCTCCCGTTGCGAAGCACAGGCTCCGGATGCGCAGGCCCAGCGGCCATGGCTCACAGGCCCAGCCGCTCCGCGGCATGTGGCATCTTCCTGGACCGGGGCACGAACCCGTGTCCCCTGCATCGGCAGGCGGACTCTCAACCACTGCGCCACCAGGGAAGCCCTACTAGTTCTTACTCTAGTTCTTAAGGATGAGGTATTTCCAAACATATATTATATATTCCCTCCTCTAATCTCCATCCTGTAATCTCAAACAAATATAAAAACCACCATCACTAAGCCCATGGGCCTCACACATTCTCATTTGTCCTCAACTGCTGCTTCATGCCAACTCTCTTCTGGTTTCCAAGCCCTGGCGTCCAGTGTCAGTGACAGATGGACTGAGCCTCAGCCCTGGGGAGAAGAGGATTCTGGCCCTCTCCTGGGGAGTTTGAGCAGGAGAGAGAGCCTGAATTCTGCTTTGGGGAGGATCTCTGAGTGTAAACCATATGGTTTGCTGGACATTAGGGATTTTGATTAATAACGGGCTTGTGAAAAGGGCTCTGTATCTGGGTCATAAGAAAATGCTATGTTTATGACCAAAAAATAATGAAAACAGAGATACAAATAGTGAAAATTGTAGTTGTCATGTGTGTAGTGAGGGACACATCCTGAAGGAGAAAAAGAGAGTCACCAGGTTGGAATATATGTGCATCTTGGGGAACAAAATCAAATGTATATCCACACTGAAGAAGAGACTCTCAAGAAGATTTAAGGAGAGGAGCTCTTTGGGTCAGAACGGAATTATTTGCCATATCGGGAACTGTGAGGTCTGCAGACTTGGAAGAATGTGTCTATCTCACAGAAGGGTTAAATTCCCAGGAAGGCCCAAAGTAAGGCTAACTGAACAACAACCTGCCGAAAAATACATTTTTAGGTGAGAAAAGTGAAGGGCAGAGACTACATCTCAGCTAGGACTGGCAGAAGAGGGGAGCCCAGAGTAGTGTGGGTGTGTAGAGCAGACCACCTTTTCGCCATGTGGTCTTCCTGATCACTGCCCCGAACCTGTCATCCACACCCTGATTCTGATGACCCAGTGAAGAGAAACAAGTCCGTAAAATGAGAGCCGGCCGAGATGAACGCTTTCTTGCCTGACTTCTAACAAATTAAACTTTTTCACAGCATTGTTATCCCGCCACACCAAGCCATCAGCCTGAAATATCTAAAGTGCCACATTAAAGAGCAAAGAATAAGATAGAGCTTGTTGAGAAGGGAATGCATCCATGCACTCGAACAGGTATGGAGGCTCTGGAGGGTTAGGAGCAAGGCTTTGGCACCTGGTTGGAGATTCCTCAGGGAATCTGCTCTTTACTTCTCCCCAGGGTCCCTGGGCTTTCCCTCCCATTCCCAGTCCGTATTTTCTCATTGCTAAACATATTTTCCAACAAGTTAAACTGAATTATGCTTTCATTTACTCCACGCTGACTCTGTTATGTATCCTTTCCTAAGTACTTTCCTAAGATGGGGTGATTTTTTTCCCCAGTTCTATTACATACGTGTGAAAGCAGCTAGATACATTTAGGGAAAGGGTATAAAAGTGCCTGCACTTGGTTCAAGGGACATCTGAGAGTTCAAAGTCTAGACTCCTGACTCTCTATTGCATTAGAATACAGACTCCAGGTCATACCTGTTGTGATTTCTGAGTATGTGAGCATGGTGGGAAGGGAATGAGGAGATAGGGGTAAAAGGCCACTTCTAAAATGGCTCCAAGCTGTCTTCAACTGGAGTGATTTCATGCCCTACCTTAGGGACTTGCTTGAGAAACAACTGATGAAAGTCAAAGCCCTGCACAGAACCCATGCTCCTAGCAGCCCTTACTGAGCCGATCCGTTCTGCTGTGTCTCATCACCTCCCCCCAGCCTCTTAGTACAGAACACTAGACACTTGTCTGGAGCACAGAGCCCAGTCCTAGAAGGTAGGTGCTAAGGCGAGGAAGGGGCTCTTTGGGGATTAGATCCCCTTCCTTTCTGTCTCCCAACTGCAGTTCTTACTACAACACAGTATTGGCTCCAGAGGGGCTTGTTTTTGTTGGGGGCCAGCCCAGGGCTCCCTCCCAGTGCTAATGCACCGAGAACACTGACTCAATAGCAAATCAAAGCAACAGCTGTCTGCACCTCCTTCTCTGCCACCCACTTCCCAGTCTCTGCTCCTCAGAATCTTAACTAAGTCTCCGAGAGCCCCCCCGCCAGCCTACTGCAAGCCCACTTCTGCCTCCAGATTTCTTCTCTCACTAGCTCAAGAATAAGAAAAGCTCCTCTGCGTTCTTCTCTCTTCGAGTCTCTGTCTCCCACATCACAATCAGGGTAGCATCCTCCAGCTCTCCACCACACAGATGCTAGCACGCACACGTACACACGGCCTGTCCTTCTCATCACCCTTTTAACTCCTAAAGGGCATGGAAGTAGCTTCTGCCCCATGGCCTCCTCTTTGGTGAGAACCGGAATCTGCCATGAAGACCCTGACATTTGACGATGCCATTCTTCGCACCTTCAGGGACTCCTTCCTCATCTCACCCCAACTTCTGTAACCTGCCCGGCATTTAGTAGAGTTACTTCCCTTGAGATCTAGGGTCCTGGGGTTCCACACTACAACGCACAGGGAGATGGGAAGCAGGGAGAGTGGACGTCACTGGAAGTAAAGTAACACTAAATGGCAACTTAACTTCCAAATTAGCTAGTTCACAGGACTGCTATCAAATGGCAACGAGAACAGAAGACTGGGGTTGTAACCACAGCTCCCACTAGCTGCCTGTGTGACCATGCTTAAGTTTCTAAGCCTCTCTGAGCCTTGGTTCTTCATCTTTTAAATGGGAAGTTTGCGCTAGATGCTACTTAAGATTCTTGTCAACTCTAAAAGTCTATGCTTCTAAGAATCCTAGACGGGAAAATATTTTAGGAAGAATGAGGTGCAGAAAGAGAAGGCAAGGAATTACTGAACTTTGGTAATAGGGAGTCAGAAAGGACATCCAGTTCCATCCTCTGTCTAGAAGACTCAGAAAGATCTGAGGAATAACCACCTCTGGCCATTAGGGGTCAGTAGAAAATGACTAGAACATGCAAATGGACTGCAGGGTTTTAGCAAACATAGTTACTCACGGCATCTTAAACTTGTATACTTTTTTAACATTTGGATATAGGAAAACATTTGGAATAACTGTTTGTTTGTTTTTTCAGTGAAAAGAGGGTTAACATCAAGATGTGCTTTTTGTTTTAACCCCACCCTCACGCCCACCATAGGCAAGCTAGCCAAACTAGCCAAGTACCCTAAAGATTCCCTCCTCTTCATTCAGCCTAGAAAAGCTAAGCCCCACACCATTCCAAACCCAGGAAACAAAAGCCTTTCATTTTCAACAGCTGCTTAGGATGGAACCAAAAGGTATCTGCCTTCATGCAGTAATAAACCTGTTTGAGCCCAGATCCGTCCTTTCCAAACCTAAATCTCTTGGATCATCTAACAGAATAGGATCCCTGGTTCTATAAATCTGTACCTCTTGGCCACCCTTTACCAAGCTATGAGGCTAATCAGTATAGTAGGAACTTCTTACAGGGAAGGTTCCCTTCCCCACCCTATTCACCTTCCAGTTTCACTTATATCGTGTACGCCTCCTGGGAGAGTAAAGCTACACCCAGAGAGTAGTGACTTCGGGCCCAAGAGGCTGTTGGGAGCCAGAGAGAAAGTAGATAAACAAGACTCCAGGAGGGAAAACCAGACAGCAACAGAAATAATGGAGGGAGGGAACACAAAGGAGCAAGGCCTCAGCAGCTCAAGCCAGAAAGGGTGGAGGCGCCAGCGAGCTGGAGAGAAGGCCTAGATCAGGGAGGCAGGCAGCTGAAGCGTGACTGAGCTGTGAGGCTCTGAAGTGGATGTGAGCCGGAGCATATCTGAGCTGAGCAAGGAGATCCTTTAGGGGATCCTACTGCCTGTGAGGGGACAGGGGCCTGCCCTGAAGAGCAACAGGAAAGGAAGGAAGTACACCTGAAAAGACAGACAAGCCCCCATGACAGAATACCTTACCTCTATGGCCCCAGCTTTCTTTCGTCTGACCGCACTATAACATTGGGAATGGAAGCGAATCGGGAGTTTGGGGACGACAAAGTTAGAAAGGAACGTAGAGCAGGAAGTGAGAGAATATTTTGACACTCCTGCCCTCAGTGTCTTAGACTAGGAAACTACACAGTAACTTCCGCAGAAGTAGCATAATTCCTGGCAACCTAGGAGCAAATGTAGAAAATTGAGTTTAAAGAGAGTCCTTTGTGATCACGGTGTTGTGCTCTAAAGTTACTCAGGTCAAATTAACTCCCCTCCCAAACCTTGGAATTATCTATTAAATCAGGCCTCAGATGAGACTGGTCCACTTTCCTCCAAATGCGGAAGCAGACGTTCACTGCTAAAGACAAATGTGGCTCTGCGCGTAAAGAAAAGATTAAGGCGCTGAGTTCTAATTCTGATTTCATGGCCATTCTCTTCAGTGTGTGATCGAAATACATAAAAGAATTCACTGCATAGCTAGTGTTAGGGAAGAATCAGAGTGAGATCACCTGGTCAGGGAGCCCAGTGATGGGGGTGGGTAAACCATTCTAAAAGTGGGTCCCTTCAGCACTCTGGGCCACAGCCCCCAATGTGTTTTTCCCTTGGAGATAACACTCCTCCACCCACCTGTCATGGTAGTCGTGAGGAATAACAAGTAGGCTGGGATGAAGAGTATTTTTAACTCTGGAGTTAGAGAAATGCTGAATCATCATCATCACCATCATCATCATCATCATCATCACCATCACCATCAACTCCTACTCGGGGAGTTGGTGTTTTCTATAATCTGGGAAGTGGAGTTCTGGACCCAAGCACTGGCAAGGCCAGCAGCAGTTATGCAGGGGAGCTCTGTCCCCTTGTCCCACCATCCCAAATGTGCACCCGTGACCCTGTACATGGCCCTAAGGCCCATACAATGCAGATTCCCGAAACAGACAGGGCAGGGAAGATACATAAACCAAGCAATAAGGGGTTATACTGACATATAAACTTCCTTACTAGCATCACTTAAATTGGAAACAATACATTTTTATTCATTTGAGTTACTCATTTATTTATCCAATAAATATTGAGCACTTACTATGTGTGAGGTCCTGTACTATGGATGAAAAATGAAATCAGAGGTGCCAATGTATGCTTTAAAAGGCACATTAGTAAGTCCCTGGTTCCCACCTCTGCTACTCTTAATACGAACAATTAATCAGAAGGAAATCAGTGGGTGAAAGGGCTACTTTGTCCTTTAAAATGCTGGGAGTCTTAAAGCTACTGGAACCCATGAGTAAATAGACCAAGAATTAAGAAACCCTCCAGACAACTGAGAGCAAATAAGAAGACAATCTTAGTTCGTAGCCTAGGTGCTAGAGTGCTATGAACACGTGAGGGCATTCTGTTAGTTTTAACCAGACACGTCTATTGCTTGGTTAACTGAAGAATCATCCCAAATTATAAGGCCTTTGGGGGGAGCCCCCAAAGATAAAGATGAAGACACACCAAGAAATCCAATTAAAAATGCAATTCAGTGGATACAAATCACACCACCACCACAAGCACCCATTTCCAACTCGCTCCACTGTTATTTTTACCATATTTCAGGCTAGCGTTGTGAATTTTGTTTAGGTGAGCACCCCCAGGCCAGCAATGCAAGAAGGAATCTTTCCACCTATAACCTCTGCCCTCCCCCACCACACACACACACACACACACACACACACACACACACGAAGCACATGTTCCTGCAAAGGGAGGCAGTGTACTGAAGATATGCAGAAAGTGTGGGCTTTGTGGTCAGAGAGATCCAAGTTTATCCCAACACTTATTGGATGCATCATATGGACAAGTTACTTAACTTTTCTGAGTCTTAGTTAGTCTCTGAGTCTTAGTTAACTCATCCTTAGCATGTGCGTAATAATACCTATTAAAGGGTTTCTCTGGAATAATGAATATAGAGCACCTTGCTTGGATCATGACACACAGAAGGTAATCAATAAATAGAGATTTCCACCCATCTTGTAAACTTACAGAGCTTCAGCTTCTAGATGATCTACCCTCTTCCTTGGCCCATTTCTTCCTAGCCTTTTTGGTTTGCTATTTGCTTTTCACTGGCAGATTTTGAACCTAGTTCTCACAGTTGAAGATGTTAAGCATCTTTGATTCATTTATTAAATAAATACTCATTAAGCACCTTCTAAGTGCAATGTGCTGTATTGGGGCCAGTACCAGATACAGAGACGAATCAGATATCAACCCTACCTGCAGAATCGTTAAAATTTAGGAAGAAAGCGAAACTTGCAGTACAAAAAGTAAAGAGTGATGCATAATTTAAGAAAAGTAGATAAAGTGCTGTGACTCAGAAAAAATCAGAAAGTATTTCCATCTGAGGCAATCAGGGAATCAGGGGAGCCTTCTTGAAGGAAGTGCCACAGAAAATAGGCTTTTTAGGGCTTAGATGTGTGAAGATGGGTGAAGAGCATTATCAACAGAATGACTGTGGGAAAGGGAATGTATGCAGGAAAGGAAAGGGTTTATAGAAAGAATTCCAAATAGCGTCATATGTCTGGGATATGGGGTGAGTGAAGTAAAGAAAAGACAAAGCTGAAAGACATATTGGCATCAGACCGTGCAGGATGTTATTAGCCAGTCTAATAAATCTGGATATCATCTGCAGACAATGGGAAGTCAGTGAGGGTTTCTAAGCAGGGAAACAATATGACCCATATGACTGGAGCTCTCTCTCTTTATGTTTTTCAATGTGACTAACCTGGGCCTCCCCTTACTAACGGTCTTGTGGACTCAAAGTCTGCATTTCCTTCCAATGACCCTGCCTGAGCAGAACTGTCATTATTTCCACTTCAAAGTGCATGCCACCTTTTCAGAGCGCTCTTAAGTTTCCCTTTCGAGTCTGAATCCATTGAGGGAATTTATGCTGATGTCACAAACAATTGGCAAGCTCTAAATCCAAAGAACAAGGCTTTCACATTCCGTTCCAGGTTATAATTTCTGCCATTTATCCATGTTTCTGTGAATAACATTATAATCGCTCATCTGCACCCAGGGGAGTGGCTCTTCGGAATTTATCATTACAGGTATACAATTTTATAAAACCAGCAAGATAACTTTCAGGCATATTAACAGACAGTTCTCAAGAGGAGACATGAGATCATAAGTACTTTGGAGAATTACAAGGTAAAGTATCACCCCCAGGAGGAAAAAAAAACCCAGCTACTTCTTAATCAGTTTCTTAAAACACAGCAAACCAGAGTGAGTTCCTTGTAAACCTACAGAGACAATACTGTATCTCAAGCATATCCCCAATATGCCATTTATTGGAGATTATTTGTTTAGTTATCAGACCCCTCATCTAAACAATTCAGTTTAGTTTGAATGACCGACATCATCATTTCACTTATTCATCCTATTCAGAAAAAAAAAAAAAGCCAGCAAAATGCAGGAGGAGGGGAGGGATGAAAGGAATATAAGCAAGGAGAAAAGCAACTGAGAAGAAGGCAGAAAACAGCACAAATGAAATAAGGAGCAAGAGAATGAAGACTAAACCTATGCTATCTGGACAGAAGACATGCTCTGCCTGAATAAGAATGGACACAGCAGAGCGCCAGTCGTGACTGAATGAATTTTACCAGAGCCAATTAAATGCACTGAGAGCCCACTCTGGGCTAAGTGCTGAAAATACAAAGATGAAGAAGGGAAGGCTCCTTCTCTTCACCAACTCTGAGTTTAGATGAGGAGGCTGATAACTAAACAAGTAAATTGCAGTACAATGGACTGAAATGCTACAAGAAACAGAAGCTGTTGAAAAAGCTTTGAGTGCACCACCAGCAGGAGAAAGAGGATCCTTGAGAGGATGTTACTTGTGTGCCTTTAGGTAGGTCACTGAACCTCTCTAAACCTCATCTCTAAAAAGTGATTCTATCTGGCTGCCTCTCCCTCAAAGTTGTTTTGACATGAAATGAATTCATGATTGAAAATCCACTCTGCAAACTGAAAGCCCTATGCCAGCGTAGGAGATGGCTATTTTATCCGTTTGAGCAAACGTCTATTTAGTGCTTACTTTGCGCGCTAGGTACCAATACTGTGGTGTGGGGCACTGACCCCTCTCTGGCTTCTCCCTGTCCCTCCACCATTCCAAGCTTCAGCACAACCAGTTTGGCTTCCCACTGTGTGTGGAAGCGCCCACAAACAGACGACCTGCAAAATACCGTGAAACACTCACCATCTTCCGGTTGCCTCCATTCTTGATGTCCACAGAAGGCAGCAGGGCGAGGGCACCCAGGGGGACTCTCTGTTGGATCTGAGCGCCCTTGTCCTCTTCCTGGCCGCCTTTCCTTCTCCCATCCTCTTGCCTCTCTTCACCAACACTTTCCTTGTTCGCTTTCTTGCCTACTTCTACCTGTTACAGATACTCTTTTTTTTTCCACTGCTTTACTCCCCCTCCCCATTTGGGCATTAGCGCTTCTCCTGTTCGGGAACAGAGTCATTTCTCAAACCTCCTGGAGCATGTCTGAGGAACAGTGGAGAGGGGAGGCGTCTCCTTGAAGGCCAGTGAACCTCTGAAGCTATCTTAGAGCCCTGTCCCGAGGCTAGGACTCTTTCTAACACCCTCTCCCTTCCCCCATCCCTCTCCCTTCCCCGGTACTCCCTTCCCTCCCTCCCCCACTCTCTCCTCTCCCTCACTCTTCCTTCCCTTTGATTCTGCAACTCTCTTCCTCGTCCCCTTTCTTCTCGTGGACCCTAAGACCACGTCCCACTTATCTTTTTAGTCTCACACCCCTGCCACCCCGTACCCTCCCCACCTCCCCTACCCATCCTCCTCGGTCCCATCGCCCCCTTCTCGTCCTGTTCTCTCCCACTCCCCTCCCCCGCTGCCTCTGGCGCTGGCGCGCTGGGACAATTGGCGAAGTTCTGCCTGACTCCAGGCCCGGGACAAGGAGCAGTTCCGGACTCTGCTCAGCAGCCGGTGACGTTACTGAATTTTGCGCGTGTGATTGGCTACTGGCTTTGCAATGGGAGATCCTGTAAAGATTCTCAGGGCCGGTTTCTTTGTCCCTCCGTCTCTCAGGTTGAGTTGGGGAAAATAGACCATGGAAACTATACAGTACTTCACAAAAGGGTTTAGGGGCTACCTACTAGGAAGAGAGCCGGTGACTCAAGTCTTGGGCGTGTGTTGTGCCAGATGAGGGAGCAGAGTCAGTGATATAAAATGGTGAGTGGGACTGAGAGTGGAGGAGGAAAGCTTGAGAGTCGCAGCGCCGGATAGAAGGTAACAATCTAGGAAGGCGTGGGGTAACTTTCAACCCCAGCTGTGGTCTCTGTCTTCAGTGCTAAGGGTGTCACCTTGAAACAGAGCTTTGGATTTGGAATCAGGCATTTAATTTCCAGTCTTTGTTCTTCTGTTTGTAGGACCTTGGGCAAGTCACTTCATTGTTTCTTCTCTTCAAGGTAGAAGTGATAATACCAACGTACTTATTTAACTGGTTTATTAAAAGGATTAAATGGGAACGTACTTTTTAATTATTAAACCTGTCATTATTTTAGTAGATAATTTGGTGTAGCAGAAAGAATCCCGGATCAGGAATGAAAAGTCTTTGGTTATCTTTCCTGTTTCTGTATGACCTTCGCCAAGTCACTTTTAACCCTAGTGGGCGTCAGTGTCCTCACCTGTGAACTGGGAGAACTGGACCAGATGACCTTTAAGATCTCTGTTGGCTCTAACATTATGTGATTGACTGCCAAAGCTTAGCATCCTCCTTTAATTCACCCCTTCGGAGGAAGACTTCACTTCCTTTTTCAGGACTTGAGTTAATCTCCCCCTTTTGTGAGAAAGCCACCTTCTCTTAGGTACCCTGGTGAACCTGCTTTTCACAGGGGCCAGTCCTCTCCCCCATCCTCAACAATGAAAGTACAGATCCCAAACGGTAGCAGCTTACATGTAGGGCTCATCCTTCATGGAGACTCTCTCCCCAGGCTACTGGCAAGAGCAGAATTTGGAGCTGGGGACTCTGGCTCCACTCGAAGAGGCCATGAGCTCCACAGTCTGGAGCAGCCCTGACATGCTGGCCAGTCAAGGTGAGAATCCAGGCCCCCTCATCTCAATGTCCCGCAGTTCCCTCCGCCATCCTCACATCATCCCCCACTCATGTTGCTTCCACCCTGTGTTCTCAACTCCACTCATTACCACACAACTCTTCCCCATCTCCATCTGACATTTTAGTACTTAGTTCTACACCACCAACTCCTTTGGCACCTACTCCTCCTTCCCTCACTCCGGTACAGGGACCTCTGTATCCCTTACACCTTTTTCCAAAAATAAAATGATGCCAGGAGGAGTGTATTACTCAGAATAAAGAGGTTCTGGAAAGACACAATCAAGATAGAATTCTTCAAAAGGATCCAGGGACAATGGGATTACAAGTCAAAAATCGGCATATGGCTAGCAGTAAATGATAGGTTTCCCAAACCTTTCGTTGAGATATTTAAGGAAGATATCACTTCCACCTTTATTAGGCCGGCTCAGTCTCTGGCTTGCTAACACGGAAGTCGTAGTTTTGATTCTCCAGTTAGATGATTACCTGAGGCGCATTCCAGTGAAAAGAGCACTGCCTTGAGAGTCAGGATTCTAGTCCTGACTAGGATCACTGATGGGTAGAATGATCTTAAGCAATCGCTTCGCCTCCATTGCCTCATTGTCTACATCTGTAAAATGAGGGAATTGGATTCCATGATCCCTAAGGTCCCTGTCAGTTCTAATTTTTAGGATTCTAAACACTAAAACTAGCAGCAAGGCTTTGGGCTCCAATTTGGAGACAGCCACTCAGAAGCATTGGTGTTTGGTGTCAGCTCTGGCAGGTGCCACCTTCACTCTTCAGGGCCCCTTCTCTGCTAGCAACGCTCATTGAATATTCCTTGGAAATGGAGCTCTGGTGACCAGGAAAGACAGGAATAAGCAGATAGGGCAGGGGTAAGGTTGGTTCCATAGGGAGCATGGGGATTGTTTTAAATTGCTCCATCAGGGAGTGTCGGAAGTACGTTTCTTGGTTTCTGATTCAGAGGCGACAATGCTGGTTAAGTAATTTAGTACCGTAGAAGAAATTGTGTGGATGTTTCAGGAATCAGAGCTAGAATGCGTTAGTTTAGCTCTGCAGGGGTCAGTGCCATCGGGTCACAGGAAGTCAGACCTGAAGATGAGGGAATCAATATTAGGAATCAGAATCCACGCTTTGGGGAACATGGGACAACATTGGGTGGAGGAAGCAAGTGTCACACAGACTGAGGGGCTCACAGCTAGGCCTGATTAGAAGGCACATTTGGGATTCAAATGAGTCATCCTCACGCTATCTTACTAGTCCTTCTTTTGTTTAACTTGACTAAGTAGAGAGGGATTAGAAACCATATTTCTATCACATCGAAGGGAAAACTTTAATCCATTATTCTTTAAAGTAATGTCAGGATAGTGATTTGGGTTTGTGTGTTGATTTGGGAGGCGGGTAGTACTGATACTGAAAGGAATATGTTAAGGGAGCTGATGATTGAAGGGAGGCTATTGTTGGAGGAATTGAAAAGTCTGTGTCAAAACGTTTTAGGTTTTTTTAAAAGTCTTTTTCGTTTATTTTGCAGT
Organism: Grampus griseus; assembly: GCF_964374135.1. Classification (NCBI taxonomy): domain Eukaryota; kingdom Metazoa; phylum Chordata; class Mammalia; order Artiodactyla; family Delphinidae; genus Grampus; species Grampus griseus. Next base: position 69,175,166 of record NC_139017.1, on the reverse strand, counting down.
TTTATCAGCTACCTCTTGTGTAAACGAATGTGCAACTCACATTCTTGGGGGTTGGCCTTTCCTTCGCTTTTAGTTTGGGCATTATTACAACCACTTCTGTTCTTGCCCTTATATGCAGGTGGTGGCAGGAAGGTGAAACAGAATGACAGACTTGTATGTGTGTTTTCAAAGGTGAATGGTAGAACTCTTATCAGAAAAGATACATGGGGAGTGGTATGTGTAGATTTGGGGTGCCTTTATCCCTCTAAATGTTTGTGGCCCTGTCAGTTCATTCAGCAAATAGTCAACAAGTGACTTTTTTTCTGTGCATTCAAAGCAAGAGGAAGTAAGGTCTGTCTTCCCCTGCCTCACCCCACCTCTGTTCCTTCCCCCATGATGCGTTAAGAGAATACAGAGACACGGGCCTTGGATGGTCTGAATTAGACGAGGTGGACTGTGGCCCAGAAATGGGTGGAGGGGCTAGTGCTGCCTTAGGAAACTAACCCAATTCTACTCCTGCAGACAGTCAGCCCTGGACATCTGATGAGACAGTGGTGGCTGGTGGCACCGTGGTGCTCAAGTGCCAAGTCAAAGATCATGAGGATTCATCCCTGCAGTGGTCTAACCCTGCCCAGCAGACTCTCTACTTTGGAGAGAAGAGAGGTAGTGTCCCACGAGTTATCTGCCTCCATGGGAAACGTGGGCTGGGGAAGGGGGCTGCAGAGCTGAGAGGAAATGTCCCTGTAGTCCAGAGGCTGAGAAATGTGAAGGGATGCTATATGGGGAAGCAACAGGCCATGGGGTCCTCAGCTGGTTCCAGGGAAACTTCATAATTATGGCTCTGACCTAGGCCATGCATGGTTTTATAGGGTCCTGGAGTGACTCACCCCAAAGGAGCCCTAAGAGACAGCTGATGTCAGTGTTGCCCCAATGTGGCCCACAAATCCAACCTACTTTTCTGAGTATCTCTGAGGCTACTGAGCCCAGTGGCCCAGGAAAGTAACTGAATAAACTAAAGACTAATCAAACTCAGGAGCAGTTTTTTTTTTTTTTTCCCCTGCCCCAAAACCACACTAGACCCTCTCTTGAAAAAAAAGCTGGCCTGGGATTGGAAGATAAAGATGAAAGTCACCAGTTAAAGCCTTGCTTCCAATTCTCCCAATTTCCCCCAGCCCTTCGAGATAATCGGATTCAGCTGGTTAGATCGACGCCCCATGAGCTCAGCATCAGCATCAGCAACGTGGCCCTGGCCGACGAGGGTGAATACACTTGCTCCATCTTCACTATGCCCGTGAGAACTGCCAAGTCCCTCGTCACCGTGCTCGGTGAGGCTCCCAAACCCCAGTGTCTCCACAGCGTGATTCCTTGCAAACAAATCTCCCTGCATGGGCCCCTGAAGCAGCCTAGAGCCAAGCAAGTCTCCAAGCATTTGGGGAAAGTTCAGCGTGCGTTTCCGTTGCAATGGAATGAAATGCAAAGAGTGCTGGGGTCTAATCTTTTCTCCTTTACTTACTGTTTGCTCTGGGACAAATCTCTTACTCTCCTTGAGCCTGACTTTCCTAACCTGTAACAAAAGGATGATGGTGTCTGTTCCACTTACCTCCCAAGATTGTGTAAGGGAAACACGAGAAGTATGTGCAGTGTATGATTATAATTTCCAAGATGAGTACCCCCGTGGTTTGCATGCTCTCATCTTGATCCTACATTTTAATTTCCTTCTTTGCTCCCCTGAGCCTCACATATATCTGTGGCCACCCAGCTGTGCTTTTGGGTTGTTGGGTCATGTATCATCTCAGGTATGGTAAATCTCCCACCACCATATCTCCTCCCCCTGGGGTGGTCTTTCTCTTATCAAAGAGAAAGATAATTTCTCTAGCCTTCTACCCAGCATAAACCAAACTAGAACTCAGATATCCTAACCCTCAGAGAGTCTACCTCGGCAGGGAGAGATGAGGTGTGACCTCCGGGTGCTTCTCTTTCCTATCCTGGCCGTCCCCTATCCATGGCAGGAATCCCACAGAAGCCCATAATCACTGGCTACAAGTCATCGTTACGGGAAAAGGATACAACTACCCTAAACTGTCAGTCTTCTGGGAGCAAACCTGCAGCCCAGCTCACCTGGAGGAAGGGTGACCAAGAGCTTCATGGTAAGTTCCTCCTGCTTTGGGGGTGACAGGAGGAAGTGGTGCTGGGACAGCGGGGAGAAGAGAGGGAGTGAGGGGCACATGTCTATATGCCTGTGTATGTGCACATAAGGCATGGTGTAGAAGAAGAAAGGGGAATGACAGATATTCTGTGTACAGTCGTGTGTGTGTGTGTGTGTGTGTGTGTGCGCCCGTCGGGGACTCCATCCTCCTTGTGTGTACATATCCATTTCACAACTTCCTAAGTCTGCCTAAGTTGAGACGCACCATCTGTATGTCTACAGTGGGGCCCACACAATCTCTGCATGTTAGGGCTCACTCTGTGTCTATGTGTGTGTGCGAGTGTGTGTCTGTTTCTGCTCTCTAGGGGAACCAACCCGAATACAGGAAGATCCCAATGGCAAAACCTTCACCGTGAGCAGCTCAGTCACCTTCCAGGTCACCCGGGAGGACGATGGGGCAGACATTGTATGCTCTGTGAACCACGAATCTCTCAAGGGAGCTGACAGATCCACCGCTCAACGCATTGAAGTTTTATGTATGTCATGGGCTTGTGAGTGAAGAGGATCTGGTGTGAGATGGGGAGTGGGGAAGAGAAACGTGCGGGTTACTGTATATGAAGGACCAGGCACAGATAAGTAAATAGGTGAAAAAAAATAAGACAAGAATTGCCGGGGTTAGGCCAAGGGTCAGCAAACTTTTTCTATGAATGGCCCAATAGTCAACATTTTAGGTTTTGAGGGCCATGTGGTCTCTGTCTCAACTACTTAACTCTGCAGTTGCTGCAGGAATGTAGCCATAGATCATATGTAAACAAATGAACGTAGCTGTGTTCCAATAAGACTTTATTTACAGAATGTAGCTGGCAGGATTTGGCCCGATAGGTAAATTTACCATCTCCTGGGCTAGGCCAGTGTTATGCACCTAGATTGTAAATTGTAGCAGTAACTGTAGCAAATCGAGAATTAGAAGACAGATTCTAGTCTGCCCTTCACCGCTTACTAGCTGAGTGATATTAAGGAAATTACCCCACTGAGCTTGATTCTTTATTTGCTAAATGAGAAGATGGACATGGAATCACAAAGGCTTCTTCTTGGTCTAACATACTATGAGTTCAAGAAAAGAGGTGGCAGGAAAACATGCTCTCTCTGTCTGGCATCATTATTCCCAGATTTCTCCCTACAGTACCCCCCACTAGTCTGCCCCAGGTCTATGATTTTTCTTGGGATTCTGACCTGAAATGGCCACTGTCAAAATCACTACTCCCAACCTTTCCAAAGATCCTCATCCCTCTATGGAATCTGCCTTGAATATGGGTGGGAAACGACCCACTCACCTGAGGAAATTGACAAATTTTCAAAAAGAACTTTTCTGAGTAGAAAAGTCAAGGGGAGGGCTTCCCTGGTGGCGCAGTGCTTGAGAGTCCGCCTGCCGATGCAGGGGACATGGGTTCGTGCCCCAGTCCGGGAAGATCCCACATGCCGCGGAACGGCTGGGCCCATGAGCCATGGCCGCTGAGCCTGCGCGTCCGGAGCCTGTGCTCCGCAACGGGAGAGGCCACAACAGTGAGAGGCCCACGTACCGCAAAAAAAAAAAAAAAAAAAAAAAAAAAAAAAAGTCAAGGGGAAATAAATAAAGTAGAAAGGGAGAAAATAATGAGTTATAAAAGAATGTACTTCTTGTCCTAACTTATCTAAAGGCTGGGTGTTTTTCTAAAATAGCTCAAACCTTTCATCTCTTCCTTATGGAAAATCCAGGCCTGACTTCAATGCTCTTTAAATCAATTGCTAGACCCATTGCTGAAACTTGACCATGAGGTAGGTTTGGGGTGGTGTCACTGTCCGTTTAGCAGACTCTCAATCTGGAAACAGACAACCTGGATTCTAGCCACAGTGAGCCACTGCTTACTAGCTATGTCACTCTCACCAAAGCATTCAATCTCGTAGCGGCCCCTTCTTACTTCAGTGAATTTTCATGAGGGTAAATGAAACACTATATAATGAAAGAACTTTGTAAACTTCAAAGTTCTGTATTGCTATAAGGTGTTTCTCTGATAACTAGTTCTGAATGTAAAGCCCCTGGCCTTGGTCTCCTTGTCCAGGGCCTGGTCCCTGGCCAGGGCTAAAGAAGGCCCTCCCCTGTCTGAGCCCCAAAGACTCCTCTGTTAGGTACTGGACCATCTGGCAGTTACTCTCCAGGGATCATTTTGGCCCAACTGTGATCAGCAGTCAGTCAACAAATGCTATACAACAGGTGCTGCACTAGAGGCTTCTCTGGCTGTGAGGCCTTGGAACACCCGTTCTCTCACCTGGCCTGATTCTCTTCATCCCGTTTGATTGGACTGAAACATGTTCATTAACCGGATGTTAAGGTTGGCTCTTTCCTTAGGGGAAGCTCGGCCTCTTTATCTGTTGTTCTAAACCGGCATCTGGTTGTATTGTTCTATGCGGCCATCTGGACCCAGCCTCCTAAGCAGCCCTTCGGCATCGGTGGCAGATGCCATCATTCCTTCCCAGAACCCATCTATATTGTGTCAGGGCCTTTTTGCAGCCAGAATATGACCTCCATCTCTTGCTGTTTCAAAGCTCTCACTTCATTTTTGGACCAGCTACTAAAAATGATGTTCTGCATTAAAGCATTGCTTCCCATTTAAGCTCCCTTGCAGAGAGGATGGAGAGGTTGTGAACTCAATCAGTGATCAAATTCAAGTTTATTTGTTCCCTCAGAAATATGTATTAAGTTCCATTTATGTGCTAGGCACAGATGATCCAGTGATCTCTCTTCTCAGCTCTCTGTTAAGACACCCCTTGGGTCCCCAGCGAGGACAGACCTTCCATAATCCTACCTCTGCAAGGTTGCCATATGGCTCCCTCACACATCCAACAGCCATAGTGGTCTTTGCTCACAGAGGTTGGGGGGTGGTCTTTGTTCACAGCCTCTTGGGCTCCTAGGCCTTTAGGGGTGGCAGCTGAAATGCATAACTGGATGATTCTGAGATCGAGGTGACCTTGAGTTTCACGTTGACCCCATTTCCTTCTCCACAGACACACCAACAGCGAAGATTAGGCCAGACCCTCCGCATCCCCGCGAGGGCCAGAAGCTGTTGCTCCACTGCGAGGGGCGTGGCAACCCCGCGTAAGGAGATCCACTTCCTGGATTGTAATGCACCTCTACAGACGGAGACTTTGCCTGAAGTCTTCCCATCTCCTTCGTACTGTCTGAGCCTCTCGTTTTCCCTGACACTGTCTAACGACACCCATCCTCTGACTGCTTCTCCTGCAAAGCAGCAGAAGTGGGGAGGGGCTGCCCCCTGGCTGAGCCCCTGAGGTTCCTGTAAGGAACCAAGTCACAGTTAGATACAAGCTAGGCAATCTTCCTCGTCCCCAGACTGAACCCCAAGGAGTCCCTCTCCACCTGCCTCTGAGCAGCTCAGTGTCTCTGGCCCCTATAACTGCTCAAGCCTTCATCAAACTGTCCTTGACTTCCTTGCTCCCAGTTTTGTTTTGTTTTGTCCTTCTTTAGCTCCCTGCCCTACTCTTTTCTGAACCCTTCGATTTCTCTGCCTCAACAGCCCCCAGCAGTACCTATGGGAGAAGGAGGGCAGTGTGCCGCCGCTAAAGATGACCCAGGAGAGCGCCCTGATCTTCCCCTTCCTCAACAAGAGTGACAGCGGCACCTATGGCTGCACAGCCACCAGCAACATGGGCAGCTACAAGGCTTACTACACCCTCAATGTGAACGGTGAGCCTTCCGCAGCTCTCCTCCAGCAAACCCCTTCTCCTCTCCTCTAACATCTGGTACCCCAGTCTTTCCATCTCCTGATAGCATCCCCAGACCATAGTTGGGAGTGGGCTAGTAGGGCAACAGCCCACCACCAGAGGGCCCGAGGACTTAGGCTCCAGGTCCATTCTAGAATGTGGAATAAGGAAAAACCAGTGGAATGGTGGACTTTCATCTGCCTTTGTTTAGCAGTGGTGACCCAGGCAACACCATCCTCCAGCCCCTGCACTCACCTGGCAACAAGAATAAGAATTCTGTGTGTAGAGGCCCCCGAGCCGCTCAGGTGTGAGTGTAGATGCGTCTCCCTTTGCAACAGGCTGTCCTCAGAGTTGCTTCTCCTGTGACTAGTACAGGATGCATGCTGCTGCTGTCATCTCCTTTTCTGCAGACCTTGGACCCATTATACAGAATTCAGGTGGAAAATAGAGCTAAGTTCATACTGTGCTGAGAGACAGTCAGAATCTTTTCTCAGATGCCATATTTTCTAGAGAGACTAGATGATGCTCCTTCTCTGAAGTTCTTCCCAAAGGTGTGACCACACAATCCAGCTTCAGGAGAAGTGATAGGCTAGGACAGAGGCCTCTTTATGCAGAGTTGGCAGGAGGTTTTTTGAAGACCCCAACAGCAGTGGGGTCCTGCCAGAAAGCCTTAATAAGCCTTTCCTCATAACAGGGGAAATGCATCATCAGGGGAACATCAGAGACTCCCTTATGTGAAATGCCCATTAAAGCAGTGTAGGGATAGCAGCCAGGCCTCCCAGGAATAAGAGATCGGAGATCTTGGGACCAAAGTGTCTAGATGGGGTGATTCCAACTCCAGGAGCAGACCTCAGCATGTGGGAGCTGCCTCAGCACAACAAACAAAGCTATTGTAGGGTGCCAGGAGCAAGGACAATGCACTGAGGTCCTGTGTCTGCCCCCAGATCTCTGACGATGATTGGCAGTGAGAGAAAATTCCTGTGCCCTTGTGGTTGGTTTCTTGCTGATCCCCCGCCACCCTGTGCTAGAAAGCGCGCTCCTGTTTGACTGCATCTTCTGCCAGTGCTGACGCCTGGTGGTAGAATGAGTTACTGCATCTCCTTCCAGAAATCATCCTAAACCGAGTTGACTCCCAACGACCTGGAGTGAAATTAAATGGAGCTCTACCTAGAGACAGTGACATGTAATTGACAACCCCAGAGTTCATTTTGGTCGTGCAGACCTATGCTCTTCTAGGGAATTTACATTCCCATAGCCTCTGGGATAATTATCCAGGACTGATTTTTAATGTGGATTGTGTCTCACATTTTCCCGGGGGCGGGGGGAGAGGGGAGAGAAAAGGAAGAACAGTGGATAACCTCACTGTGCTCCCTCCAGATTACAACATCACACCCACCCCTCCTATCATAGAGCCCCGCGGACCCTCTTCTCCCTCCCTCCCAAGCAGAGCATAAAAACCAGAGCATAAGTTTTTTTTTTTCCAAATAAGGCGGAGACAGGCAAGGAACTAAAAAGCTGGTCCAGTCAAGCCTGAGGAGACATAAGGTAGGAGAGACAAAATGTATGAGGAGTCAATGAGGCATCAAGGCTCAAGCTGAGTCTATGAAACAACAGTAGCTCTCCCAGGGGTGGGAGAGCCGCAACGAGAGCTCATGTAATTTGGGACACATCAGAACTGTGCCCTGGCCCGTGCACTGTCTCCTGAGATCTGCGGAACCCTGACTAAGGCTGCGGCTCTCCTTCACATGCCTGGCCAAGCCTGTGCTTGGGAATCTATCCTCTATTGATGCTGCTATGGAGGACAGATTCTCTATATCCAGTGGCCAAGACCTTGCCATCATGGGAGGAAGCAGTTCAGTCTTTGTCCTTCCCACAAACCTCTGGTTGGTGGGGAAGTGAAGATGGAGTCCCAGACCTCGCTGATGAGACCTGCTGGAGGATTGCGTCTTGCTGGAACTCTAAGTTCCCCTGCCAAGAAGGAACACTGTTCTTTATACAGGGAGTCACAGCCCATCGTCTTTTGTAAGGTGCTCTCAAAGTGCCTATTCCTGGCTCCATCAGTTTTTCACTTCTCCTTCCCTATCTGATATCAGGACAATGGGTGAATATGGTGAGAAGCCCCCCTAGAAAGGCCAGCTCAGAATATAAATCAGACGGGAGGGTAAGAGGGCATGGGTGATGGGGAAGAAATACTCTGCTAACCCAGAAATTGAAAGAAAGAGAGAGACACAGCACACACACAGACACACCACACACACACACACACCACACACACACACACACACACACACACAGAACAAGAGATGATTTAGACATTAAAGTGATGATCTTTGACCAAGGTCAAGCTTCAGGTTCACGAACTCAACTTAAAAGGTTGAGTGTGAGCAGATGTATCTATTTATTCATGATTACATTCTTTTAAAACAATTACTATGTTCCAGATAGTCTGTAAGAAACTAGGTACAAAAGAAGACATATCCCTTTTTGCTGGAAGATGCCACTCCATTCTCCTGATGTTAGTCCATGTTGTCTGCTGTGTAAGATGATCCACGGCCAGGTCAGAAATGCTGTGAGATAAAAGTTCTTCCCACATCTGACTGTGTGCATCCCACCTCCCTCCAGATCCCAGTCCGGTGCCCTCATCCTCCAGCACCTACCACGCCATCATTGGTGGGATCGTAGCCTTCATCGTCTTCCTGCTGCTCGTCCTGCTTATCTTCCTTGGCCACTACTTGATCCGGCACAAAGGTCAGAGGCATGAGGGAAGCATCAGGAGGGATTGGGAGTGGGTAGGGAGATCAGTGAAGGGAAGGCTGCAGGCAGGGCCTTTGGAGACTCAGTCGGCCCCTTGGAGAGTTTGAGCAAGAAAGAACACAGCCAACCCTGTGATAACTGAGCACCTCCAACCCCACAGTAGAGCCTGATCCCTTGGTGGCCATCCAAGTAAAATCAAACCTTCCCACTCAGTCAGCTGCTGCTCCCATGCTGCTCTGCCTCCAGGGTCTCCTGCCATAAGACAGAGAACTGCCGAAACTCTGCCTCTCCTTCCCATTCCTTCCTGCACTTTCCTCCTTTCTGTTCAGCCTCATGTTTTTTTGTCCTTTGGTCTCCCTGTGCTTTGTCCTCGCACCACCCCTTTACTTTTCTCTCCTCTCCTGTATCCCTGCCATCTCTCCCTCCCCTCTTCTCACATGCCTTCCTCTCAGACCTCCCCCTCTGTTATTCCTTCTAGCCAGCAGCTGGACTTACGTGGACTGGGCAAATGCTAGCCAGATCTTAGGTTCGTTGTCATGGAGCTGACCTAGCAGTTTCCCTATCACCACCTTACATGCACACGCACATATATACACACATATACACACACATATACACATACACACACCATTTTTTTTTTGGCCTGTATTATAGATCAGACTCTAGTTAAAGGCAGGATTCGTTAATTCTTGGGGGTGTGGTCAGGTGACGAATGTTGGCAGCAAGATGCAAATTAGGGCGGGTGGGGAGGAAGAATAAAGCTCTAGGCAGGAGAAAAATTACAGAAGCAAGGTGTGGGTGGGTGGTGGGAAAGTGGACAGAGGGGCTTCAGAGGTTTGGAAACTGCTCCTAAAAGAAGGAGCCTCTCTCTCTCTCCCCAGGAACCTACCTGACACACGAGGCGAAAGGCTCTGACGATGCCCCAGATGCAGACACAGCCATCATCAACGCAGAAGGCGGGCAGTCGGGCGGGGACGACAAGAAGGAATATTTCATCTAGGGGCAGCCCCCCAGGGACCCCGTGGGGACTGCTGGGGTCATCACCAACCTGGACTTGTACAGCGACCCCAGGGCCGCCCCTCCCGCTTGCTCCCCAGCCCCCCCCCCCCCCCCCCCCCCCGTACAGAATGTCTGCTTTGGGTGCGGTTTTGTACTCGGTTTGGAATGGGGAGGGAGGAGGGCGGGGGGAGGGAGGGTTGCCCTCAGCCCTTTCCGTGGCTTCTCTGCGTTTGGGTTATTATTATTTTTGTAACAATCCCAAATCAAATCCGTCTCCAGGCTGGAGGGGCAGGGGGTCCTGGGGTGAGGAAAGCAAACAACAACAAAAAAAACAAAAACAAAATAAAAAAAAACCCAGAGTGTTAGGAGGAGAATGAGGAAAGGGTAAGGGCAGGAAAGAAGCGGGGTCAGTTTGGTGGGGGGCTCTCACCAGCCCTCCATCTTCTGCAGCAGGGGCTCTTCCTGGACTTCTCCAGGGACGGGGAGGTTGTGACCAGGAGCTGGAGGTGGCTTTTCCTCTGTTAGTCGCACACCTCGAGCTCTGGACACAGGAGCAGGTACCACCTGACACCACTTCTCCACCCCAACAGGAAAGGAGTGAATGGCGGTCCCCGAGGGGATGTGACCTGCAGGTGGCATGCAGCCACACGTGCGGGGGGGGGGGCAGGGCTTCCCCATGGGGGAGGACACAGGTCCTTGCAGGAGGGGCAGATTTGGAGAGGAAGGATGGCGGAGATGGCTCCCCACGATGAACGAAGCCAGGCCCTTTTCCCAGGAACCGCCCTTGTGGGGGGGGAATAGCAGAGCAAGGCTGCCCCTCCTTGCTCCAGCAGCTGTGGGAGAGGCACTGCTCTGGGCCCTAAACTGCATCTGCTTCCCCGCCGAGGGGCCCTTCACTCTCACCCGAGCCCCTGGTCTGTTGCACGGCAACCACTCATCTTATGGCCTTGCTCAGCAACTCCTCCCCGTCTTGTGCTGCCCTGTGGCCCTTCCTGTTCCCGAAGCTGTCCCTAGTCCTCCCTCCCTCCCTCAGCAGCCAGGCAGACATAACAACAAAAATACTAAAAGGAGCTTCTCTGCACTGAGCTGTTTCCTGCCCAAACGAAGGGAATAATGTGAGTGCGTGTCTGTGTGTGTGTCTGTGCACATATGTGTGTGAGTGAGAGGCAGAGGGGCTCCTGGGCATGTGGGCGGGCTGTGGGAGGACGGCTCCTGTAAAGGAGGGTTTTGGGAGCTGACGGTCCCTAGGCAGGCTGTGTACCTCACCTGGGACGCTGCTCCGTCCTGGTATTTTCCATGCCATCCCCAGCGCCCATCTGTCATGGAGAAAACAGTCCCAGCGTGTGTTTTTGCTCAGTCGTCCACCTCATCTCTCCCTAAAACACAGGGCATTCAACCCCCGCCTCCATTTCCCCTCTCACAGCCAAGGAGTCAGTGCCACAGCCTTTGCTATGCATCCCCCAGGCCTCTCCCTGGCGCTGACCCTGGAATGACCACTGTCACTTCTTGTTCCCATAGTCTGTACCCGGCGCGTTGAGGGCTGGGAGTGATGCTGCCTGTCTCCTTCCCATCTCCACCCCTGCTTTTGATTTTCTGTCTTCCTTGTGGCCGAGCCGGTTGCCGTGGAGACGAGACTGCTCGCCCTCCCCGCCAGCCGGCCGCCCTGCCTCAGACCCAGGGTGCCCCTGGGCACTGCTCTGCCCCTCCTCCAGCATGTCCTCCTGCCCTGACAACCCAGGGGCGTGCAAAGTGGGGGCAGCTGCAGCCAGCAGATCTGCCACCCCTTTCCGTTCAGGTAATACCGTTGTGAATCTTCCAGCCGCTGGTTAGAGCCCGGGGTCCCCTCCTCTTACAGCAGCAAGGCAGCCTAGGGCCCCAGGCCTGTGGGCTCCCTGCCTCCCAGCACTCGCTTTTGGGAAAATGACTTTTCCTCTTCGAGCTGAACCACTCTGTCCATATTACACAGAAGCCATATTTGTACGGGGGGGAGGGGGAGGGGCCGTTGTGCTGTGTGTGTGTGTGTGTCTGTCGGTGGGGGGGGCGGGGCAGGGAGCAGGGAGGGCATCGTGTATCTTTATAATCTTTCTAACTCTCCTGTGCTAATCTCAGAGGGGCCACCCTCAATATATCTGGATTATCCGTGTCCTTCGGCTGCCTCCTTCTTGCCGCCCTTGCTCCTGTTGGGATGCGTGTGTGTAAGGGCTGTTCTGCTGGTCCCCCCGCACGTGGCGCCTCCAGGGGTGGCGTGTGCCTTGCCGTGCTGCTCGCCCCAGGGTATCTTGTATGGAATGGATATAACTCTCCAAGGGAGAGAAGTGTGTTCATCCCCTTTGGCCAGGTCCTTTCATTCCACAGCACCTGACTGCTCCCCATGTCCTGTGCCAGGCTGTGCTGGAGAAGAAGACCGACCCAACACCATTCCGGGACCACTTCAGCAGACCCCCCAAACTCCCTTTCTAGCCCACCTCACGTTGAACCTGAAACTGAAGCTAGAGTCCTGGGAGAAAGGGGACCGTCTTAGCAAGATGGCCATCCCTCTGCACCTTTGCTTCCACCTCCAGGCGGCGCTGTGTGAGTGGGAAAGACCACTGGTCAGAACTGACTACCACATCCCGCGCTTTCTTGGACAAATGAAACAGTGTCGCCTAACCAACCCTGTTTATCTCATCGTTCCAGCTCGGACACTCCATGAGTCACCCCTCCCAATGTCCAGGCTAAGTGTCCCCAAGTGAGGAAATAAAATGCATGGTAGGGGTGGAGGGAACAAAAGAGCAGAGATCACGTGAAAGCAGTGGGATGGTGGGGAGAGGGGGTACCAAGGAGCAGAGGTGTCGGTTTAGGGGCATCCTCCTGCAGGGTGCACGCCTTTTCTCCCTGTGCCAACTGGAGAGAAATAGCTCTCCCCCACCACAAGAAACGTTACATCTTGCTAAGATGCCAGGCCAGTGTAGCATTTCCAGAGCTTTTATGTCCCCCAACAGAAATATGAATAGAGATTACCCCATAGGCAACAGTCCCATATTAAAATATGCTGTCCCATTGTCCCCCAGAGCCTGCTTTAACTTGTCACGTCATGTGTTCTGCTCGGTATGGAAGATGCATTCGCTGTGCCCATAGGTGGCTGGGCAAGTGCCCAATCGCTCCCTGAAGTAGCTTCATTATGCAACCTTGACAGCTGCCCCCAAGCCCTCCCTCCTCGCACACTGAAACACCCAGACCTGGAGATAGCAGTACACACACCAAGACACCTGCCTAAAACCTAGCACTAAGATATGATACACAGGGTACACAGCCACACACACAGACGAGAACAGATAAGTAAGTACATTCCTACACCCAGACGGATACACAAAGAGCCCCTGCTCGCACACATGTGGCTCAGGCTGCCAGCATCACGTGGATCCAGCCACAAGCACCACTAACACCCCCTCCCACAAACACGTCCCTTTTGAACTATCTTTCCTTGGATCAAGTTCAAGGGGACAGAGAAGCAGTGAGAGCCATCAGCTGCCCTTTCCCTCCAACTTCCCAGCACATCTCTTATCTCTGTCTCACACTTCACCTCTGGCCCCCTCTTCCTTCCTTGTGCTTGAAGAATCCCTTTATGCTGGGAACCCCCTGGCTTCTCCACCTTCAGTAAGTCTCCCTTTCCATCTTCGGGAAAATACCCACCTTCTGGTCCCCACCTTTTTCCTTTCCTGAGCGCAGGTCCCCACCAACGGAATCCACCCTCAAAACAGGAAGCCCTGGGCCAGGGCCTCAAGTGGTCCTGAGGTTCAGGAAGGCAGTGGGCGTGGGGTAAAGGCTTCCTGAATGCATCCCCATCCTGCACTGCCCGCCCCATAGCCCTGCCCAGAGCCGATGGCCTTCATTAGTCCCTGGCACTTATCTGGGAACCACAGCCACTGACAGAACTATCCCAGCCCATCTCTCTGCCTGCCCTGAGCCCAGCAGTGTCATGGGGAACTGTCTGCACCCGGTGAGTGTGGGTCTGAGCCCACAGCCCCTCCCTCTCTGCCCCCCCACTCCTTCTGTCTGCCCCTCGGGTCTGTATACCTCTATCCTTCTCTCATCTCTTGTCCCTTCCCTCGTTTTCCTTCTCCCCTTTTTACCTCAGTGTCCTGGGTCCTCCTCATTCATCTTTGTCTGTTCCATCCAGACCTCCCCCCTCCCCGCTCTCCCAGTCCTGTCCACTCCCCTTCCCTTGTTTTTCTTTTCTTTTTTTTTTTAAAGATTTTTTTTGACGCGGACCATTTTTTAAACTCTTTATTGAATTTGTTACAATATTGCTTCTGTTTTATGTTTTGGTTTTTTGGCCGCGAGGCATGTGGGATTTTAGCTCCCCGACCAGGGATCGAACCCGCACCCCCTGCACTGGACCACCAGGGGAGGCCCTTCCCTTGCTTTTCTACGACTCTTTGCTCCTCTTGAGTCGCCCTTCCTTGTCCTCTCCCGCCATCCCCACTCCATCCGGCTCTTCCAGCCCCCACTTCCCCACTGTCTCTCTCTCCCCACCTCTTGCCCTCAGTTCCCAGGATACCCTTCAGTGAGGTAACTAGATGTTCTGATTGCCCCTTCTGAGAATGTCCTCCAGGTGGCTGATGACAACTCTACTAAACTGGCCACTGAAGACAAGATTTGGAGTGAATTTCTTGAGATGTATGATGCAGACTATAACATCACCGATGTGGAAGCAGCTGCGCCCTGCCACTCCTGTATCCTGCTCGACGACTCCTCGCTGCCCTTCTTCATCCTCGCCAGTGTCCTGGGCATCCTGATTAGTGGAGCTGTCCTCTACGCGTTTCTCAGACCTCTGTTCCCCCGTCAGGTCTACCAGAACTGGTCTATCCTGGTGCAGTTGGCTGTGGGCAGTGCTCTCTTCAGCATTATGGTGCCCGTCCTGGCACGGGGGCTGAGTGGGGCCCTCATCGCCTCCCTGTGCCACCTAGCTCACTTGGTCTCGTATGGCTCAGCCTTTGCCCAAGCTCTGTTGATAGGGTGCCATGCCTGCCTGGGCCCCAAACTGGGTAGAGGTCACGTCCCAGGCCTCAGGCTGCGGATCAGTGTGGGACTTTGGGGAGTGGCTGCCCTATTGTCACTGCCAATCACGCTGGGCAGTGACACTTCCCATGGACTCTGCACAGTGACCTTCAGCGGGGAATGGGAAATTTTGCGGTACATACATGCTGCAGCCTGTTTTGCCATCTTCATCTTGTTGCCACTGGGTTTGTTGGGAGCCAAGGGGCTGAAGAAGGCATTGGGCAGGGGGCCATGTCCCTGGGTTGATATCCTATATGTCTGGTTCATTTTCTGGTGGCCTCAGGGCATGGTTCTGGGATTGGACTCCCTGGTGAGGTCCAGGGCCATGGTGGTGTCAACATGTCTGGCCCAGCAGACCCTGGACGTGCTGCTGGACCTGGCAGAAGCCCTGGCAATATTGCACTGTGTGGCTACACCCCTGCTCCTCGCCCAGGTCTGCTACCAGGCCATTCAAACTTCTCTGCCCTCCCTGCCCCTCTCAGCAGCACAGTCTTCTCATCTGGACATCCTTGGATGCAAATCCTAGCTCTCTTCCCACCTGTCAACTTGAATTAAAGTGTACACTGTTTTTATGAAGCTGGTGGTTTCTTGTTTTGTCTGGGGATGTAGAAGAGAGGGAGGAGAATGGAGAGAGAGAGAGAGAGAGAGAGAGAGAGAGAGAGAGAGATTTCACAGTAGACTTTCCTGGCAGTGTCTGGCTGGCCTGGGGAGAAAATGAATGATGTGCAAATATCCTCGGGGCACACAGATGTTCTCTTGAAGTGTGGGGTTACTGCCATCTCAAGGGGGAAGAGCAGGGGGATCAGACTATGAGGAGAGCAGCTAAACCTAAACTAGAAGAGATGGCTTAGCTAGTAAAGAAAGAAGAGAAGCTGTTGCAGAAAGCAAATGAAATCAGAGTAGAAGCCAGAGAGAGAAAAACAGAGAAGACTGAAGATGAGGCCAGAGCATGACTCCTCCTCCCGGCTCAGCCTGTCCAGCCTTCCTCCCTGCCGTCTGTCTCCCTGTTGGCTTTGCTTAGAGATCGGGAAGGTGGAGAGAAGCATCCTGAGGGACCTTGCTTAGCCCAGGGAACAAATCAAGATAATTCTAAAGCCACTTCCCAGGAGTCATCTCTCCCAGGTTTATTTCTCAGCATAATCCTCATCCTTGTGTGTGTGTGTGCATGTGTGCATCTGTCTGTCCTCAATCTGTTAGAACCCACATCCACGTTAGATGAATGCATGTAATAACAGATGTCTACGTGTACACTTGCCTCTCCGTCAGTGTCTGATTTGCATTTGTGTATGCTCCGATCTCTCTCAGGCCTCTCCCTTCACCTCATTCTGTTCTCCTTCCTTGTTCTCAGGATATGGAATCAGGATTTGTAATTCACTCCTTACCAAATGAGTTTTCCTTACTCCGGTTTCTGTATCTAGTCTTCTCCTTGAAGGATGTGTAGAGGGAACTAAACAAACCAAGAAGTTGTGAAGCCTGAGATACTTAATGGGGAAGGGCCTGATCTGGCTGGGTCATCTTCTTGGATGCCAAGAATTTGGATCCCAAATTTCCCTTTCAAACACCTTTCAGCTCTCAAAATAAACCTTTTTTTGTTTGCTACACAAACATACCCTTCCGCTTTCCACGCTGTACCCTTTCACTCTGGGCGCCCCCCCCCCGCCCCCCTTTCTCTGGATGCTTAGTCATGATCCTGAGGGCTATTTCTCAGCCAAGTTCAGGTGATGATGGGAAGGACCATGAATAAGCCCCACTTCATAAGGGGAACAACTTCTACTTGCACCAACAAATTCACCGTCTACCCAAGATGCCACACACACACAAATGAGTTTCTCCCTCCAACCCAGTTAAAAAGCTGGGGAGACTTGAGAGGTACCTTATATCTGTCTGAATCTAGGTATGGTCTTTCGTTTTTCAAAGATGTGCTATAGGGCTTCCCTGGTGGTGCAGTGGTTGAGGGTCCGCCTGCCGATGCAGGGGACACGGGTTCGTGCCCCGGTCCGGGAAGATCCCACATGCCGCGGAGAGGCTGGGCCCGTGAGCCATGGCCGCTGAGCCTGCGCGTCCGGAGCCTGTGCTCCGCAACGGGAGAGGCCACAACAGTGAGGGGCCCGCGTACCTCAAAAAAAAAAAAAAAAAAAAAAAAAAAAAAAAGATGTGCTATAACTGGTTTCTCCCCTAAACCGTTTCTGCTTGACTCTGGACTTTGGAGCTAAGTAGGAGAGTGCAGGAGAGGAGCAGAGGTGAGTTAGAGCATCCTAGGCTTGGGGAATTTTCCTGGGTGGGTGCAGTGACAAATCCTCTCAGTCCCCCACCTCCTGTCTCTTAGCAACCACCAGCTTAGCTGCCGATTGGTGTAACCTAAATTGAAAGGCGGGATTTAGGGACCTATTGAGAGGCGGGAGACATTCTGAAACAGAAAGGAAGGCAGAGAAAATGAAGAAAAAAGACATAATTTACAAACCTAAATTATGCTAAGGTCTCCAACCACAGTTTATGCATGTGTCCCAGTGTTCTCTTTTTTCTTACTCCCTTTCCCGCCTATTCTCGTAGTTTGCCCCCTCCAGCACCTGACCACTCTCAATCCTTCAGACATTGGCCAACTCCTTTACAAGCTATTGGATTCGGAGGCTGACCTAGTTAAGGGGGAGGAGAGGGCATTTTCGACTTGCTGAACCTTCCAGTGTCAACCTGATGCAAGGGAGGCTTAATTTAAGACCACTGGGGTTGTCTTATCTACACCCCAAGCCATGCCTCCAGATAGAAATCCCTCTTTGCTCAGTCCTGTTAGGGAGACCCTCAGATAGCTCTGCAGCTCTCACATCTTTCACAAAAGAAAGGCAGAGGCAGAAGCCTGCAGCTGATAAGAGGTCAGGATGGGTTGGAGACGCCTCCCCATGGCTATCTCCTCCCCATTCCATCTCCACAGCTTTGCCCCAGTCCCCTAGGGGGCTGGCCTTTCCCTGTGTTATCTACACTGCATTTGGAGAGTTCCTCTGTAAGTCTAACCCTGGCCTCAGTCATTTCTTTAAGGTTTTCCTGGGGTCCTGTCACACCAGTCCATTTAACCCACTGAATGCCACCAACCACTCCCAAACTAGTCTAACTCTGGCATGTTTTCTGAAACCCTTCAGGAATACAAATCCTATTTCCTCTGAACCCTTCAGAATTTAATCTCAGGGAAGGCAGAGACTTTAGCTGTGTATGAGTTATTGGGCCTAAAGAAAAATGCCCTCTCAGAAAGATGACAGCCAGGGAGCAAGCTCTTGGGAGCACTCCACGCCCTGGGTAGGGTCAGTCTGCACTGCCTCTTTATGGAGAGAGACTTATTTCCTAAGGGAAGGTGGAAGATCACATGGACGCCCATAGTTCATTGATTTCAAACTGCAGCTCCTCCCAAAGGATTTAGGAAGCAAATACCTGGTCCTCACACCCTTTTATCTACTCCTATTTGTGTAAACCCCCAGCTCCTTCATCACCTTCCTCCAGAAACCACCCTCAGAGAATTCTGATTGAAAACTTCACTGGTGTTTCAAACCCCATTCACTGCCAACTCTAATTGCCAGGGATTTGCTTGAAAACCACTGTATGCTATCCAATTACTCTCTGGGCACAAGAAGAATCGCAGTTTTAATTAACAATAGCGCACCTTGCAGACGAATGTGACTGTTTAGGTTAATAAACACGTCCAAACCCTTCCAAATCATCTCTGCACATCTTCTAATGATTTGGGCAGGAGGGGCATGGGGCACGCGGGCTGTGTGGGGAGGTTAGAAGTCCATTCAGCCAAAATGTGTGTCAGCTTTCATCTTCCCTATAACTATCTGGTGGAGGGAAGAGGGAATCTCCAGGAGAAAGGGGTCCTTGAAAAAAATTGACTTAGGGAAATTTAGGGGCATAGTATTGGGGGGATTTTAGGCATCTTTACATCACCCTTAGACTTTTAGAAACCTTTTAGACACAGTTGTAGAAACAAGAGAAAGAGGTCCTTGTAATGCTCAAATATCTCTGATTCATTGTCCAGTTGTTTGCAAATTTGATGTCTTCCATGAGATCCCCAAAATTCCTAACCCTGCCATTTCTCCTCATATTTTGGGGTATGTTCCTACCATATTTGGGGGACACTTAGATGTTGTTTACTCCCTAAGATGTCACAGATAATGTCCCAAGTTCCACCCTTGACCTCCTCAAGGATCATTCTTTGTACTTTTTCTCCTGGGTAATTCTCTGCATCCTGGAAGAATTCACTGCATGTGGCTCCAAACTGAATGTTTCTGAAGGGCCTGGGCCTTCTCTTCTCCCTCTACATCAGGTATCATCAACGTATGGGGGAGGGGAGATCGCAGGTCTCTTGGAAAATCTGATGAACGTTGTGAAGTCTCTTTTCAGGAAAATATAATATTACAGCCCAAATTTGGTATTTAGTTCTCCCCTGCTGTACCCAGAGCTAAACTCACATGCTTTTGCACTGCCTGTTGGGACTTCCATAAGTCTCCTCCCTGCTCACTAAGCCAGAGGCCCAGTGACCCAGGGGACTTTCTGTTCTTTGAACGGGCAAGTCCTTTTCCCACTCTAAGAGTCTTTGCCCTTGACATCTCTTCTGCCCAGAATGTTCTTTCCTGTGCTTTTTGTGACTGACACCTTCCCATACTTGAGATCTCAATGCGAATCTCGCCTCCTCCAAGAATGACCTTCCCTGACATCCAATGGGCTATAGCCCCCGGCCACCTCACGCACCCACTGATTCCCCACCAATTCACCTGAGATGTTTCCAGTGTACAGTGTATCACACATTGAAATCGTCTCTTTTTTCATTTGTCTGCTTACCAGCTTATTTCTAATCTCCCCTTCCTCCCCCACCACTAGAAAACTAGCACCAAGAGTGGGAGAACTTTTCCCCTTTTGTGACTGGAGCATAGTCAGAGCTCAGTAAACATGTGCTAAATATGGGAATTAGTTAATTTTATATGAATAAAGCATGGTCCCCACTCTGGAAGGTTTACGGTCCCATGGGGAAGAGGAACAAGTAAGCAAAGAATTAGCACAGAAGAACTGCCAGAAAACGGAGCTCCTCTCCCTAAGTCCTATAGGCCATCTCTCCCGCACCATGCAAGCATCTGGGGGCTGAAGAGACTGGAGGGCTGTCAGCACACGATTTCTGGGAACCTGATTTCTGGATCAACTTTCAGGTGGCTGAAGCTGGGGGACTTCACCACTTCAGTTCCCCAGCCATGTCGGAGGAATAATGCGTGCTTTCCTTTGGGACAAAGCTGCGAGCTTTGGACGGCAGGGGAGAGCTGGGAAGGGCTGTCATTCTTCATCTTTATTTGCGGAAAAGTGAGTCCCAGGAGACTCACCAGAGTTCTGGGAGAGAGTTTTCCATTGGCTCAGAACCAAATTTGGAGCCTAGCCACCTCCTCACGTTTCATCACACTCAGCGGGAGAGCCCACACCCTCCTTGGATCTAAAAGTCATTTCCGTCTCCTTGATGATTTTTTTCTTCTCTGTTCTCCCTCCTCCTCTTCTTTAGTTCCAGCTTAGTGCCCCTGCCCCCTAGCCCTTCCCAACCTCTGAACTCTGGTTCCTTCTTTCCCATTCTGGCCCCTGTAGCCAGAATATGGCATTCATCTCTCTGCAGTTCTAGGTACTTGGTCGGGTTAACCCTTTAAGGCACTTAAGGGTGTATAATTCATTTCATTTAAAGGATGTATTGAGTGCCTTCTAAGTTCAAGACACTGTGAGAGGTCCCAGAAGACACAGAAGTGAATCAGACACAATTCTGGACATCAGCATCTCTCTGGACTCATCTGGTCCCCTCCTGTCCCCTTCCTTCCTTGGTTCGCAGGCTTTCCCAGCCCTCTCCCTAATAACCCTGGACATATCCAGATCCCAGGACACACTGGGAATCTACAAGGCCCTCCGTCACATAGACTGCTCCGTCCAGGCCTCTGTTTCACAGCTACAGACCCTTAGCAAACCATAAAGCCCCTGGCCAATGGGTAGTTCTGTCTCTCTGTCACATCCAGAATGTTCTTTATGTACAGATACAGAGAAGATACAAGAATAAAGGACATTTTTCCTTTCACACTCTTATAAGGTAGATGTGGTGGATTCTGGAAGCCAGTGCAGTGAAGGCCAATTACTCGGAAAAGAGGGATGGGTGTGGAGCATTGGAAAAGAAAGCTGTTTACAAATCAGTTGGCCCTTTTCTGTCTGTGACCTGAGAAAGAGGTGAGGAAGAAGTGGACTCTCTTGACTATCAGCCTGGAAGCTTCCAAAAATATGACCATGTTTCTCCTCCTCTACACCTACTCCTTCAGGCCCCAGAAGAGGGCTATTCACTTCACATTCTTGACTGACTGACAGAGGGAGATCTATGGAAACTCTGGAAGTGTGAAAGGAGTAAGTTGGAGGGAAGGTCACTGAGATAGAAAAAACTTTTGCAGAAATTAAATAAAGTTTGAGAGATTAATACAAAACGTGTATTTTAAAAAATCAGTTGCATATGGGCTTCCCTGGTGGCGCAGTGGTTGAGAGTCCGCCTGCCGATGCAGGGGATGCAGGTTCGTGCCCCGGTCTGGGAGGATCCCACATGCCGCAGAGCGGCTGGGCCCCTGAGCCATGGCCGCTGAGCCTGCACGTCCGGAGCCTGTGCTCCGCAATGGGAGAGGCCACAGCAGTGAGAGGCCCGCGTACCGCAAGAAAAAAAAAAAAAATCAGTTGCATAAAAGCAGGATGGAAGAGGCGTGGCTCAACAAAAGTTCTTATGAAAAAAAAAAATTTAGAGGTTTCGCTTGGGCACAGGTTAAAGATGATTCAATAGTGTGTGTAGCAGACTGAAAAGCTAATGCAGGCTCCAGCTGCATTAAGAGATGTGGTGTACAGGACAAGGGAGGGCACTACACCGTCCTCTCCTGCCCAGGACAGGCCATTTGGGGAATAAACGGCTCAGCTCTGGGTACCAAATGTTGGACACTAACAAATCAGAGCTCTTCCAAGGGGGGTTGCCAAAATGATGCCACTCCAGAGACCATGCCTCTTCTATAAGCAGGGGCTGGAAGAGCAGGGTTGAGTGTGGGTGGGGCATTGACTCTGGAAAAATGTAGAAAAATACACAGCTATCTTTGTATAACTGAAGAGTTGTCCTTGAGAGAAGCATTAAACATATATGTAGCTGGAGCTTTAAAACTAGAAACACGGGATGTGGAGAAATAACAGAGATTGATTTTGACTGAATGTTAGGAAAGGCTTTCCTCAACAAGATTGCAGTGTACAGGGATGGGCTGTGGCATTCTTTTTTTTTTTTGATAATGTAAAAAAATAATACACACACACATGCACATACACACACACACACACACACACACACACACTATGTGCTCTATACGGCTCTGTGTTCTTGTTTCACAGTGATGGGCATAGAGGATGAGGGCCTTGCTTTTGTCAATTTTAGAGACCATAAGAGAGGCAGAGATTAGACACTAAACACACAGATAAATTACAAATGCTGTTATAAGAGAAAAGAACTGGTGCCATGGAAAAGAATAAGAGGATAGAACTGATTTGAGTCAGGATTTCACAGTAACAGAAAGGACTCAAGCTGAGGCTGGGCAGTAACAAATCATCAGAATATAGTCGAGGGATATCCCATGCTTTGGGATAGAGCCAGGACCAGTCCAGCAGCTTTTTCCCAAATTGGCAGTGCGTCAGAATCTCCCGGGAAGCGATTTTTTTCAACAGCCCTTGACTCAAGTCAGGATATTCTGAAGCCGAATAGTTGGGACTAGAAGACTCTGAAAACCCTAAGGTGATATGTTAAATGAAAGAGCTATAGACTAAAATGCATATTCTTTGATTCTGGTGTCTGGGTCTCACTTGTGACCATTTTAATCTCTTTGTTTGGATCCTCGAATTAAAGTCCTCTGGCTCAGAGCTGGGATGCTTTGGTCTCTTCCAGACCTGGTGTGTAGAACAATAAAGGGATTCTTAGCCAGATATGCCCCTGACCTGAATTTTTCCAGGCGGTGGGTACCATTCCAGGCACCAGCTGCTGCAGAAAAATTGTAGCTGGTGCCTGGGGTCCCTCTAGTGGTCAGAAATTATCACTTCGGCTCCACTTCTCCAGACCCCCGTTTAGCCAGAGAATTATTTTCTGACACAGGCTCTGTGAGGATGAGGAGCCTTACGAAAATAAAGCAGAGAAGCCTAAACACATATTTTAGAAAGTTATTCACTAGAATTAACGTTAATAAATAGAAATGGTAAAACTAAGAAATCGCTTACCAAATTCCTCCTGCCCCTTGCCGTGTCTTAGATGATCTCAATTTAGGTAACTTCTAAAAACCAGAGTTGACAACTCCCCAGGACACCAGGCCATCAATTAGGGACTCCACGGGTCCTTTCAATTCCCTGGGAACATACAAAATATGAGAAATGGGTATTTGGATAGAGCATTGGGTTGAGTTGGGAGACAGGGATCGTGGCATTCTGAAACGTGTCATTTACCAGCTTTTTGAGGTTTAGTTTTCCCACCTGAGAAAAGGCAGGTAATGACATTGGCCTGCCTAGCTTACAGATCTGACATAAAGATTAAATGAACTGGCAGATGTGGAAGCTGTGAAATGAGTTACAGCTAGGAGGAAATACAATGCAATTAGTATTAAAGTTTGCCGGGCAGACAATTGGTTAAATAGTCCATTGCCTTCTGGGCAATTCCCTGAAACGTTTTTACAAAGGCAATAGTACATAGAACGAGCTGGACTGCTGAGACTCACCTCCACCTCTGTCCTTCTGTCTCCACTTAACCCTGTGACCAAAGGGCTAACAGAATCTGTCTGAGACAGTTTAATAGGAAGCTCCCAGGAAGTGTGCCTTTAAAAGAGAGGCTGAGCGAGTGGGGGTGATGGTGGTGGTAATAATAGGGACTGTTACAGGCATCTTGCTGGCATTTGGGCTGGCTTTTGCTGCATTACAGTATTATTTAGGGCAGAGCACAAAGTGTTCCTGAACTGCCAAAAAGTGATATCACCTAAATGCTGTTTATGATACCCAACCTTTCCCCAGGGACCCTAAAATGGCCACATTCCAGCTCTTCTCACATGTTCTCTCCTATAGTTTCTGTCCCTTGGAATATGGCATCTTTGGAGGCTCCTTATTGTGGGAGAACTTACCTGCTCAGCAGCCCACGGTGAGCTTCCCCCAACTCTTTGGGAAAGATTAATGCTACATATTCTACACCCTTGCCACTCAAAGTGTGGGTCATGGATCACAATATTGGCAAGACCTGGGAGCTTGTAGTAAATGCAGACTCTCAGGCTCCACCCCAGACCCACGGCTTAATCAGAATCTGCACTTTAACAAGATCCCAGGTGATTTGTTGGCTCATGGAAGTTTGGGGAGCACCGCACAATTTGTTGGATATTCAACCTGGGCTCTGTTTTCATCCAGCATCCCCCATCTACCACCCCACCCCCAGCAGGTAGGAGACCTGGTTCCCTGAACCTTTCACTTCTCCAGTCTCCCTGCCTTCCAGACTCCACTCCAAAATTCAGGAATTATCATGCAGGGTGGGGTTGGGGGGGAGGTCCTGCACAGACTGTTTCCATGTTTTAGACAAAGTGAGATAAAAACCACACCCAGGTTCCTTCCCAGGCTCCCTCTGCCCCGGAAGGATAGATCTTCCTCAAGTCTTGCCCCAAATGGCACAGGTTTGAGGGCTGTGGGGCAATGGGGAATACAGTCTTTCTACCTTTATTTTCTCCTCTTACCCTGGGTGAGCGGGATCTCTAGGAAGGGCAACAGTGGGAAACTGTCAGTAAGTCAGATATGAGGTAAGAGAGGATAAGAAGTGACCACGTGTTGAGGGGTTGCCAGCCACAGAATGGAAAAGGATCACTCCCTCTAGGTAGTGAGGGGACCGCACAGCGTCACACCATACACAGAGGCAGGCAGGCACACTCACACTTGCCTGTGGGCACAGCCACACATCACATTCCCCTTCCAGATGCTGTCTGGGCACCATGCCCTTTAGGCAAAGGCCGTGCTGCCCCATCCTCACTGGCCAGGGCTTGTCTGCATTTGGTGGCACAGACATAACTCCAGCAGGCTGTTTCGGATCTACTGTGTGGTCTGAGAGTGTCGGGGATGGGAAGGGGATGGGACGGGATGGTGTGGGGAAGGCCTCATAGTCTAATCCCTGCCACCCATGTCCACTCTGCTGATTCCCGAAATGACTGCTGTTAGAAAGCTCTCTCTCATTGGTAAACATTGTCCTCAACTGGGTTCCTCTTTTAACATATATATTCCCTTAAGAGGGGCAATGAATTAAGAAACAGACACTAAGTGCAAGTTAACTTATCAGAAATGTTGCTGCAAGGAGGGTCGAGGGCAACAGCAGAAAATCAGGCAGCTGAGGAGGAACAAAGAACCAAATGCAAGGAGGAGCAGAGGTGGGGGAGCCCAGATAGACTCTCCCAGCCTCACAATTGTGCCAAGGAGTAGCTCTGGTCCACGGTGTAGGATGTGGGCTGGGATTACACAGATCCAGCTCCTTGGAGCAAGTGGAGGAACTAGCATTTCCAGCCTTCTGATGGGCCCACCATCCTAGAGGAAAGCCAAGCTTTAGCTTGGCACCTACGGTCCTCCCTAAGCTTCCCCTAACCCACCTCTCCAGCCTCGCCAAGCATCCTGAGTTCCAGACATGACTCACAGCTCCCCAAAATCAAATCACCTTCTCTCGGGACCCCATGCCTTTGCATGGGAATGCTCCATTGGACTGAAAAGCTCTCTACATCTCCCCTTTGTCTGGTCAATGCCTAAACTTGTCTTTCAAGATTTGACTCAAGTGTCCCCTAACCTGTAACTATCCTCTTTATCCTCATAGGTTGGGTTGGTGAATTAAGTGCACCTATTCTGTGCTCCCAAAGCATCTTGGGCACAATAGTTACTTTACCCTGTGTTATTTAGTCTCTGTCCCTGTGTGTTGCTGCCACTAGACTAGGTGTCTTAAGAACAGAGTCTATGGCTTCCTTATCTTTCAATTTCTATAACCCAGCCCAGTACTGGACACAAAGTATGCATTTTATTTTATTTATTTATTTATTTATTTTTTTGCGGTACGCGGACCTCTCACCGTTGTGGCCTCTCCCGTTGCGGAGCACAGGCTCCGGATGCGCAGGCTCAGCAGCCATGGCCCATGGGCCCAGCCGCTCCGCGCCACGTGGGATCTTCCCAGACCGGGGCCCGAACCCGTGTCCCCTGCATTGGCAGGCGGACTCTCAACCACTGCGCCACCAGGGAAGCCCCAAAGTATGCATTTTAAATGTTAAATGTCTGTTGTGTGTATTAATGCATGTACGGAGGACAGAGGTTAAGTACCAAAAGGGAATATCTAATCAGAAATTATGCAACTTGTTCAAGCATAAATGGTTAGGAACCAGAAAAATCTAAGATTTGAACCCGGGTCTGTGCTTCAGAATGACTTCAACTTTAAAGCCCTTGCTTCTTCCTCTCTTGCATCCAGCTGGTGATGAGTCATCACAGCACAGCCCTGTAGCTATATTTTCCATCAGCGATTCCAGACATTCAGATCTGACCTTCTGGGAGGGACCTTAAAGTGAATCAGGTTCTGCCTTCTTGTTTTCTAGCTGATGGTTGAGTCTCAGGGGTATAGAATGTTTCCTTTTTATTCTGGTACTGAGAGCAACATGATAATGTTGTCATATTATCACATAATGGTCTGGGCCAGGTTGGGATGGGAGGGGCTGGGGAATGAGGAAGGGGCCAGAGAACACAAAGCCCATCTTCTCCAGATCAGATCACACTGAAGCAAAGCAATATATATTGATTGATCAAGAGCTACGTGCCCAAATCTCAAATCCCAAATCCCAGCTATGGGAAAAAGGTGGCCTAGAGAACAAAGAATATGTTTATCTAGCCACCCCTGCCCCCCAGCCCAAAGGGAGAACTGGGCAGAATATATCACTTAGAGCCCACTTCCTTCTGGCTTCACCACAAGGGTCACATCCAGATGTAGAAACTAGTTAAGAGGGTCTCTCATTTGGGTTCATTTGCATACATTTGCATACCCATCCAAGAATGCATAGTTCATTCTTAGGCAATTTTCAAGTAAATATGATTATTGCCACCTTCAGGTTGTCATGGATAGATTTTGCTCTTCTCACTTTCCTTCTCATCTGTTCACAATCCCCGAGCCTTGACACCGGGTGACTGTGTACAGGTGTTGTGGGAAGGGCAGTGCTGACAGGGGAACAGGAACATCCAGCTCCAGCTTGGTGGCAGAGAGAGGGGCAGCAAGGGCAGCTCCAGCAGCCTCTCCTGAGTCCCTGTCCTCAGGACAAGCTGGGGGAGGCTGCTCAGTCACATCTGCTGTGCTCAGACCAAGATAACAACTATGCTGATTGGACGTTCTTGGCAAGTTACATGGTTTCTCACTGTTCTGGTGGCAGTGCAATACAATAAAACCCCTTCTGTACACAGGACAGTGGGCACATCATGAACATTATGTGAATATAAACTGTGAAGTCAACCATCGGGCTCTTGGTCCCTTTAGAATCTTTCCTCTTCACCATATTATCCCAAGTCCTCTCCCCTTTTCTCAGAGAACCAGCCTTTCCCACTATTTGGCTCACAGTGGGTTCTTCCCAACAGCCTTTTAACAGTGCAGAGGCTCAAAAAGACCCAGAGGGGAGTCTATTTCGTCTTTCAGGCTGCAAGGCAGGCAGCTGGTGCTGCTTGGAGAACACAGGAAATAAAGGACAGGGTCCTTGCTGTTCTCCTTGGCATGGGAGGAGAGTTTGAGAAGCAATAGAACATCAGGACTTTCCTCCTTTGAGTTGGTAAGTCAGAGAAAAGACTCTCCTTGCT
The DNA here is from genome assembly GCF_964374135.1 of Grampus griseus. NCBI lineage: Eukaryota > Metazoa > Chordata > Mammalia > Artiodactyla > Delphinidae > Grampus > Grampus griseus. The sequence continues at coordinate 69,147,610 of NC_139017.1, read as the reverse complement.
GGTGATTTCTGTGAAATTGAATACTCAGACAGCATATCAGTGAAATGAGAGAACTGTTTCACCAATTTCATAGATTCAACATTCTCCTATACTAATTTGCTGATCAGCTAATCAACAAATATCTTCTGTGCACCTCAGGAAGGTATTTATTAAATACCTACAGTAGGTATTTAATAAATACTTCTAATTTTTTTGAATGCAGTAGAGGTACTGTGCTAACATCAATCATGGGATTTGGAAGCTAAAATGTACACACCCTGCCATCTAGTAACTCAGAGTCTAGGAAGATATTTGAAATACTTTGTTTGTATTTAATAATAAAACATGTAATATTGTCGTTGAGAGCAGAGGCATTGAAGGCAGAGACCAAAGTTCAATTCACAGCTGTGTGACCTGGGATAAGTCATAGAACTTCTCTGAGTCGGTCTCCATTGAAAGTGGACCAGCAACTACCGACGACATAGGGTTATTTAGAGGATTAAGTTGCCTGACATGTAAAGAACTTAACACATTTCTTGGCACTGAGAATGCTTTCAGGATGTTAGCTAAAATATAAGAAAGGCATAATTAGGTAACAAAATGTATGATTTGGAGGTGTACAATTTTTGGAATTAGAAAGAACCTTAAAAACCCTCTAATCCAATGTTTCCCAAATAATGGGCTGTGGACTGTTGCCAATTTGTGACAAATTTTTTACCAGTCTACAGCAAAATGAGAAAACAAAAAAAGCAATGTAACAGTAGACTATTCTCTCTGTGTTCAGTTTCCTTTTTTTAACGAGCTGATAAAAGGCAGATGGTAAGAGTGTTAATCCTATGTCGGTCCTCCATTTATTATCACTGTTGTTGTTGTTGTTGTTTTGTTCATGAAATTTAAACCTGAGGACCACTATGGTATCAGACCAAACTCCAATCAGTAGCATAACCTTATAAGCTAATCTCTGGGTTCCATTTGAACACTTCAAGGATCAGGGTGCCACCCTGCTGGGAAATTCCTTTCCCTTTGGATCCCAGATAGAGATAAGAGAACAAATATAACCCCTGTTCTACACAACTGCCCTTCAGATGATTGAAGACAACAACCACGAAGGAGTCTGGGATAGTGGGCAGAGCTTTTGGTGTAAACTAATTTCCAATTCTACAAGAGTGTTGGGTTCCTCCTCTAACCTTCTTATCAAATAGGCCAGGAGCATCTACTGCTGAAGAATATTGTGCGGATCAAGGAAGATAATGCACCTGAAAGCACTTTCCGAATGGTGATGTACCATGCAAACGTTACATCTATAGTCACAGGGGGCTCCATTTCCATCAGGAGATCTTCGTACAGCACAGCATCTACTCTTTACCATCAGCTTTTCCTCCTCTGGACATGGATGGAATGGTTGATGAATGCTTCCCACAGAATAGTCTGAGCAAAATCTAGTCAACTATATGGAGTGAAATGAGACAAAGAGCTGAATTGGGTGGTCTTTAGGGTCCTGGGTTCCATGCCTATCACCCCTTTACCCCTCCTGACAGGGGAACCCTGTATGCCATCACAGCACAAATGGGTCTTGTTTCCTTTCTGGCCGGCTAAAATCCCCAGAATCCAGGACAGCTATTATTTTGGAGCAACGAGAAACTTTTTCCTTTTTATTTTGGCTTCCATATTACAACCATGTTTAATCTACCTTTTCCGACTTAAAAAAATCCTCGCTTCAAATTAAATGGCAACAAAAGAAGAGTTTAATAAGACTGCTTTTCCTCTGACATCTGTTCCCATTTTGTCTCCTCCATTAAGTCTATATTTCCTTCTTCTTCCTGTTACAGGAGTATCCCCTTTAAAAGCCATATCAAATTATTATTTTGCCAAAGACCTATGCATTCTGCTCTTGAACCTGCCTACAATGGCCTGAGAAGAGTTGTGAAGTAGATAAAAGTAGAGCATAGGGGTGAAGAGTGCCGACTCTGGAGCCAGCTTGCTTGGATTCAAATCCCAACTTTTTGGTGTTCTGACCCTGGGTCAGTAGTTTAATCACTTTGTTTTCTTAGAACCTTCCTCTGTAAAAGCAAGATAAATTTTACACCTACTTCATAATGTTCTTCCAAGGAATCCATGAGTTGATATATGTAAAGTGCTTAGAACAATACTTGGCACAACAGCAAATCCTCAGTAAATATTGGGCATTAATATTATTACTGTCTTTATAGGACCACGTGAACTTTTGGATTTGTTATGAGTTACACATTCTTCCTTATATCTTTTGTGCAGGGCTTTATTCAATCTGAGCTCATCAAAGAACTCTTTATGAAGCCCCATGGGTTTTGTTAGCTGCCTTCTCCTTTTTTTATCAGGATGACTCATGGTTATATTATTTGAATTTCATTTCTTAGAAGTGCCCATCCCATTAGAGAGTGGAGCTCCATTCTTATTTTGCATCATGGATCATAAGATTATAATCCTTTGCTCTGAACTTTCAAAAATCTGCCCTCCTGGTGTCTGGGGTACACTGATCTGAATATTTGAACTAATGTATTCATATAATGCTTCCCAAAAGGTATTGAGATGGTTGCCATATTTTATTATAATAAGAGGATACCCTATCATTTATTATTAGTTTTCAGAAATGCCATAGTCACTTTCCCCCATTTTCCTACAACATATACATCATGATCCAGGTCTTTCTTACTGGTCATAATTAAGTCCTGAGTAGCAGTTCCCCCTCATTGCTTTTTCTACCTACTGAGAGATTAAGTTGTCAGCAAGGCAAGGGAAGAATTCATCAGCTGTTCTGCATGAGACCTCCAGCAGATGTCCTGCTAGCTGAAGTCCCTCATCACCACTAGATCCTGCTTCTCTGCCAATTTTTGCCATTCGGAGAAAAGAGGTTAGAAAGATATCTATATGCCAATCGCACAAGGACCTGCCTCATCTTCTCTGTAAGAATGAAAGTTCCCATAAGACTTCCTATTCTAAGCACCCTTCATGCATTCCTAAGACTCTGCTAGATTTATTTATTTTTTTTCATCAGCTCTTCTCCAGACTTTAGGATTTTTCCTCGACATGGAGCTTCTTTGGAAGAAGTATCTGTTAAATACCCCTTTGGTATCTGACTCTGTGCTCTGTGGGTCAGAGCCCCCACCACCCCTCCACAAAGCGTATATCTCATCCAGAACTCTGCAGAGAATGTAAGATACCTGGGCTCCTGGTGGACTTCTTATCATAGGCCTCTGACTGATGCTGAATCATCACAGCTAGCCATTCAGCTGATCTGATGGTTGTTGGTTAGCTAAATGTATTTCTATGTGTCTCCCATCTTCATAGTAATTCTTGTTGTCTCAGCTACCCTTCTTATCAGGAAGAGATCATCATTCATAGCAGTAATAATCAATGTTAAATGGGAGGTAAGTTCCTTGAGGGCAGGGGCCAGCTCTCTGATTTACTCCAATTAGCAAAGGAGGTCAATGAAACAACAACAATCATTTATTGAGCATCTACTATGTGTCAGACACGTGTTGGGATAAAGAATACAAATAAGACATGTTCGTCTTATCTCAGAAACTCATAGGCATTGTGGAGATAGGCATATAAACAGATTATTGCAACACAGTGCAATAAGTGCAACGAGAGAGATATTGTTCTGCCTATTAAGGGACACAGAGGAGAGGCACCCAGCCCAGCGGGAGGGGAGGGGAGAAAATACTGCTTGTTAGAGTGACTTCTCGTCAGTGAAGTGATGTTGAACTAAGTCTCAAAACTTAGCAAAATGCCCTGTTGTAAATAAATGTCACCATTTCTTTCTAACTAGAGAGATAATGTTGTGGCACAAAATAAACACCTTCTTGCCCTCATTGGGAAAATGATCAACCTTTGGGTTTAAAGACTGGACAGGAAAAATTGCAAGATGGCCCAGATCATAACCTGCTAAATAGGCTTTTAAGAAAATGTATGGGCCCTGATGGGCCAACACCCCTATTATGTAAAGATGGTGGAATCACCCCTTGTTGGAGAAGATCTGAGAGAAAAGGTGAGAGGACCTGGGGGAGACACAGGAGAGAAAAGTGTCAGGGTCCTAAGTCCCTGAGAGAGCAGTTTATAGAGGCGAGATACTGGGCCAGGAAAGGCCAGGGTTGGTGGACAAGAGAGCAGGCTGCCTGGATGTAGCACCTACATAGAGGACCACTCCAGCAGTGGCTGCTGGGGACAATCCTCCTGCAAGGGTAGCTGGCCATCTACATCTAGAACCCTGACCATTCTTGCTCTCTGGGTACTCAGAGTCACTGCATGCAATCTGTCTCTGCCTCAGAGAGGCCATCCACAGTTCTTCAGTCAACGCAGTGCATCCAGCAATACTGAGGATTCTCACCCAAGCAAAGCTCTTGGACACTTCAAATCTTTAGAAACTCTCTGATCACTTAAGGAGGGGGTGAAAGGATTGCTTTGAATTTTCCTCTGTCACAGCCCATTGGGTGAGGAGTTCAAGAACCTGTACTCAGTTGATGGTTGGAAGCAACCTGGAGAGAGTGAAATGGATACCTCTGTTACCTAAGGGCAGATAAAGACTAGCTAGGTGAGAAGAGTGGGGAGGTGAGGATCCAGGCAGAAGGGAGGAGGACTGAGCTGGCACAGGGAGGAATGACATCATGGTCTGAGCAGAGAATGGCAAGCAGGTGTGTGTTACTGTAGCACCCAGTGGGAGGCAGGGAGTGACAGGGAGGTAGGGAGGGCTAGACTATGGGGAACTTCGTAGAACAAGTTAGGGAGCATACATTTTATCCTATTGACAGTGTGGACTCATGAAAAGATTTTGAGCAGAGAAATGAGATGATATGGTTTGTTTTTAAGATATCAGAGACAAATCACTTTGGAGATTGTATAGAAAGTTGCTATAATCGGCTGGGTAAGAGTTAAGATGACCTGAACTAAGAAAGTGATGGTAGGGGTGCGGGGAAGGGGATAGATCTGAGGAATATCTAGGCAGTAAAATCAGCAGGACCAGGTAGGAGAGAAGGTAGAGGAAGGAGACGGAGTAGTCAAGGATGATGCCTGGGTCTGCAGTAGTTTGGGTGAAAAAACATTTGCAGTGTCTGTCACGTAATGGGTGTTTGATAAATATTGATATAAATACAGTGCACTGTCATAATGATGGCTTTTTCTGTCATTAGTACTGAGTGTTACTAAAATGAACACAATAGGAAGTCAAGAGATTCAGATTCTAGTCTCAGTTCACCCACTGTGTGATCCTGAGAAAGTCACACTGTATTTTCTATAAAATGAAAGGTTTTCACCAGATGAATTCTGAACTCTTTTCCGTCTTTGACTTTTCTGGCAAAATATTGTGGACCAATATTGAAAACAGATCACAATTTATGACAATGTTTTCATACGTAAATGTGCTCCAAATTTCCAACAACTAACAAAAAATGAAATTTTGGAGAAGCCTTCTAATTTAAGCACTGCCAGGACTCTCTTATATCATTTCCTTTTTTCTCCCTCAGGTATAATTTCTTCATGAAGATAAGTCTTTGCCCATCCAAAAAATTTTAAGAGACTATGACATATGCTTTGGATCCCCTATAACATCTGGTAAAGTGCCAGGGATATTTTCACCACTCAAAATTGACTAGAGCTGAATTAAATTGTGTCTTTCTGCAGGGGTTTGATTCTGATCCCAAATACTTCAATCGCTCAAGTATACCTTCATTCATTCATGCATCCATCCATTCAGTCAACAGATACTGATAGAGTACGCAATCAGGTATAAAAAGAATAAGGCAACAACAGTTTACTCAACGAGTGAGCAGTGTAGCAGAGCAGATAAGACATGTGTGCAGGATTCCATAACATGTGCTGGGAAGTGAATGATGCCAAATGGAAGAGGTGCAGATAAGGTGATGTGGCTATTAAAAGAAGAGATTAATTACTTCCAGTGAGAAGGAAGTAAAGGCAGCAGTCTTTGGGAGGTTCTATATGTACAGGTTTGTGCCCCACACAGAAAGCTTTATAGTTACTAGCCTTGTTTGAAGGTTCTCAAGCTGAGAACTTTGAGATGGCTGGTGGAGCACTGTGGGGTACTGTCTGACCTACCAGGCAGATTCTGCTGGAGTAAAGCTCATCAGACCAGTGAATGGTCAAACTCCAGCCCTTAGTTTCACAGGGAAGCAGTGTGTAGAGAGATCACTGGATTGGAAACTAGAGTGCTTCGGGTCCGCTCTCATCTCTAGACACTTCTGCATTGGGTGACCTTTGGCAATCAGTCAAGCTTGTCTTGACCTCCAGCTGCTTCTTCTGAATGGTCCCTGGGAATGCCTCTTCAGCCTTGTGAAGAACAAGGGACATGATAATAATAATAACATTGTAGCTAATGGTCACTGTGTGTTTGCTATGGGCTGTGCAACTGTCTGAAGCACTTTAAAGTATTAATTTATTTAATCTTCACAGTAACCCTACAAAGTAGGTATTTTTGTATTCCTTTTGTATAGCTGATATCACTGAGGCACCAGGAACTGTTCCAAGGTCATGCAACTAGGAAGTAGTAGAGAAGGTATCAAGACCAGGCAGCGTGGCTCCTGAGCCACCACTCTTTTATGATTATGCCCTATTGCCTGTCTTCTAGCCTGACAGCACTTTGTAAACTATAATATGATATTCAATGTGAACCATAATATTGTTCACAAGAAGTAGGCTAATCAGTCCAGACTAAAGATAAATAGAGGTAGCAACATAAACAGAAAAAGATGCACATTACATACATGCATATCTCAGAGATATTATAGGCTCCGGACCACCACAACAGAGGAAATACCGCAATAAAGATAGTCAAAATTTTTTGGTTTCCCAGTGCATATAAAAGTTATTTTTATACCATATTTTAGTCTATTAAATGTGCAGTAAACTTATATCTTTTTAAAATGTATATACCTTAATTAAAAAATACTTTATTGCTAAAAAATGTTAACCATCATCTGAGCCTTCAGAGTCATAATCTTTTTGCAATAGTAACATCAGAGATCACTGATTACAGATCACCATAACAAATAAAAGAATAATGGAATGGACATATATACACTACCAAATATAAAATAGATAGCTAGTGGGAAACAGCCGCATAGCACAAGGAGATCAGCTCGGTGTTTTGTGACCACCTAGAGGGGTGGGATAGGAAGGGTGGGAGGGAGACAAAAGAGGGAGGGGATATGGGGATATATGTATAGGTGTAGTTGATTCACTTTGTTATAAAGCAGAAACTAACACACCATTGTAAAGCAATTATACTCCAATAAAGATGTTAAAAAAAAAGAATAATGAAAACGTTTGAAATATTGCAAGAATTACCAAAATGTGATACAGAGACACAGAGTAAGCAAATACTATTGGAAAAATGGGGCCAATAGACTTGCTTGACACAGGGCTGCCACAAAGCTTTGGTTTGTAAAAAATGCAGTATTTGAGAAGCACAATAAAGCAAAACGCCATAAAACGAGGTTTGCATATAAATATTAAGAAGTGGAACTAGGACTTCTCTGGTGGCACAGTGGTTAAGAATCCACCTGCCAATGCAGGGGACATGGGTTCGATCCCTGGTCCGGGAAGATCCCACATGCTGTAGAGCAACTAAGCCTGTGTGCCACAACTACTGAGCCTGTGCTCTAGAACCCACGAGCCACAACTACTGAAGCTCACGCACATAGAGCCTGTGCTCTGCAATTAGAGAAGCCACCGCAATGAGAAGCCCACACACCACAACGAAGAGTAACCCCCACTCGCTGCAACTAGAGAAAAGCCCACACACAACAATGAAGACCCAATGGAGTCAAAAATAAATAAATAAATTAATTAATTAATTAAAAAAAAAAGAAGTGGGACTAGTGCTCTTATACTAGATTTGTGGTAGGTTGCTCTACTAAGCAGATAAAATTATAAATGATTATAATTTACACAATCTCTTAGCCCTTGAAAGTCATGCAGTGATTATCTAGCCCAGCCTTTTCATTGAACGTTTAAAGATATGCTCAGAAATTTAAGTGCCTTGACTAAGGTCACACAGTTGGCAAAGCAGAGAACATAAAGCTATTTAGCAGTTGTAGAATTCAGAATTTAAGCAGTGGAATGTTCTTAAAAGCTAACTTTAAAAAAATAAATTTTTAAACAACAGCTGTATTAAAATAGAATTCACATACCATACAGTTCACCCATTTAAAGTCTATAATTCAGTGGGTTTTGATATATTCACAGAGTTGTGAAACAATCACCACAATCAATTTTAAAACACTTTCACCACTTCAGAAAGAAGCTCCATACCCTTTAGGTGTCATCTCCCAGCACTGCCTGTGCCCCTAGTCTTAATCATGAATCTACTTTTTGTCCCTATATATTTGTCCATTCCATGCATTACATATAAATAGCATCTTACAATAGGTAGCATTTGTGACTGGTTTCTTTCACCAGCATGCTTTTAAGATTCCTCCCCATTGTAGCATGAATTATTACTTCCTTCTTTTTTATGGCCAGGTAATATTCCATTGTATGGATATACCCACAATTTGTTTGTTTGTTTGTTTTGTTGTTGTTGTTGTTGTTTGTGACCACTTAGAGGGGTAGGGTAGGGAGGGTGGGAGGGAGATGCAAGAGGGAGGGGATATGGGGATATATGTATACAAATAGCTGATTCACTTTGTTATACAGCAGAAACTAACATGACATTGTAAAGCAATTATACTCCAATAAAGATGTTTAAAAAAAAAGTTAACGCTTTAAAAGTTTCTGTTGATTGGTAAATTGACCTTCTCTTGTTAAGGTATATTTCTCAATAATTGAACAATCGAACTGCATCTTTAAGTCAATGCTAGAGACATACACTCTTCATTTCAGTGCTTCTTGTAGAAGGTAACAAAGTAGAACCTTACTGCTCCATTTGTATTATATCACTTGCCTTATGACATAGAAAGTCTGCAAATTCATCTTCTTTCACATTCACAGCATTTAGAGGTGGCTACTTTCTCCAAGTGTATAAGAAGCAATTCCATCTACTATGGGTGGATTATTGTTTTTCTGTCATAGTCATTCAAAGGGTTTGTTTTTTGTTTAGACTAGGAAATTTGAGCCTCTTACCAGGGCCACTTTGAATGCTCTTCACTTTGGGAGCAAGGACACTTCTTTTTTATTCACTGGGTTCCATGGTTCTGCTACTTTGGTCTCTGGCAAGTGGTTGGCGCCAATCTGATAAAATGTAAGCTATGGTCCTGGCTGATAGTGACTTTCTGTGTGATTCATATAAGATGTGTGTCTCAACAAGAGCTTTCACAAACGGAATTTAGGTTTCCAGGACAGAGCCCCAATAGAGGTGAAACCCTGGGGAGGGGTTTGTAAAACAGAACAACAATAAATGAAAACTAGTAATAAAAAACATAAGCAAAACTGCTGTTTATGGAATGCTTGATCTGTGCCAGAAATGTGGATTCTGAATGGGATTTCTTTAAATGTTCTTTGAGAGAATCAAATAGAAATCAGACAATTTTCTTTCTGACTTTAATTATTTTCTGTTTATAAAGTGTCTTTATATGCAACCCAGGAGAAAAAACTGGTCCCATAAGAACCAATCTGGGACTGGGTCCCATAAGGCATTTTCTCAAGGAGTTTTGAGTTGGAGAGAAAGGGGACTTTTATCTTTGGGTGGATCAGAGGAAACAGAGGCTTAAATGTTTCTTACAGAAGCAAAAAATTAAGTTGAGAAGCAACATGTTATTCATTAATCAATGAATCAACCCCATAAATAAATATTTATTATGCATTTTTAAAATCTGAGGCCTGGAGAAAGATTTATTCAAAAGAGGATCAAGCTTCCTATGTGAACTAGAGGCTCTACTGGCTCAGCCCCACATTCGCCTCAGAGCAGGGAGGTATTGGTGTTTGCCCACTAGTGCCTGGGCCGTGGGCCCCTCTCCACACAGAGAGAGCAGTAACAAGGGCATGGAGAAACAATCTTAGTTCAGTGGCAAGGCTCAGGCCCACAGCTACGATTAGGTCGGGGCATAACATTTTGACCACTGCTCAGTGACCACAAGTTCAGGGTGTTGGCACAGAAACAGGCGGCGTCCATCTGGACTGGTGAAAGCACATGATCTGTGAACATGTGATAGTGCGGGTGCCCAGAGCAGCTCCCAAACAGCAGGCTCTGTGGCCACTTCTGCTGCTGAGTACATTTCCACCGCCACCACCACAGAAGGCAAGAGTGAGTGGTTCCTCCGAAGATCATGCCCCAGAACCCACATCCTTTCCCCTTCCCCTCTGCTCTGCCCCTCCCTCACAGCTCTTTCAGACTACAGAGATGCTTTATGGGGACACATGCAGAGCTCTCAGGGTATAAACTACGTCTGGGTGAATCGTTATAAGCATAGTTTTATTACTTCCGCTTGGCATTTGCTGACTTTTGTTCTCCCCCTGCCCAGCCCAGGGTCTAGAGTTATTTTCCTTGCTTCCCTGGGTCACTGAGGAACCAATGTCCTTTCTATCTTGTCCTCAGGTCCACACCTCATTTCGAAGCCAAAGCTATCACCCTAAGTGCTAGATTTTAGGCTGGTGAGTCCCTCATTTCTACCCCTAGATTTCACAGGACAAGTTGATAAATGGCGCATGTTTGAGAAAACGCAGGGGTCTGGCAAACACACTATGTGTTAACTCCTGATTAGATGAGAAAGATAACCGTGCAAAAGGGAGGTGACCAGTACTCATGACCTTTCATTGGTTGCGTCTTGTCTGATATGTTGGTTAAATGTGGGGCGCATTATGAAATGGTGAGGTATGGAGAGGTTAGAGACAGGAAAAGCGAGGGCCTGGAACCACATAACTGATTCATTTTAAAATACTTATTAAGGACCACTGTATTAATACCAACAACAGCAGCAACAGGCATTTCTGAGCGCTTCCTCTGTGCCAGTCATTATGCTAAACACTTTCTGTGGATTACCTAGTTTGATCTTCACAATGACTATATGAGATAGGAATGATTATTATCCCCATCTAAAGATAATGAAATCAAGAGTTATGGAAATTAGGTGGCTTGCCACTGCTTGGAGCCTATATGTGGTTGATCCAGGACTGGAACCTCAGTAGTCTGACTTCAAAGCCCATGTACATGCTTAATATCAGGTATGAGGTCATGTGCTTTGTGCTGGGCATTCAAAAAAATAAAAGAGTAAGGCTACTTCCATTCACAAGAAGTTTACAGTTTGTGCAGAAAAACAAATGAATGAATATTGTATGTGATGATAAGGGCCATGATACATGCATAACTTGTTCCTGTGATAGAACATCACTGGACCTTTTGCTTCCTGCCTCTTTCCCCTTTTAGTCAACTTGTAAATGAATACAAAATTAATCTTCCTAAGGAATTGGATCTTTATAATTATAAAACTACAGTAAGCCTAAACCCTCCTCAACTGGAACCTGTTTCAGAAAGAACTGAAAGGACTAAGAAAGTTTACTCTGGAAAGAGAGGAGACTCAAGGAGAACACAGTAGTTATTTTTACAGGCTGAAGGAGCTATCTTATGGGGAAGCAAGTAATCAATGGTCCAAGTAATTCCCCAACATATGTCCATAGACCAGTAGCCTAGAGAACCTACCATGTGCCAGGGACTATGCTTGGTTCTGGGGATGTTAAAGGAAAATCCTAAAAATCCTAAGTATAAAAGGCAAACCTGAAAACTATGAAATATTAAACTAAGTGGTTTTCAGACACTAGGAAAATAAGTAAATGGGAAGAAATTGTGGCAAAGAGAATCATGGAACTATGAAGAGAAAGGCAAGAAACAACTGCATCTAGGGCATCTAAAACAAACAAACGTTGTTTTGGGGGGGTTATTTATTTGTTTATTTTGTTGTTTTTTTTTTAATGGTGATTCAGTATAAAGGGGATGGACAGTTTAGTCTTTGGAGTCAGTCTTTCCAGGCTCCAAATCCTGCTTCAGTTTTCCCACTATCTTGGGCAAGACACTGAAACTTTGTGAGCAGATATTTCCTCACTTGTAATCATGAGAATAATAACTCACATCTCAAAGACATTAATTAAAACATGGAGGATGTGATAAATGTTTCCACATGTGGGAAAAAAACAGTAAGTCATTGTTAGCTTCATTCACTCTTTTATTCAATGTCACAGAGACTTGAATGGGGAAGTCATGTTGAAAATGCTAAAGTGAAGAACATAAAAGAACAAAACCAGAAGCCAGATGGGAGGAAGATTGTGTATTATTTGGAACATTTCGGCGATAAATGATGGAAATTTAACCTGAATTAGGTAATTTTTTTTAAAAAGACAAGTATAAAAGAATGTAATTGTTTATACAACTCAAAACTCCACAGTAGGTGAGGATGGATCCAGGGGCTCAAATGATGTCATCAGTTGTCCTCTTAATCTCTTTATTCTTCTGTGTGGTTTTTTCCTCAGGTAGCCATTGTTTAGTTTGTAGAAAAAAATAGCTGGTGGCATCTTTAGGCTTACATGGCCCTTAGTGCTTATAAGTTTGAAGCAGAGAAATCTCAAAGATTGTATTAATCTCTGAAAACAAAACTGTCCCTGCTGGGACCATGTGCCCATCTCTGAACTAATCATCACGTGTGGAGTGGGGAAGGCAACTCTGATGGCCAAGCACGGTTGTGTGATCCCATCTCTTCCAAGGCTGTCTTTGGTGAATAATCCAGGTTGGTCAATCAGAAAATTCCATCCTCTGAACCCAGCCCAGGGTGGGGAGTTACAGTTTCTGGAAAAGCAGAATTTTATTACCAAATGGAGGAGAAAAAGATAAGGAAAAAAACAAACAAACAAAAAAACAATGGCATAACTGGAAAAGAGATTGAAATTCACGATATATAATAAGGCTATTGATGTTATAGCTGACAGTTGAGGTAAAGCCAAAAAGAGTATGGCTGCTCATCACCAATGCTAATAAGCTAAACAATATTTAAGACAACTGCTAGTGTCAGTAACATTCTGACTCTGGCAAAGGGATCCTGCCCTACACCTCATATTTTAGAGGGACTCATATCATAAACATAGCCCAACATGGACTTATTAAAAAACACAGTGGTGCTTCTACCCTGAAGATCTAGTGTCCAGTGATAGCCTAAGGACATAGAACCCTTATAACTAACATGTTTTACTCCCCCAGAGAAATGCTGATCCACACCTCTTGCCCTTTGTCCTCAAAATAAAAAGCAGTTGTGTCCAAATACCATTAAGTTGGTGGGTTGTGGCACTATGAGGTGGATACCACCTAGCATGAGAAGAGGTTTGAACGGCAGGAGTGCTTCACACAGAAAAAAACAAATGAATTAACTTGTCAAACTTGTCCTCTCTGAAAACATGAATGCAGGAAGTTCTTGTATAAAAAATTATGATTTCCCAGTAGTGCCCAACTGTCTATTTTGTTGCTTCTCTTTGCATACCAATTTGTAGTTACACAGAGACGCACCGACTAGCCCAGGTTGCACATGGCAGATGAAAAATGCTTTGCATGTTAAACAATTTACATTACTCTTAAGTTTAGACATCTGTAGCTAGCATAATATGCATAATATTTGGAGGAGTTGAGGAAGATGGCGGAAGAGTAGGACGCGGAGATCACCTTCCTCCCCACACATACATCAGAAATATATCTACATATGGAACTGCTCCTATAAAACACCCACTGAACGCTGGCAGAAGACCTCAGACCTCCCAAAAGGCAAGAAACTCCCCACGTACCTGGGTAGGGCAGAAGAAAAAAGAAAAAACAGAGACAAAGGAATAGGGACGGGACCTGCACCAGTGGGAGGGAGCTGTGAAGGAGGAAACGTTTCCACACACTAGGAGCCCCTTCGCGGGCGGAGATTGCGGGTGGGGGAGGGGGGGAGCTTCGGGGCCGCAGAGGAGAACACAGCAACAGGGGTGCGGAGGGCAAAGCGAAGAGATTCCCGCACAGAGGATCGGTGCCGACCAGCACTCTTGAGCCCGAGAGGCTTGTCTGCTCACCCACCGGGGCGGGCGGGGCTGGGAGCTGAGGCTTGGGCTTCGGTCGGAGCGCAGGGAGAGGACTGGTGTTGGCAGCGTGAACACAGCTTGCAGGGGGTTAGTGCACCACGGCTAGCCGGGAGGGAGTCCGGGAAAAAGTCTGGACCTGCTGAAGAGGCAAGAGACTTTTTCTTCCCTCTTTGTTTCCTGGTGCGCGAGGAGAGGGGATTAAGAGTGCTGCTTAAAGGAGCTCCAGAGACTGGCGCGAGCCGCGGCCAACAGCGCGGACCCCAGAGATGGGCACGAGACTCTAAGGCTGCTGCTGCCGCCACCAAAAAGCCTGTGTGCGAGCACAGGTCACTATCCACACCTCTCTTCCGGGGAGCCTGTGCAGCCCGCCACTGCCAGGGTCCCGGGATCCAGGGACAACTTCCCCCAGGAGAACACACGGCGCCTCAGGCTGGTGCAACGTCCAGCCGGCCTCTGCCGCTGCAGGCTCACCTCCCACTCCGTACCCCTCCCTCCCCCCAGCCTGAGTGAGCCAGAGCCCCCGAATCAGCAGCTGCTTTAACACCGACCTATCTGAGCGAAGAACAGACGCCCTCAGGCGACCTACACTCAGAGGCGGGGCCAAATCCAAAGCTGAGCCGCCGGAGCTGTGCAAACAAAGAAGAGAAAGGGAAATCTCTCCTAGCAGCCTCAGGAGCAGCAGATTAAATCTCCACAGTCAAACTGATGAACCCTGCATCTGTGGAATACATGAACAGACAACGAATCATCCCAAATTGAGGAGGTGGACTTTGGGAGCAAGATAGATTATTTTTTCCCCTTTTCCTCTTTTTCTGAGTGTGTATGTGTATGCTTCTGTGTCAGATTTTGTCTGTAAAGCTTTGCTTTCACCATTTATCCTAGGGTTCTGTCCGTCCTTTTTTTTTTTTTACTTAAAAATTTTTTTTCTTAATAATTATTATTTTAATAACTTGATTTTATTTTATCTTACGTTATTTTATTTTATTTTATCCTCCTTCTTCCTTTCTTTCTACTTTTTCTCCCTTTTATTCTGAGCCGTGTGGATGGAAGGCTCTTGGTGCTCCAGCCAGGAGTCAGTGCTGTGCCTCTGAGGTGGGAGAACCAACTTCAGGACACTGGTCCACAAGAGACCTCCAAGCTCCACATAATATCAAATGGTGAAAATCTCCAAGAAATCTCCATCTCAAAGCCAAGACCCAGCTTCATGCAACGACCAGCAAGCTACAGTGCTGGACACCCTATGCCAAACAACTAGCAAGACAGGAACACAACCCCACCCATTAGCAGAGAGGCTGCCTAAAATCATAATAAGGCCACAGACACCCCAAAACACACCACCAGACGTGGACCTGCCAACCAGAAAGACAAGATCCAGCCTCATCCACCAGAACACAGGCACTTGGCCCCTCCACCAGGAAGCCTACACAACCCACTGAACCAACGTTAGCCACTGCGAAGAGATACCAAAAACAACAGGAACTACGAACGTGTAGCCTGCAAAAAGGATACCCCAAACACAGTAAGATAAGCAAAATGAGAAGACAGAAAAACACACCGCAGATGAAGGAGCAAGGTAGAAACCCACCAGAACTAACAAATGAAAAGGAAATAGGCAGTCTACCTGAAAAAGATTTCAGAATAATGATAGTAAAGATGACCCAAAATCTTGGAAATACAATAGAGAAAATGCAAAAAACATTTAACTAGGACCTAGAAGAACTAAAGAGCAAACAAGCAACGATGAACAACACAATAAATGAAATTAAAAATACTCTAGAAGGGATCCATAGCAGAATAACTGAGGCAGAAGAATGGACACGTGACCTGGAAGATAAAATAGTGGAAATAAGTACTGCAGAGCAGAATAAAGAACAAAGAATGAAAAGAACTGAGGACAGTCTCAGAGACCTCTGGGACAACATTAAACGCACCAACATTCGAATTATAGGGGTCCGAGAAGAAGAAGAGATAAAGAAAGGTACTGTGAAAATATTTGAAGAGATTATAGTTGAAAACTTCCCTAACATGGGAAAGGAAATAGTTAATCAAGTCCAGGAAGCACAGAGAGTCCCATACAGGATAAATCCAAGGAGAAACATGCCAAGACACATATTAATCAAACTATCAAAAATTAAATACAAAGAAAACATATTAAAAGCAGCAAGGGAAAAACAGCAAATAACACACAAGGGAATCCCCATAAGGTTAACAGCTGATCTTTCAGCAGAAACTCTGTAAGCCAGATGTGAGTGGCAGGACATATTTAAAGTGATGAAGGAGAAAAACCTACAACCAAGATTACTTTATCCAGCAAGGATCTCATTCAGATTTGATGGAGAAATTAAAACCTTTACAGACAAGCAAAAGCTGAGAGAGTTCAGCACCAGCAAACCAGCTTTACAACAAATGCTAAAGGAACTTCTCTAGGCAAGAAACACAAGGGAAGGAAAAGACCTACAATAACAAACCCAAAACTATTAAGAAAATGGGAATAGGAACATACATATCGATAGTTACCATAAATGTAAATGGATTAAATGCTCCCACCAAAGTACACAGACTGAATGGATACAAAAACAAGACCCATATATATGCTGTCTACAAGAGACCCACTTCAGACCTAGGGACACATACAGACTGAAAGTGAGGGGATGGAAAACGATATTCCATACAAATGAAAATCAAAAGAAATCTGGAGTAGCAATTCTCATATCAGAGAAAATACACTTTAAAATAAAGACTATTACAAGAGACAAAGAGGACACTACATAATGATCAAGGGATTGATCCAAGAAAAAGATATAACAATTGTAAATATTTATGCACCCAACATAGGAGCACCTCAATACATAAGGCAAACACTAACAGCCATAAAAGGGGAAATCGACAGTAACACAATCAGAGTAGGGGACTTTAACACCCCAATTTCACCAGTGGACAGATCATCCAAAATTAAAATAAATAAGGAAACACAAGCTTTAAATGACCATTAATTAAAAAAGATGGACTTAATTGATATTTATAGGCCATTCCATCCAAAAACAACAGAATACATATTTTACTCAAGTGCTCACGGAACATTCTCCAGGATAGATCATATCTTGGGTCACAAATCAAGCCTTGGTAAATTTAAGTAAATTGAAACCATATCGAGTAACTTTTCTGACCACAACACTATGAGACTAGATATCAATTACAGGAAAAAATCTGTAAAAAATACAAACACATAGAGGCTAAAAAGTACACTACTTAATAACCAAGTGATCACTGAAGAAATCAAAGAGGAAATCAAAAAATACCTAGAAACAAATGACAATGGAGACATGACGACCCAAAACCTATAGGATGCAGCAAAAGCAGTTCTAAGAGGGAAGTTTATAGCAATACAATCCTACCTTAAGAAACAGGAAACATCTCAAATAAACAACCTAACCTTGCACCTAAAGCAATTAGAGAAAGAAGAACAAAAAAACCCCAAAGTTAGCAGAAGGAAAGAAATCATAAAGATCAGATCAGAAATAAATGGCAAAGAAATGAAGGAAATGATAGCAAAGATCAATAAAACTAAAAGTTGGTTCTTTGAGAAGATAAACAAAACTGATAAACCATTAGCCAGACTCATCAAGAAAAGAAGGGAGAAGACTGAAATCAATAAAATTAGAAATGAAAAAGGAGAATTCACAACTGACACTGCAGAAATACAAAGAATCATAAGAGAGTACTACAAGCAACTCTATGCCAATAAAATGGACACCTGGAAGAAATGGACAAATTCTTAGAAATGCACAACCTGCTGAGACTAAACCAGGAAGAAATAGAAAATATGAACAGACCAATCACAAGCACTGAAATTGAAACTGTGATTAAAAATCTTCCAAAAAACAAAAGCCCAGGACCAGATGGCTTCACAGGCGAATTCTAACAAACATTTAGAGAAGAGCTAACACCTATCCTTCTCAAACTCTTCCAAAATATAGCAGAGGGAGGAACACTCCCAAACTCATTCTACGAAGCCACCATCACCCTGATACCAAAATCAGACAAAGATGTCACAAAGAAAGAAAACAACAGGCCAATATCACCAATAAACATAGATGCAAAAGTCCTCAATAAAATACTGGCCAAAAAAAACACAAAAAACAAAAAACACCAAAATACTAGCAAACAGAATCCAACAGCTCATTGAAAGGATCATACACCATGATCAAGTGGGGTTTATTCCAGGAATGCAAGGATTCTTCAATATACACAAATCAATCAACATGATACACAATATTAACAAAATGAAGGAGAAAAACCGTATGATCATCTCAGTAGATGCAGAGAAAGCTTTTGACAAAATTCAACACCCATTTATGATAAAAACCATGCAGAAAGTAGGCATACAGGGAACTTTGGTTAACATAATAAAGGGCATTTATGACAAACCCACAGCCGACATCGTTCTCAATGGTGAAAAACTGAAAGCATTTCCACTAAGATCAGGAATAAGACAAGGTTGCCCACTCTCACCACTACTATTCAACATAATTTTGGAAATTTTAGCCACAGCAATCAAAGAAGAAAAAGAAATAAAAGGAATCCAAATCAGAAAAGAAGAAGTAAAGCTGTCACTGTTTGAAGATGACATGATACTATACATAGAGAATCCTAAAGATGTTACCAGAAAACTACTAGAGCTAATCAATGAATTTGGTAAAGTAGCAGGATACAAAATTAATGCACAGAAATCTCTGGCATTCTTATACACTAATGATGAAAAATCTGAAAGTGAAATTAAGAAAACACTCCCATTTACCACTGCAACAAAAAGAATAAAATATCTAGGAATAAACCTACCTAAGGAGACAAAAGACCTGTATGCAGAAAATTATAAGACACTAATGAAAGTAATTAAAGATGATACAAATAGATTGAGAGATATACCATGTTTTTGGATTGGAAGAATCAACATTGTGAAAATGACTCTACTACCCAAAGCAATTTACAGATTCAATGCAATCCCTATCAAACTGCCACTGGCATTTTTCACAGAACTAGAACAAAATATTTCACAATTTGTATGGAAACACAAAAGACCCCGAATAGCCAAAGCAATCTTGAGAATGAAAAAAGGAGCTGGAGGAATCAGGCTCCCTGACTTCAGACTATACTACAAAGCTACAGTAATCAAGACAGTATGGTACTGGCACAAAAACAGAAAGATAGATCAATGGAACAGGATAGAAAGCCCAGAGATAAACCCACGCACATATGGTCACCTTATCTTTGATAAAGGAGGCAAGAATATACAGTGGAGAAAAGACAGTCTTTACAATAAGTGGTGCTGGGAAAACTGGACAGGTACATGTAAAAGTATGAACTTAGAACACTCACTAACACCATATACAAAAATAAACTCAAAATGGATTAAAGATCTAAATGTAAGACCAGACACTATCAAACTCTTAGAGGAAAACATAGGCAGAACACTCTATGACATAAATCAGAGCAAGATCCTTTTTGACCCACTTCCTAGAGAAATGGAAATAAAAACAAAAATAAACAAATGGGACCTAATGAATCTTAAAAGCTTTTGCACAACAAAGGAAACCATAAACAAGATGAAAAGACAAACCTCAGAATCAGAGAAAATATTTGCAAATGAAGCAACTGACAAAGGATTAATCTCCAAGATTTACAAATAGCTCATGCAGCTCAATAACAAAAAAACCGAACAACCCAATCCAAAAATGGGCAGAAGACCTAAATAGACATTTCTCCAAAGAAGATATACAGATTGCCAACAAACACATGAATGGATGCTCAACATCATTAATCTTTAGAGAAATTCAAATCAAAACTTCAATGAGATATCATCTCACACTGGTCAGAATGGCCATCATAAAAAAAGTAGAAACAATAAACGCTGGAGTGGGTGTGGAGAAAAGGGAACCCTCTTGCACTGTTGGTGGGAATGTAAATTGATACAGCCACTATGGAGAACAGTATGGAGGTTCCTTTAAAAACTACAAATAGAACTACCATATGACCCAGCAATCCCACTACTGGGCATATATCCTGAGAAAACCATAATTCAAAAAGAGTCATGTACCAAAATGTTCATTGCAGCTCTATTTACCAGGACATGGAAGCAACCTATGTGTCTATCAACAGATGAATGGATAAAGAAGTGTGGCACATATATACAATGGAATATTACTCAGCCATTAAAAGAAACGAAATTGAATTATTTGTAGTGAGATGGATGGAACTAGAGTCTGTCATACAGAGTGAAGAAAGTCAGAAAGAGAAAAACTTATACCGTATGCTAACACATATATATGGAATCTATGAAAAAAAAAAAAAAGGTCAGAAGCACCTAGGGGTAATATGGGAATAAAGACGCAGACCTACTAGAGCATGGACTTGCAGATATGGGGAGGGGGAATGGTAACCTGTGACAAAATGACAGAGTGGCATGGACATATATACACTACCAAATGTAAAATAGATAGCTAGTGGGAAGCAGCCGCATAGCACAGGGAGATCAACTAGGTGGTTTGTGACCACCTAGAGGGGTGGGACCGGGAGGGTGGGAGGGAGGGAGACGCAAGAGGGAAGAGATATGGGAACATATGTATATGTATAACTGATTCACTTTTTTATAAAGCAGAAACTAAGACTTTATTGTAAAGCAATTATACTCCAATAAAGATGTTAAAAAAACATATGCATAATATTTAAAAAGCAAGTCACTTATTCTTTACATTGGCAGATAAATAGACACTGAACTCTAGAATTGTAAATAGTTTTATTTTTATAAAGGTATTTAATATGATTTAAATAAAGTTTCTTCTATTAGATAAACTTTCAGCTTAAAATAAGTTTAATGAAAAATCTTATATTTCTTTTCCTTTGGGAAATATTTTTATAGAGGATTAACCATCTAAGTCTTATCAGAAGCAGGAATTCTTATTTTTGCCAGATATGGAGCAGAATTTATACCAAAAGACTGGACAGAGCTTTTAGAAACGTAGTTTCTTTTTTTTCATTTTTTAAATCTTTTTATTTTATATTGGAGTATAGCTGATTAACAATGTTGTGATGGTTTCAGGTGCACAGCAAAGTGACTCAGCCATACATATACATGTATTCATTCTCCCCCAAACTCCCCTCCCACCCAGGCTGCTACAGAAAAATCTCATATTTATCAATTATCATTCATATTTGCCTTTCAACTTTAACATATTTAAATACTGTAGAAGAATATGACTTTCTTGAAAACATGAAAGTTATTCTGTTTGGAAAATCTTCTACATTTACTTTAATCTGCATTTTTGGTGAAAATATGTTCAAATCTTTTACAGTTTGAAGGAAGACATTTAAAATTTTTTTAGGTCAATGAGAACGGGTACAAGTCAAAGTGTGATAAATAAGAATTAAGAAATTTGAAAATGTCCACCAACAGTTGACTGGATAAAGAGAAGATGTGAGATACACACACACACACACAATGGAATATTACTTCGCCATGAGAAATAAAGAAATTCTACCATTTTTGACAACTTGGATGAAACTTGAGGGCATTATTCTAAGTGAAATAAGCCAGACAGAGAGACAAATACTGTATATCATTTATACATGGAATCTAAAAAAACCAAACTCATGGAAATAGAAAACAGATCAGTGGTTGCTAGGGGCTGGGGGTTGGGGGAAATGGGGAGGTATTGGATAAAGGGTACAAACTTGCATTTATAAGATGAATAAGTTCTAGGTAATCTAATGTATAATGTGGTGATTATAGTTAATAATGCTGTATTATATACTTGAAAGTTGCTAAGAGATTAGATCTTAAATGTTCTCACCACAAAAAAGAAATGGTAATTATGTGACAAGATGGAGGTGTTAGCCAATGCTATGGTGGTATCATTTTGCAATATATAAATGTATCAAATTAATGTGTTATATACCTTAAACTCACACAATGTCATATGTTGATTATATCACAATAAAGCAGTGGGGGGAAGGGTAGTGGGAAAAAAAGTGAGCTCACAAAAGAAAAAGAGCTGAAAAGAGAAAAAGAAAAAGAGGATGAAATATTTAGAACTGCAAACAATGAAAATGAACGCATCCACATGTGACCCACATAATATTTGTAATTATGATATTACAATTTTTATTAAGGATTTAATTATTTATGAAAACAATACACATGAACAAGAAAACTACTCTCATCAAGTCTGCAACTTGAACAGGTGAATCAAAATGCTTTCATTTCTCTTCATATCTCTTACTAAAAGAAAACTAATTACTAATACAAAACAATGAGAATGAAAAAGAGAATTACTCAGATCAAACTTACAATTTGGAAATACCAGATGTAATTTTGACCTTGCCATTGGAAGATGAAGAAAATTACATTCATGAAATTGGCAAATTTCATGGCTGAAGAAGACTAAACCTCTTGAGCTTTATTAGATGAAGACCTTGGAAAATGGCCATCACATCCTTTTGACATCATATAAATATTTTGAGTAAAATAGAATTCAATCCAAATTAATGCATCTATGCCAGATTTTTAGCCAAAAATTCAAAAGATTTTTTGGTGCCAAATACATTGCATAGTTTAAATTTGTCACTAGAAGATATGTCCTCAACTGTGCCAATAGAAATGACATTCATTGGAACAATTCAAATTTATATACAATATTTTCTGAATCTACTAAAGATACCTTTTTTTTGAAATGCCTATCAAATTGACTCTACAACCACGGTTGAACACATGATGGGAACATTACTAATCATTGGTAAAACAATTAAATTTAGGTTAAACAAGGTAAAGTATTAGAAGAGTTAAATGAAACAAAAGAACATCCTTAAATAGTGAGTCACGTGGAGGACAGTATGGAGGTTCCTTAAAAAACTAAAAATAGAATTACCATATGACCCAGCAATCCCACTACTGGGCATATACCCAGAGAAAACCATAATTCAAAAAGACGTGCACCCCAATGTTCATTGCAGCACTATTTACAATAGCCAGGTCATGGAAGCAACCTAAATGCCCATCGACAGATGAATGGATAAAGATGTGGTACATATATATACAATGGAATATTAGCCATAAAAAGGAAGAAAATTGGGTCATTTGTAGAGATGTGGATGGATCTAGAGGCTGTCACACAGAGTGAAGTAAGTCAGAAAGAGACAAACAAATATCGTATATTAACGCATATATGTGGAACCTAGAAAAATGGTACAGGTGAACCGGTTTGCAGGGCAGAAATTGAGACACAGATGTAGAGAACAAACATATGGACACCAAGGGGGGAAAGTGGTGGGTGAGGGTGGGGTGGGGGGATGAATTAGGAGATTGGGATTGACTGTATACACTAATATGTATAAAATAGATAACTAATAAGAACCTGCTGTATAAAAAATAAAATTAAATTTAAAAAATAGCGATTCATGGTCTTCAGCAGAAAATACACTTCAACTTGTGTTATCCATAGTTATTTTATGAGAAATGTTTGTATTAATTATGCTAGCAAAAGCTTATGAACAACACCATCAACAGCAAACAAGTAATATTCTGAAATGGTAAAGAAGTATTTCTCAAAATTTTAAACAAATTGTTTTTTCTGTCAGAAGAAACTACATGTGAAATATGCAACGAAAGTAATATTCCAGCAACATAAAAGAAATTATAAAAATGAAATAAAGACATTTCCATAACTGAAGGAAAATATTCATATATTAAAAATTCTGGTATTAATCTCTACACAGACTATTTTAAGTCCATTAGAGATAATGGTATAGTCTCAGTTAAAGAGAGATGACTACATACTGCCATTTTTGGTTTTCTTTATAATATTCCAGCATTGACATTTTTGAAAGAAGAACTTAAGTAATACTGTATGGATCAAGATATTATTTTAAGAGCCAGCAAAAAATTGTGATAAAAGTGTTAGTAATTTATATGGTGAAATTTAAATATTTTGTAACATACTTTGTGATAGAAATAATTTATTATATTTGACTCATTATGCTCAAACATAATAGGTAAAATTTATAGTTCGCTTTCAGTTAAATATTGCCTTAAACATTTTCTTGTCAGTTCCAGTTGGTAGTGACTCAGAAAAGCAAATTTTCTACAAATTGAAATTAATAAAAACTACCTAAGAAGCACAGTAACTCAAGGAAAATGATCTAACTTGGCACTGCTTTCAATAAGACAATATTATATGAAAATATTGACAAAAGAACATAATTAGTGTTTTTTTCTGAAATGAAGGAAAGAAAAATTAATTTCTTGAAATAAACATATACTTTATGAATTCTGCATTTATCTCATTTCTTATCCAAACATAACTAGTCCCTAAACTGAACACCCAGACATATGCAACAATAGATAATTTCAATCATAGTTGATGTTTTGCCAGCTTCCAGTCACATCAAAACCGTAACTTTATACATCTTTTTTTTTAGTTTTGATAGTATGAAGATATATTTGTCTAGACAAGATTTTAGAACATTTTAGTTACCAATTTTTCCACTTGATTAATAATTTTTATATATTTAAATATATTTGGGCATCCTTTTGTACTTTTCCACAACTCACACATATTAGAGGCAGTTATGGCTACTATAACTAAGTTTTTAGCTGGGGTAACCCTTGTTTTAAAAGAGTTTTCTCTGGTATTTCCCTGGTTGTCCAGTGGTTAAGAATCTGTTTTCCAATTCAGAGGTACACGGGTTTGATCCCTGGTCAGGGAACTAAGAGCTCACATGCAAGGGATAACTAACCCCCATGCACCACATCTAGAGACCCCGCAGGCCACATCTAGAGAGAAGCCTGTGCACAGCAGTGAAGATCCCACATGCCACAACTATGACCTGACGCAGCCAAATAAGTAAAATTAAATAAATATTTTTTAAAAAATAAAATAAGATGGGCTTCCCTGGTGGCACAGTGGTTGAGAGTTCAGCTGCCAATGCAGGGGACACGGGTTCGTGTCCCAGTCCGGGAAGATCCCACATGCCATGGAGTGGCAAGGCCTGTGAGCCATGGCTGCTGAGCCTGTGCATCTGGAGCCTGTGCTCCGCAACAGAAGAGGCCACAAGAGTGAGAGGCCAGCATACCGAAAAAAAATAATAAAAATAAATAATAAATAAACTAAAATAAGAGGGCTTCCCTGGTGGCGCAGTGGTTGAGAGCCCGCCTGCTGATGCAGGGGACACGGGTTCGTGCCCCGGTCTGGGAGGATCCCACATGCCACGGAGCGGCTGGGCCCGTGAGCCATGGCTGCTTGGCCTGCGCGTCCAGAGCCTGTGCTCCGCAACAGGAGAGGCCACGACAGTGAGAGGCCCACGTACCGCAGAAAAATAAAATAAAATAGTAAAATAAAATAAAATAAGGAAGTTTTCTCAACCCCCATTTTGTAATTTATGAAAAGTCCAATGCCTTCCCCATGATTGCTTTGAATTCTCAGAGGTTTATATTCTCATATTTACCTCTGGTTCCCATTACAATAGTTCAGTTTATAGATGGCTTCATGTCTAAAACATACTACCCCACTCATGGATTCCCCTGGAAAAGAGAATTCCCTTTTATGCTGTTTTTGTTTGCTTGCTTGCTTGTTTGTTGTTGTTGTTTTGTTTCGCTTTGGGCCACGCAGTGAGGCATTCAGGATCTTAGTTCCCTGACCAGGGATTGAACCTGGGCCCTCGGCAGTGAAAGCACAGAGTCCTAACCACTAGACTGCCAGGGAACTTAAAACTTCTCATATATGGTATGACTTTACTAAAAGTTCAAGATGATGGGGAGAGCAGTAGAGTATAGAAGACTGCAGAAATGCACACCTACAAATGAATGTTGGTCACCCCTGTCCTAAAAATTATATTAGCCACAGTACTATGAAGAGTGCTGAAGTTCGTGGCACCTATGTGAATTAACAGACTTCTCACCATCTTGTTGGTTCTTTTTCCCTCCCATCTTTCTTCCCATCTTTTCCTCACCTATTTCTCTCCCATATCCACACCACCCCCGCAACCCGTGCCCTGAAAAGAACTCTGACTTCTTTTCATACTATGATGTAGAACAAACCCTCTCTAGTCTTTCCTCTAAAACTCAGTTCCCCATCCACACTGGCTGTACCAAAACCCATTACAGTGCTTGGCACAGAAGCTGACTATTACACTGGTGGCACGAAAGTCTAGCAGGGTTCCTCAGATTATTTTTAACAAGATCCAACTGCCTTTCCCTCAGAAGGCAGCTGTTGTTTTAAATAGCAATATTCTTTCTTCCTCTTCTCCTCCTCCCCTTCTCCCTCCTCCTTGTCTTTCCCTCCCTCTCCCTCTCCTTCTCCTTCTTCAGTTTCACCAAAAATAGTTTTATAAGAGCAAAAGAATATAGGCCTGTAACCCATCAAGACATAAGTATTACAGTTTGGCTGCTGGTGGTGGATGTCATCTTCATTCAGAATTACACAATAATTAGACTGATAGCATAGCTTTATTTTGAGTGAAACCTCCTTGCACAGAAGAATGAATAAATTTTAAATGGAGGTATTACTGTGGATCTGAAAAACAGCTTTCATGGGCCAGTCCAAATGGGGACTAGCCACCAGGAGAAGGACTGCTTACTCAAGTGCTAAGATGCCCTTTTCTGGAGAGAGCAGTGTGACTCTCATTTCCTCCTAGGGAACTGCTAAACATTAATACTTGGTTGAGGGGGAAGCTAATTGCCTCGATTTACCACGTGACTCTCCATAAAGAAACACCTGCCTATGGTAGACAAGAGCATCTTGGAGAACATTATGTCCTCCCCACTCACCCACACCACTTTTGGAAAAGGCGGGAGTGAGATACTTTGGCTTCCTGCTGCCCCTTCTATCCTCAACGAGTCTCTTACTTGCCCTTATAAAGTCCTCCCTAGTTCTTGGCGCAGAGAAGCTTCTGCAGATATTTTTTCCCTAGAATCTCCTTTTTCCTTCCCACCCTCAGGAATCAGAAGTCAGACTATTCAGTAGTCCATGCAAGAGCTCAGAATGGCACTATGTTTTGAGCTGCATGACACTACTGCCCCGAGCTCTCCCTGACTAGCCCAGGGAGGAGGGGTGTGCCGAAGCAAATGTAACATCAAGAGGCTGGCCAGTCACCTCTCAAACTTCATAGACAATAAGTCCTAAGCCTAGCCATTCTACTTCCTAAATATTTCTCCCTCCATTTTGTTCATTTCTTTCTCATCACACCCATCATCTCTTACTTGGATTGTTGGAAAAAACTCAATAACTAGTCTCTTGTGTCAAGACTTGCTCTGATTCTCCCAACAGTTAACAGGAAGGCAGTTCCAAAATATCAATTGGATCATGTCATTTTCATCCTTGAAAGTCTCCAGTGTTTTCTCTTCAGGGGCATTTAGGATAAAGTTTACACTTTTTTTTTTAATTATTATCAGTAAAATATCTTCATTTACTTCTCAGGTACTCACTGTCTATTTCCCCTGCTCACATTTTTTTCCTTTTGGCCTGTTCTGGTTCCAGAGAGGAAAACACAATAACACAAATCACTTTTTAAAGCAAGACACTTTTAAACAGTTTTAAGTAAAAGTAATGAATGTACATGATAGAATAATTTCTAAAGAACATAAACATATTTAAGTCCAAGTTGCTTCTCCTCCAACTCACAGGAAATCACTATTAAAGTGTCTAGTGCAAATATTCAGAAAACTTAGACATACAGAGCATAAACTTATGTATTCTTGTTTATTTCACTGTATTCTTGTCTATCATTCTTAACACATCTTGGAGATCTTTCCAGTTACCCCACACAGTTCCACCTCATTCAAGAAAAAGTTTATACTTTTTGACATGATTAAAATGTCTTAATAATCTGGACCCTGCTTATTTTTAAGGCATTATCTCTTTATCTTTCTAGCACCTCCTTCCTCTGCTTACCATCCTATACTCCATACTCTAGCCATACTAAAACTACTTTCTCTTTCTCAAACACTATGTGATCTCTTTAGGTCTTCATGCTTACTCTCCCCTTTGCCTGTAACAAAGACTTATCACAATCACCCTGCTGATATATTCCTCCTCTTCATTTACTTCTCATTTTGGATGTTACTTTCTACAGGAAGATTTTCTTGACCCCCTAGACTGGATCAAATCCTCCTTCTATGTGCTCCCATTATACTCTCAAGTTCCCCCATCATAGCACTCATCACATGATGCTATAATTGCCAATTTACTTGCCTTTCTTTCTGGGCTGTAAATTCTGTATCTTTCTTCTCCTTTACCTCTCCAAAGCCTTGCAGAGTGCCTAGCACACAGAGAGTGCTCAGCGAATCTTTATTAAACCAAACATTCAATCAATGAAACATGGTGAGAGTAAGAGGAAGGGTAGTCAAGCAGAAAGTAGGTAGAGAGGGGAGAAGGAGAGATGCAGGAGTTGTCATCCACATGGAATACTTGCAGAATTGCTGTTGGTTCATTACACCTACTTTGAAATGAATACATTTGAACAAGTAATGAATGATGTGCCAGCCACATGTGGGGTCTGGTGGTTTAGCTGATTTACCCTCTCCTTCTTACCAATCCATCTATCCTTACAATAAACCTCTATTAACTGTGGTGACCTGGACATATTTCTATTCTGAAAGTCTGATGAAGCCTCACTAATACCAAAGTCAAAGAAAAGTAACCCCTGGACTACCCCAAACATTTAATTCAATATTTCCTACATGTCTCATATACACTTAATGATAGCACAACCTGGGATATAATGGTTGCATAAAAGACTGTCCCTCTCATAAAAGAGCTCCTAGTTGAAGAGGCAGTTCATCGAAAATCAAGTATTACTAAGTAGTATTCAATTAAGTGCAAATTAAGAGAAAAAGACAAAAAAAGGATTTAGACTCAGATGCAGATGAGCTCAGTGTGAGATGAGGTTTCAAAGAATGCTCCAAGGAAGAGGTGATATTGAAAGAAACTCTGAAGTAATTGAATTACTTACATAGACCTGATATTGTCAAACCCAAGTTCATATGCCCGATGCACAGTGAAGCCAAACAAACAGAAACGTTAGAGTCTGGAGCAGAGAAAGGTTTATTGCAAGGGTCAAGTAAGGAGAATGGGGTGGCTCATGCTTAAAAAGCCCAAACTCCCGAATGGTTTTGGGGGAAGAGTTTTTATAGGCAAAGTATGGGGGGAGGGCTCAGGGTGTGTGACCCTCCTCTGATTGGTTGGTAGAGAGGTAACAGGGTCATGTTCCAGGAATCTCAATCATCAGCCTTCTGGTTCCAGCCAGTCTGGGGTCCACTTGCTTGTGCTCAGCCTGAAGTTACCATCCTCCACCTGGGTGGAGGCCTTAGTTCCTGTAGAAGAACTCAGAGGTATATTGTTATGTATATCCCTTGAGGAGGAACCAGGACCCTGCCCAATTGCTGCACTATTGTTTCTTGATGGCCTTTCCTTTGTTTCTGTATTTCCTCACTCCTCTAATTAGTAACTGAATCTGCCCTTTGGAACTCGGAAGGTCTAGGAGGCTGAAACCTTTTTCCCACAAACAGGAAATGGGAAACATGAAAATACTTTTGTACCCAGGAGGGTCCCAAAAGGTCCTGCTTGGTTTCATCCCAAAATCAATAGAGGAGCCCAAAACAAGGATGCTAGAGGAATTTGAAGTCTCTAGTACTACAGATACAGTAAATATTAAAACACAGCCCAACTCCTAGCCAGATAAACATAAAACCTCACTTTAAATGCCTATTTCCCTCAGTTTCCATGCTAATACATCATGTCCAGCTTTCAACAAAAAATTACAAAGTATGCTAAAAGGCAAGAATAAAAGCACATTCTGAAATGGCAAAGAGAGAATCAGGAGGAGATTCACATATGACACAGTTTTTGGAATTATCAGACAGAAGATTTAAAATAGTTATGATTAATACATTAAGAGTTCTAATGGAAAAAGTAGACAACTTACAAGACAGATGAGTCATGTAAGCAGACCTGGGAACTCTTTGAAACAATCAACAGGAAATCCTAGAAATCAAAAACACTGTAACTGAGATTAGAAAATGCCTTTGATAGTCTCATCAGACTTGACATGAGTATGGAAAGAATCAGTGAGCTTGCAGATAGGTCAACAGTAACTTCCCAAACTAAAGTGCAAAGAGAAAAAAGAATGAAAAAACAAAGAACAGAACATCTAAGACAAGA
Organism: Grampus griseus; assembly: GCF_964374135.1. Lineage (NCBI taxonomy): Eukaryota > Metazoa > Chordata > Mammalia > Artiodactyla > Delphinidae > Grampus > Grampus griseus. The sequence goes on along the minus strand of NC_139017.1, from coordinate 69,117,404 downwards.
GATGTGGGACAAAATCAAAAAGTGTAATACATGTGTAATTAGAATACCAGAAGGAGAAGAAAGAGAGCAGAAGAGATATTTGAAATAAGAATGGAGAGAATTTTCCAAAATTTATGACAGACAACAAACCACAGATTTATTAAGCTCCATGAACACAAAACACAATAACTACCCAAAAATCTACAATCAGACATATCAGTCAAACTCCAGAAAATGAAAGAGGAAAACAAAATCTTAAAAAAAAAAAAAAAGCTAAAAACACCCCTCTCCAACTTATCTATAGAGGGACACAGACAAGAATTAAGGTGGACTTCTCATCAGAAACCATGCAAGCAAGAACAGAGTGAAGTGAAACGTTTAATGCTTTGAAAGAAAAAAAAGCCACATGCCTAGAATTGTACATCCAGCAAAAATGTACTTCAAAGAGGAAAGAGAAATAAAGATTTTTTCAAACAAATAAAAACTGAAGGAATTCATTGCCAAGAGATTGGTCTTACAAATAATTTTAAAAGAAACTTTTCAGGCATAAAGAAAATGGTATGGATCAGGAATTGGGATCTATATAAAGAAAGGAAGAAAGTCAGAGAAGAAATAAATACAGGTAAAATAAAATCTTTTATTTTTCTTATTTTGAAATTATCTAAAAGATAACTGTTTAAAGTAATAATAATAACAATGTATTGGGTGATTATAGTATATGGAAAACTGAAATAAATGATTCAAAGTCATAAGAGATGGAAAAGAGGAATTGATAATACTTAGTTATAAAGTACTGTACCATACATGAAACAGAACAGTGTTATTGCTGTTGGACTTAGATGAGGTAAAAATGCATATTGAAAACTCTATTGGCAACCACTAAAATATTTTTTAAATAAACATAATTGATATGCTAAAAGAGATAAGATAGAATCAGGAAATGCTCAGTTAAGACCAGGAAATCTAGAAAGTTAGGGAAAAAATAGAAATAAAACAAATGCAACAAGTAGAAAACAAATACAAACATGGTAGATAGACACCCAAATTTATCAATAGTTATTTCAATTGTGAATGGTCTAAATACATCAATGAAAAGACAGAGATTGCCTTTCAATATTGGTAAGATATAAATTCTTCTCACGTTGCTCTACAGATTCCTCTCAATCTCAACAAAAATTCTAGCAAGTTATTTTGTGGCAAACTGATCTTTGACAAACGAGCAAAGGCAATTCAATAAAGAAAGGATAGTGTTTTCAACAAATGGTGCTGGAAATATTAGATGTCCATTATGACAAAATGAACCTAGACCAAGACCTTACTTCTTTCAAAGTGGATCATGGCCTAAATGTAAAATGCAAACCTATAAAACTTCTAGAAGGAAGCATGGAAGAAAATTGATAGGACCTTGGGACTGGTGATGAATTTACATGTACAACACCAAAAACATGATTATTAAAAGAAAACTGATAAATTAAACTTTATTTAAATTAAAAACTGCTATTTGAAAGTCACTATTAAGAGAATGTTGAAAAGAAAGTCACACACTGGAAGAAAATATTTGTGAAGCACATATCTGATAAGAGAATTGTATGCAAAATACAGAAAGGATCCTTAAAACTCAACAATAAGAAAATGAACAACCCAATCATAAAATGGAAAAAAAAAATATCTGAACGTATCCTTCACCAAAGGAGGTGGAACGTAACTCCCCACTAGTTAAGTATGGCCTATGTATGGTGACTTCCTTCTGATGCTGAAAACTCAGCGTCTGTGCACTGGTGCTGAATCTAATCTCAGAGACACAGTTTTGGGTGAAGTAGAAAATAATAGCTTTATTTCTTTGCCAGGCAAATGGGGACAGAGTGGGCTCCTGCCCTCAAAAATTGTGTGTCCCCACATGGGAGGATTTGGTGAGGAGTTTTATAGCAATGGTCCTAGGATGGAGTTACTGATAAGATTGGGGTGGGTGTGGGGCCTGCACTCCTTTCATCTGGTCTCAGGTAATCTCTTGATGAGTTTCTCTTGTTCCTTTAATCTGGCCTCAGGTGGTCTTCTCTGGAATAAAGAATACTGACATCTTCCATTTGTTGGGTTTTAGTTCTGTATGGAGCTCGAAGATATTGTTAGGTATATTCCTTGAGGCAGAACCAGGACCCTGCCCCAAGACTGCACTTACTGTTTCTTGGCTGCTCCTCCCTTGTCTCTGAACCCCTCCCTTCCCTGATTAGCAACTGTTCAAATCTGCCCTTTGGAACACAGGGAAGGTCATGGAGGCTGGAGTCTATTCCTTACAAACAAGAAATGGAGAATAGAAAGGCTTCCATGCCTGGGAGCCCCACAGAGTCCTGCTCAGTTTCACCTCCTAAGACTAGAGTATGTAACAATAGGGAACTTTACAGTGGAGACACCTAACAAACACTACCTCAACCATGCAGTCAGGTCAACATCAGCAGTAATAGTGTGTACCCTATATCATAATCATATAAAGTGATGAGAATGTCACTTTTCCTCTATAGTCTTCCTCTCCTAAACTCATAACCCCAGTCTAAACATGAGAAAAACATCAGACAAATCCAAACTGAGAGACAGTTTGCAAAATACCAGACCAATACTTACAACTGTCAAGGTCATCAAAAACAAGAGTCTGAGAAAATGTTATAACCAATAGGAGCCTAAGGAGACATGATGAGTAAATATGATGAGGTGTCTTATATAGGATCTTGGAAAAGAAAAAGGAGAGTAGGTAAAAACCAAGGAAATCTTAATGAAGTGTGGCCTTTGTTAATAATAATGTAACAATATTGGTTTGTTAGTTGTGACAAATGTACCATACCAGTGTAAGATGTTAATAATAAGAAAAAGCGCAGGGTATAGGGACACTGTTTGTAGTATCTTTCCAATTTTTCTATAAATGTAAAACTGTTCTAAAATTATTAAATTACTGGAAACAAAGAGACCCAGAGTGGCTTTGATATTGGGACATCAAAGTTCAGTGAAATTCACTGTAATATTAATTCCATAGGAGAATGGATTTTTAAAAATTGAAGTATAGTTGATTTACAGTGTTTTGTTATTTTTGGGAATATAGCAAAGTGATTCAGTTTATATACATATATTCTTTTTCAGATTATTTTCCATTATAAGTTATTACAGGATATTGAATATAGTTCCCTGTGGTATGAAGTAGGACCTTGTTGTTCATCTATTTTATATAGCAGTATGTATCTGTTAATCCCAAACTACTAATTTATCCCTCCTCCAACTCTTTCCCTTTTGTTAACCATAAGTTTGTTTTCTATGTCTGTTTCTGTTTTGTAAATAGGCTCATTTGTATCATTTTTTTTAGATTCCACATATAAGTGATATTATATGATATTTGTCTTAATAAGATTAACTTTACAGTGTGCCTATCACTGGGAAATTTCTATCATTACCAGGACGCAGGGTCTGGCATTCTTGTTGGGAAGTGAGAACAAGAGTCTAAGCAGCTGAATCCAGGGATAAGATCAACTTATCTGAGGTTCATCCTGGGCAAGTTTCTCTGGAAATATCTAACTTACCAAAAATCTCATAATTTTTAATACCATGGCCTTGATTTTCTCAGAAATCTCTGCATGGAACCCCTTAAATTTGGCTGCTCTCTCTAAATTGTGGTGTGAAATGTATGGGAAGGGTCATGAACAGAAAATAATTGTGTCAGCCAACCTTGCCCAACTCCATGTACATTCCATATCCAAGAAGAAACTCTCTCTGACTCTTTAGGTTTGGAACCACCCCCAGATAATCTCAACTCATCAATGAAATTCTGGATCCTTTAGTCATATTTTTTTCTACTTCCTACCCTATAAAACTCTTGTTAGAATATTCCAGCAAGACAATTATATTAGTTTTAAAAATCTGTTGTAAAAAATCATCACACTCTTGGTGTCTTAAAAAAACAGAATTGTATTCTCTTATAGTTATGGGGACTAGAAGTCTGAAATCAAAGTACCTGCAATGCCATGCTCCCACAGAAGGCTCTGGAGGAGACTCCTTCCTTTACTTCTGCCTCTGGTGGCTCCCAGTGTTCCCTGATTTGTGTCAGCATAACTCTAGCCTCTACTTTTTGCTTCAAATTGCCTTCTCCTGTGTGTAACTATGTCTTCTTTCCTGTCTCTTGCAAGGACATTTGCAATGAGATTTAGAACTCACCTCAACGAAGGATAAATCTCACATCAAGATCCTTACCTTAATTATACCTGCAGAAACCTTATTCCAAATAAGGCAGGTTCTGAGGTTCTTGGTGGACATATCTTTTGGGTGAGCACCATTCAACTCACTACGTAATTACTGTTAAGTTCTGCTCTGGACTCCTCTTGCCGACTGCAGCCACTCCGACCGGTGTCGCCCGCGTCCTCCTTCGCCATGACTTCCTACAGCTATCGCCAGTCGTCGGCCACCTCTTCCTTCGGGGGTCTGGGCAGCGGCTCCATGCGCTTCGGTGTGGGAGGCGCCTTCCGCGCGCCCAGCATCCACGGGGGCTCGGGTGGCCGCGGCGTGTCGGTGTCCTCCGCCCGCTTCGTGTCCTCGTCCTCCTCCGGGGGCTACGGCGGCGGCTATGCGGGCGCCCTGGCCGGCTCCGACGGGCTGCTGGCGGGCAACGAGAAGCTCACCATGCAGAACCTCAACGACCGCCTGGCCTCCTACCTGGAGAAGGTGCGCGCCCTGGAGGAGGCCAACGGCGACTTGGAGGTGAAGATCCGCGACTGGTACCAGAAGCAGGGGCCCGGGCCCGCCCGCGACTACAGCCACTACTTCAAGACCATCGGGGCCCTGCGGGACCAGATTCTTGGTGCCACCGTTGAGAATTCCAGGATGGTCCTGCAGATCGACAACGCTCGTTTGGCTGCAGATGACTTTCGAACCAAGTTCGAGACGGAGCACGCCCTGCGCGTGAGCGTGGAGGCCGACATCAACGGCCTCCGCAGGTTGCTGGACGAGCTGACCCTGGCCAGGACCGACCTGGAGATGCAGATCGAGAACCTCAAGGAGGAGCTGGCCTACCTGAAGAAGAATCACGAGGAGGAAATCAGTGTCCTGAAGGGCCAGGTGGGTGGTCAGGTCAGTGTGGAGGTGGACTCCGCTCCGGGCATCGACCTAGCCAAGATCCTGAGCGACATGAGAAGCCAATATGAGGTCATGGCTGAGAAGAACCGGAAGGATGCTGAGGCCTGGTTCACCAGCCAGACCGAGGAGCTGAACAGGGAGGTCGCTGGCCACACGGAGCAGCTGCAGAGCAGCAAGACGGAGGTCACCGACCTGCGGCGTACCCTCCAGAGTCTGGAGATCGAGCTGCAGTCTCAGATCAGCATGAAAGCTGCCCTGGACGGCACGCTGGCCGAAACGGAGGCTCGCTTCGGAGCCCAGCTGGCGCAGATCCAGGTGCTGATCAGTGGTGTCGAAGCCCAGCTGAGCGATGTGCGTGCCGACACCGAGCGGCAGAACCAGGAGTACCAGCACCTAATGGACATCAAGTCCCGGCTGGAGCAGGAGATCGCCACCTACCGAAACCTGCTGGAGGGCCAGGACGCCTACTACAACGACCTGTCCACCCCGAAGGTCCTCTGAGTCTAGCAACCTCCTGGCCTTCCTACTCTGCTGCAGAGGGATTCCCCTGGGTAGGGGCATGGGAGGGGAGGGACCCTTATCCCTGGCTCTCCCCCTGATCTTCCAATAAAACTTTATGGCCCAAGGGAAAAAAAAAAAAAAAAAAGTTCTGCTCTGACCTAGTGTCCAAAGATTTTGCCTGGTGAAGACCTATATATTATTTCTTATATCAAATATCCTGAAAAAAATTGTATTTTTACCTTCTCTAAGGTAGTATTGTTAAACCACATGTCAACTTTCATTGATTTTGCTTAGAATTACTTCAATTAAGTTTGGTAACAATTGTTGGGAAACTTTTGATTTTTTTTTTTAAATATGAGAATGTGACTTACTTAAGAAGCAAGTTCATTTGGCAAAAACATGAAAACCTTTAAAAATATGTAATTCCAGGAGGAAAAAATAAGAAGGGCCCTTTCTAAAGGTAATACATTTAAGATCCTAATCCTATGAGCATGTTATCTATATTATACTACCAGTACTTAATGCCTAACTCTTTTTATAAGTGTGCTATCTATATTATTCTCTTCTGATAAGAATTAATTAATATATCATTGGTTTTTTTATAGAGCAGGTTATTAGTCATGAATTTTATACACATCAGTGCATACATTATACATGTCAATTCCAATCGCCCAATTCATCACACACCTCAACCCCCCGCTGCTTTCCCCCCTTAGTGTCCATACGTTTGTTCTCTACATCTGTGTATCTATTTCTGCCCTGCAAACCGGTTCATCTGTACCATTTTTCTAGGTTCCACATATATGTGATAACATACGATATTTGTTTTCCTCTTTCTGACTTACTCCACTCTGTATGACAGTCTCTAGATCCATTCACGTCTAAACAAATGACCCAATTTCGTTCCTTTTTATGGCTGAGTAATATTCCATTGTATACTACATCTTCTTTATCCATTCATCTGCTGATGGGCATTTAGGTTGCTTCCATGACCTGGCTATTGTAAATAGTGCTGCAATGAACGTTGGGGTGCATGTATCTTTTGGAATTGTGGTTTTATGCTCAGTGTGGGTATATGCCCAGTAGTGGGATTGCTGGATTATATGGTAATTTTATTTTTAGTTTTTTAAGGAACCTCCATACTGTTCTCCATAGTGGCTGTATCAATTTACATTCCCACCAACAGTGCAAGAGGATTCCCTTTTCTCCACACCCTCTCCAGCATTTGTTGTTTGTAGATTTTCTGATGATGCCCATTCTAACTGGTGTGAGGTGATACCTCATTGTAGTTTTGATTTGCATTTCTCTAAAAATCAGTGATGTTGAGCAGCTTTTCATGAGCCTCCTGGTCATCTATATGTCTTCTTTGGAGAAATGTCTATTTAGGTCTTCTGCCCATCTTTTGATTGGGTTGGTTGTTTTTTTAATGTCGAGCTGCATGAAGTGTTTATATATTTTGGAGATTAATCCTTTGCCCATTGATTCGTTTGCAAATATTTTCTCCCATTCTGAGGGTAGTCTTTTCATCTTGCTTATGGTTTCCTTTGCTGTGCAAAAGCTTTGAAGTTTCATTAGGTCCCATTTGTTTATTTTTGTTTTTATTTCCATTACTCTAGGAGGTGGATCAAAGAAGATCTTGCTGTGATTTATGTCAAAGTGTGTTCTTCCTATGTTTTCCTCTAAGAGTTTTATAGTGTCCAGTCTTACATTTAGGTCTTGAAATCATTTTGAGTTTATTTTTGTTTATGGTGTTAGGGAGTGTTCTAATTTCATTCTTTTATATGTAACTCTCCAGTTTTCCCAGCACCACTTATTGAAGTGACTGTCTTTTCTCCATTGTATATCCTTGCCTCATTTGTAATAGATTAGTTGACCATAGGTGCGTGGGTTTATCACTGGGCTTTATTTTTCCATCTTGTTCCATTGATCTATGTTTCTGTTTTTGTGCCAGTACCATATTGTCTTGATTACTGTAGCTTTGTAGTATAGTCTGAAGTCAGGGAGTCTGATTCCTCCAGCTCCATTTTTTTCCCTCAAGACTTATTTGGCTATTCGCGGTCTTTTGTGTCTCCATACAAATTTTAAGATTTTTTGTTCTAGTTCCATAAAAAATGCCATTGGTAATTTGATAGGGATTGCATTGAATCTGTAGATTGCTTTGGGTAGTATAGTCATTTTCACAATATTGATTCTTCCAATCCAAGAACATGGTATTTTTCTCCATCTGTTGGTATCATCTTTAATTTCTTTCATCAGTGTCTTATAATTTTCTGCATACAGGTCTTTTGTCTCCTTAGGTAGGTTTATTCCTAGATATTTTATTCTTTTTGTTGCACAGGTAAATGGGAGTGTTTCCTTAATTTCTCTTTCAGATTTTTCATCATTAGTGTATAGGAAAGCAAGAGATTTCTGTGCATTAATTTTGTATCCTGCAACTTTACCAAATTCATTCATTAGCTCTAGTAGTTTTCTAGTGGCGTCTTTAGGATTCTCTATATATAGTATCATGTCATCTGCAAACAGTGACAGTTTTACTCCTTCTTTCCCAATTTGTATTCCTTTTATTTCTTCTTCTTCTCTGATTGCCAAGGCTAGGACTTCCAAAACTATGTTGCATAATAGTGGTGAGAGTGGACATCCTTGTCTTGTTCCTGATCTTAGAGGAAATGCTTTCAGCTTTTCACCATTGAGAATGATGTTTGCTGTGGGTTTGTCATATATGGCCTTTATTATGTTGAGGTAGGTTCCCTCTACGCTCGCTTTCTGGAGAGTTTTTATCATAAATGTGTGTTGACTTTTGTCAAAAGCTTTTTCTGCATCTATTGAGATGATCATATGGTTTTTATTCTTCAATTTGTTAATATGGTGTATCACATTGATTGATTTGAGTATATTGAAGAATCCTTGCATCCCTGGGACAAATTCCACTTGATCATGGTATATGAGCCTTTTAATCTGTTGTTGCATTCTGTCTGTTAGTATTTTGTTGAGGATTTTGCATCTATATTCATGAGTGATATTGGTGTGTAATTTTCTTTTTTTGTAGTATCTTTGCCTGTTTTTGGTATCAGGGTGATGTTGGCCTCATTGAATGAGTTTGGGAGTGTTCCTTCCTCTGAAATTTTTTGGAAGAGTTTGAGAAGGATGGGTGTTAGCTCTTCTCTAAATGTTTGATAAAATTCACCTGGTCCTGGACTTTTGTTTGTTGGAAGATTTTTAATCACAGTTTCAATTTCATTACTTGTGATTGTTCTGTTCATGTTTTCTATTTCTTCCTGGTTCAGTCTTGGAAGGTTATACCTTTCTAAGAATTTGTCCATTTCTTCCAGTCTGTCATTTTATTGGCATAGAGTTGCTTGTAGTAGTCTCTTACGTTGCTTTTATTTCTGTGTTGTCTGTTGTAACTTCTCCTTTTTCATTTCTAATTTTATTGATTTGACTCCTCTCCCTCTTTTTCTTGATGAGTCTGGCTATTGGTTTATCAATTTTGTTTATCTTCTCAAAGAACCAGCTTTTAGTGTTACTGATCTTTGCTACTGTTTTCTTTGTTTCTATTTCCTTTATTTCTGCTCTGATCTTTACGATTTCTTTCCCTCTGCTAACTATTGTTTTGTTTGTTCTTCTTTCTCTAGTTCCTTTAGGTGTAAGTTTAGATAATTTATTTGAGATTTTTCTTATTTCTTGAGGTAGGCTTGTATAGCTATAATCTTCCCTCTTAGAACTGCTTTTGCTGCATCCCATAGGTTTTGGATTGTTGTGTTTTCATTGTCATTTGTCTCTAGATAGTTTTTGATTTCCTCTTTGATTTCTTCAGTGAACTCTTGGTTATTTAGTAACGTATTGTTTAGCCTCCATGTGTTTGTGTTTTTTACATTTTGTCCCCTGTAATTCATTTCTAATCTCATAGTGTTGTGGTCAGAAAAGATGCTTGATATGATTTCAATTTTCTTAAATTTATTGAGGCTTGATTTGTGACCCAAGATGTGATCTATCCTGGAGAATGTTTCATGCGCATTTGAGAAGTGTAATCTGCTCTTTTTGGATGGAATATCCTATCAATATCAATTAAATCTATCTTGTCTATTGTGTCATTTAAAGCTTCTCTTTCCTTATTTATTTTCATTTTGGATGATCTGTCCATCAGTGTAAGTGAGATGTTAAAGTCCCCCACTATTATTGTGTTACTGTCGATTTCCTCTTTTATAGTTGTTAGCAGTTGCCTTATGTATTGACGTGCTCCTATGTTGGGTGCATATATATTTATCATTGTTATATCTTCTTGGATTGATCCCTTGATTATTTGGTAGTGTTCTTTGTCCCTTGTAAACATTCTTTATTTTAAAGTCTATTTTATGTGATATGAGTATTGCTACTCCAGCTTTATTTTGATTTCCATGTGCATGGAATATCTTTTTCCATCTCCTCACTTTCAATCTGTACGTGTCCCTAGGTCTGAAGTGGGTCTCTTGTAGACAGCATATATATTGGTCTCATTTTTGTATCCATTTAGCAAGCCTGTGTCTTTTGGTTGGAGCATTTAATCCATTCAAGTTTAAGGTAATTATCGATATGTCTGTTCCTATGACCATTTTTTTATTTGTTTTGGGTTTGTTTTTGTAAGTCCTTTTCTTCTCTTGTGTTTCCCACTTAGAGAATTTCCTTTAGCATTTGTTGTAGAGCTGGTTTGGTGGTGCTGAATTCTCTTAGCTTTTGCTTGTCTGTAAAGCTTTCGATTTCTCCATGGAATCTGAATGAGATCCTTGCCAGGTAGAGTAATCTTGGCTGTAGGTTCTTCCCTTTCATCACTTTAAGTATATCATGCCACTCCCTTCTGGATTGTAGAGTTTCTGCTGAGAAATCAGCTGTTAACCTTATGGGAGTTCCCTTGTATGTTATTTGTTGTTTTTCCCTTGCTGCTTTCAATAATTTTTCTTTGTCTTAAATTTTTGCCAATTTGATTACTATGTGTCTCAGTGTGTTTCTCCTTGGGTTTACCCTGTATGGGACTCTCTGCACTTCCTGGACTTGGGTGGCTATTTACTTTCCCATGTTAGGGAAGTTTTTGACTATAATCTCTTCAAATATTTTCTTGGGTCCTTTCTCTCTGTCTTCTCCTCCTGAGACCCCTATAATGTGAATGTTGTTGCATTTATTGTTGTCCCAGAGGTCTCTTAGGCTGTCTTCATTTCTTTTCATTCTTTTTTCTTTATTCTCTTCCGCAGCAGTGAATTCCACCATTCAGTCTTCCAGGTCACTTATCCATTCTTCTGCCTTGTTTATTCTGCTATTGATTCCTTCTAGTGTAGTTTTCATTTCAGTTATTGTATAGTTCATCTCTGTTTGTTTGTTCTTTAATTCTTCTATGTCTTTGTTAAACATTTCTTGCATCTTCCTGATCTTTGCCTCCATTCTTTTTCCGAGGTCCTGGATCATCTTGACTATCATTATTCTGAATTCTCTTTCTGGAAGGTTGCCCATCTCCACTTCATTTAGTTGTTTTTCTGGGGTTTTGTCTTGTTCCTTCATCTGGTACATAGCCCTCTGCCTTTTCATCTTGTCTACCTTTCTGTGAATGTGGTTTTCGTTCCACAGACTGCACGATTGTAGTTCTTCTTGCTTCTGCTGTCTGCCCTCTGGTGGATGAGCCTATCTAAGAGGCATGTGCAGGTTTCCTGATGGGAGGGACTGGTGGTGGGTAGAGCTGGGTGTTGCTAGAGTGGGCAGAGATCAGTAAAACTTTAATCTGCTTGACTGCTCATGGGTAGGGCTGGGTTCCCTCCCTGTTGGTTTTTTGGCCTGAGGCAACCCAACACTGTAGCCTACCTGGGCTCTTTGGTGGGGCTAATGGCATACTCTGGGAGGGCTCAGGCCAAGGAGTACTTCCCAGAACTTCTGCTGCCAGTGTCCTTGTCTCCAGGGTGAGTCACAGCCACCCCCCCACACTTCTGCAGGAGACCCTCCAACGTTAGCAGGTTGGTCTGGTTCAGTCTCCCCTAGCTTCACTGCTTCTTCCCTTGGGTCCCGATGTGCACATTACTTTGTGTGTGCCCTCCAAGAGTGGAGTCTCTGTTTCTCCCAGTCCCGTCAAAGTCCTGAAATCAAATCCCACTACCCTTCAAAGTCTGATTCTCTAGGAATTTCTCCTCCCTTGCTGGACCCCCAGTTTGGGAAGACTGACGTGGGGCTCAGAACCTTCACTCCAGTGGGTGGACTTTTGTGGTATAAGTGTTCTCCAGTCTGTGGGTCACCCACCCAGCAGTTATGGGATTTGATTTTGCTGTGATTGCGCCCCTCCTACCATCTCAATTTGGTTTCCTTTGTCTTTGGATGTGGGGTATCTTTTTTGGTGAGGTCCAGTGTCTTCCTGTTGATGACTGTCTAGCAGCTAGTTGTGATTCTGGTGTTCTCACAAGAGGGAGTAAGAGGATGTCCTTCTACTCTGCCATCTTTGTTCAGGCTCCCTCTATTATATCATTCTTATAAGCATGCTATTTGTATTATACCCTTCTGATAGCTCTTCCATTAAGCATGCTATATTTTTTATACCACCAACACTTAACATCTAAGTCTTGTTATCAATATAAACAAACAGAAGGAAACTCCCACTAAAATAAAACCAGCCGCCTTACACAACTAGAGCCGCTTCATCTTTCAATTGCAAACCTGAATGCAAAAATATTTGTTTAATCAGCAATTCCTATAAATTTTGTTCTAACAGATGGGAAGCCAACAACAGTATGTTTGCCAGCCTACACCAATTTGATTTTGAATAGTTCCTGATCCTTACCAGCTCCAAACCCACTCCTGTCTGCCAAAGCCAAAGAACTCATTTGAAACAAAAATAATGGGTAGGAATTTCTGAATATTTGAGAGAAGCAGTTATCTCTATAGTTTTACATGCTTCTCTGCCAATGGGAATTGGTGGCAATAGGCATTATTGATTAGGACCTAATTAGGATGAAGAATCAGGAAGACCCTAAAGAATGAGTATTCTGTCTGGACAGAGGAGACACACATATTGAGTTTAATCAAGGAGAGTTGTTTAGGGGGAAGAAAAAAACCAATACTTTGGGAATTACAATAAAAACTAGGGCATTAAATATAGTCAGTTAACCATAGCTATGATCTAAACTACCTGTTGATGCCTGAGATAATAGGCCACCTTCCCAAAGCCAAAAAAAAAAAAAAGAAAAAGAAAAAAAAACGTGTCCTATAAGAAGGAAAAATGGCAGAGGGCAGTCCTAAGAGGCTGCCTAGCATTTGAGAGAGAGTGATTTGAATAGTTGGTGTGTAAAGAAATTAAAAAGTGAACTGCTTGCTCAGAGTCTTACAGAATTAGATGAAGAGCTGGCACTTGGCCCAAAGTCACCTCAACTCTTTGTATGGTATTCTTTCCATGGCTTGTGCTATTTCTGCATACTGTTGGCCTAATTCTGTCTTTCTCAATGGGAAAATCAATCGGAGGCACACATGGATTAAGGATCACAAGGTTCCCCTCCCCCTAATGGTCATTGGTTCCCCTCATCACCCCAGGGAAGGTAATCTCAATATTCACTAAACATATCCCGCTTGTCAAATGTTGCTGGTTCACATAGTCATCCCAGATGTCAGTCAGGGTCACCCTGTCCTTTGACATACACAAATACTTGCTTGAAATGGATTCACACCTACCATTCAGTCTGATGGGAAATCCAAAATGCTCTTATAATTTCTGCAAATTCACCAGTATTTTTATTTTTAGGCTTGCTTCAAATTCTGATTTCTTGATTCCATTTGCTCTCTCTTGCCCTTACCTCCTGTGGCTATTGTCTTATCTTGATCCCATACCAACACAGGAGAGGAATCCAGCCCATTTCTCTAACTTGTCACAAAGTAGCGGTCAGCCAGATAGATACTTGTTTGTGTAGCAGAACTAATAGCAGGAGTGGATGGAGAAAGTTTCCATTGTAGCATCACACTGCAAACTATTTCAGTGTTAATATCTGATAAGTCTTCTTAAAATTCTTTGACAGTCTTCACTCATTACAGTCTCTCATTGTGCCATATTTCTCTACAGTCATCATGTATGCCACGTTTCTGAACCTCTCTCTACACCTTTTCCTCTATTCTCTGTTTACAGAGGCCACCAAAAATCAGGTTTTTTCTATGTACAGCAGCTTAAAATCTCTGATTACTTGTCCTTCTCCAAACAATGACCTGGGGTGTCCAGGAAGGAAGAGAAAATGGGAGCTCAACATTGTTACACAAAGTGGCCTAAAAAAGGCATTAACTAGAACAAAACATCTTGAAATATGTATGGAGACACAAAAGACCCCAAATAGCCAAAGCAGTCTTGAGTGAAAAAAAATGGAGCTGGAGGAATCATACTCCCTGACTTCTGACAATACTACAAAGCTAGTACTGGCACAAAGCTGGTACTGGCACAAAAAACAGAAATATACATCAATGGAACAGGATAGAAAGCCCAGAGATAAACCCACACACCTACAGTCAACTAATCTATGACAAAGGAGGCAAGGATATACAATGGAGAAAAAACTGTCTTTTCAATAAGTGGTGCTGGGAAAACTGGACAACTACATGTAAAATAATGAAATTAGAACACTCCCTAACACCATAAACAAAAATAAACTCAAAATGGATTAGAGACCTAAATGTAAGACTGGACACTATAAAACTCTTAGAGGAAAACATAGGAAGAACACTCTTTGATATAAATCACAGCAAGATCTTCTTTGATCCACCTCCTAGAGTAATGGAAATAAAAACAAAAATAAACAAATGGGACCTAATGAAACTTAAAAGGTTTTGCCAAGCAAAGGAAACTACAAACAAGACAAAAAGACAGCCCACAGAACGGGAGAAAATATTTGCAAATGAATCAACAGACAAAGGATTAATCTCCAAAATATATAAACAGCTCATGCAGCTCAATATTAAAAAAACAAACAACCCAATCCAAAAATGGCCAGAAGAGCTAAATAGACATTTCTCCAAAGAAGACACACAGATGGCCAAGAAGCACATGAAAAGTTGCTCAACATCACTAATTATTAGAGAAATGCAAATCAAAACTACAATGAGGTATCAACTCACACCACTTTGAATGGGCATCATCAGAAAATCTACAAACAACAAATGCTGGAGAAGGTGTGGAGAAAAGCGAATCCTCTTGCACTATTGGTGAGAATGTAAATTGACACAGCTATTATGGAGAATAGTATGGAGATTCCTTTAAAAACTAAAAGTAGAACTACCATATAATCCAGCAATCCCACTACTGGGCATATACCCAGAGAAAAGTATAATTCAAAAAGACACATGCACCCCAATGTTCATTGCAGCACTATTTACAATAGCCAGGTCATGGAAGCAACCTAAATGCCTATTGACAGATGAATGGATAAAGATGTGGTACATATATACAATGGAATATTACTCACCCATAGAAAGGAATGAAATTGGGTCATTTGTAGGGGCGTGGCTAGATCTAGAGACTGTCATACAGAGTGAAGTAAGTCAGAAAGAGAAAAATAAGTATCGTATATTAATGCATATATGTGGAACCTAGAAAAATGGTACAGATGAACTGGTTTGCAGAGCAGAAATTGAGACACAGATGTAGAGAACAAATGTATGGACACCAAATGGTGGAAAGTGGTTGTGTGGGGTGGTGGTGGTGTGATGAATTGGGAGATTGGGATTGACATATATACACTAATATATATATATAATGGATAACTAATAAAAACCTGCTGTATAAAAAATAAAATTCAAAACAAAAAAAATAAAAACACAATCAGGAAACAATTTCATGTATGGGGATTTATGCAATAGAATGAATAGGGATGGGATAATTTAGAAGGAAGGAAGGCTATGTCAAGCGTGGAAAAAGTTTCCTGGTGTTTTAGAACATTGGTGTTAGGGGAAAACTGAGGCTAAAGAAATAGGAAATCCATAGTTAAATTTGGAAATAATTTTCTCATGGATTACAGTTTCAGGTTTTTTTACCTAAAACAAATTTTCCAACTATGCCCACAACTCTTCTAATTTTGTTTAAGGCACAGTTTTATCACCTTCTCAAACATCTTCCCTGCTAAATTGCCAAAGAAGACAATGCTCTCTCTTCCAACAAGACATAAGTTTTTGCTTTCTCTCTGTTCCACTTGTTTGCACCGTTCATGAACGCTTTTCACAAATCATTGAATAGCTTCCAATCTGACTGCCCCTGTCTCCCACACACATACACATTATGTTTTAACAACCCACATTCCTCTATTTTTTTTTCAGTACTTACCTCAAGTCTCTTCTTGCCCAGAAAGTCTCAGGAGTAAATACAACTGATCAATCCAAGCTCTCTATAGTGTAGTTCAATTGCTTAGTGCTGCCCTGTAACTGGTCTCATGGATGGTGTGTATTTCTGTGTGTTTTCTACCTTGTGCTTAGATTTGGATTTTCACAGGTAGTTTGACTCTGAACACTCTTCTCTGATTCCTTCAGAATTATAAACAGGTATCTTTGGGGGAACCAGTTTGCACATCTCTCTCTATTCCCTACTGGGGAGTTACTGAGGATCAGAATGTTCTCATTAATAAAAATAGTTTAATAATAACAACAATAATAGTTCCTCATGGCACTTTTTAGTTTATAAAGAGTTTTTATCTATATTATTTAACAGCATAACTGTCCCATATGTTAGGTAAGAATTATCTCCATTTTGCAGATGGGGAACTTAAAGACACCTAGGATTAGGTGATTTGTCCAAAATTATTAAGTTCTTGATCCACTTTTTAAATTTTAAAGCCAGTGTAATTTGTTCTGCACCACAACTGCCTGAGAAGCATCATGACTACAAAGTTGATGAGGAAGAATAAACTTTGTTTGTTTTGCTTTGCTTTTATTAAAAATAATTAACGCATTTTCCTCATTCTGGGAATGAGATTATATTAGGAAAAACTTGGAAAAACTGAAAAACATTGTGAAAACTGGAAAAATTTGGACCTGTCTAAATAAGTATATGAAATATTAGCATATTAGTGACAATGCATGTTCATTTTCCTTGGCTTGATATTTCCACTTCCAAGTATTTATTAAGGAAATAATCAGAGATATGTATCAGGATATATATATAAGAAATTTTTATGATATTATTTATAATAATGAATACCAAAAATAATGTAAATGGATACAGGAATGATTAAATAAATTATAACATATCCATCTGTTGGCAACTATGCAGCCATTATATGTCTAAAAGGGCTGATATGGAAAAATACATTAGATAGATAGATAAATAGATCATATTTATCATAATTTATCATATTTATCATATGATATGATATTATCATATCATATTTATCATAATTTATCATAATGCAATAGATAGATAAATAGATCATAATTTGGTAAAAATAAAGAAAAGGAAAAAAGGAATTAACAAATAAAGGAAACACATTCAATGGCACACATGCCTTTGAAAAAGCCTGGAAGTAAATATACCAAAATGCTAAAAATATTTTTTTCTGGGTAATGAATTATCTTAAATTAATTTTCTTTTTATGCTTTCTATATATTCAAGATTTTCTTCTTAATTATTCTCTTCTAAACACAAAAACAAAACTGTTAAATTCTTTTCCAAAATGGAACTTTCTAACGAGGCTGCAGAGGATTGAGGAGAAAAGGTGAAAGTAGTGGGTTAATTTATCTTGGAGAAGAAAAAGTTGACAATATAATGTACAACTAACTTAAAGTCTCTGAACAGGCATTTAATAGAAATGTGAGTACCCAAGGGTCAGATTCAGAGGAAATTATCTTCAGTTTTTAAAGAAAGATGGTAGTTGGTAAAAAGAAAAACTTTCTGAAGAGTGGCTGGAAATAGAATGTGGCTAGGCCTTCCCTGGTGGCGCAGTGGTTGAGAGTCCGCCTGCCGATGCGGGGGACACGGGTTCGTGCCCCGGTCCGGGAAGATCCCACATGCCGCGGAGCGGCTGGGCCCGTGAGCCATGGCCGCTGAGCCTGCGCGTCCGGAGCCTGTGCTCCGCAACGGGAGAGGCCACAACAGTGAGAGGCCCGCGTGCCGCAAAAATGAATGTGGCTAGTGAGGCCTCACCTTGGGTGCAGAATTTAAGGGAGAATCAAAAAAAAAAAAAAACCTCAGTGATCAAGATGAATTAGATTTAATGCAGTATTTTAAAAAATCAATGCAACAATCCAAGATGAACAAAATATTAAAATTTTAAATAAAGACAGAACCATTTCTGACTAGTACTATAGTGGGATGCAAGTAGTTGAATGAGGGCAGATGTTGCAAAGCAGAAAAATATAAAATATTTTCAAAATATAGAGAAAATGTAGAGCAAAATATGTGTTCCTTTTCCTCTGAGATGTGGTGATGGGCTAGTCTTTAACCACTTCTGTTTAACTGAGATTCATGATGTATTACTGAACAAGACAAAATTCAAAGCTTATGTAACTGGAAAAATCAATCCTACCTATATGAAGGGGAATGAAAAAAAAGAAAAAGTCTAGGCTATAGAATAGAAAAGATTGAATGGAGCTTGTACATTCCTGCAATTCCATCTCCTCCCCCATCACTCCCTCAGGAAAACGGGGACTCCGTAAGATGACAAAGAACTGATGAGTGATAACACTAGGATGGTAAGAGCATGATAACTGAAACAAAATGGCAGCCTCCTTCTGTGGAATTCACATCAATGAAAAAAAGCAACACTTTACACCACTTTCTGTTTCCTTGGATTCTGGATCTTTAGCCAAAAATATCTCTCCATGCTAAAAAAAGTAAAAGTGTTTCCTCCTACACGCATCATTTTCTGCTTAGACCTGAAAACCACTCCTAGGCAAGGGGTTAATCTTATTCATTTCATTATCCAAGCTTTTGCTTCCAATTGGAAGCAAGGTGGAAAAATTCATGTTTGTGTTAGCTTTACGTCCTTTAAATATAACTGAATCATAGGACCTTAGAGTTAGGAGGTAATTTTAAAAGCACAGCCTTCTTCAAAAATAGACCCCAAACTCTGCTTCAGTGCTTCCAATGATTGGAAATTCATTATCTTACAAGTTAGTATCCCCTTTTTTTTTTTTTAAAGAAACTAAGTTTACTTAAAAAAAAAAAAAAAAACTAGGCTTGAATACTTTCCATAATGGTACTGTAAGTCTATCTCACTCTTTTCATTTTTAATAGTGCATACTATCTCATTACACAGATCCATATACGATCATCAATTCTATTTTTGAGTGGCCCTAGTTTTTAGAAAATGTTACTTCCTATTGACTCAATATCTCTCTCCCTGCAACTTGCCATATCCCCACATTATCCTACCTTCTATATCCTTTTCAGCCTGATAATATTTAAAATATTTCGAGATCATTATAATGTCTCAGCTAAATTTCATGTCCTTGAATCCATTATCACAGCAAGATGAGCATGAAAAAATATATTAACAAACATGAGAATCAATACAACCAAAAAATACTGCAAACCATAGAGGGAAAACAGTAATGTTTTGGAAAATACCATAGCATTCCATTTTCATTTTGTTCTGCCAACAGCCACTCGCTGTGCCTGACCTTAGCAATAAGAAAGAGGAGCCACTTTCCAGATCGTGATCTTTAAAAGACATTGAAGGCTGACTCTATCCAGAGGAAGCAGGTGAAAACACCATGTATTCAAGAGGCATTTAAAAGGAAAGTTAAAACCCACAAAGCAAGAAAAACTCAGCTCTTCTAGTATCAGAGAGAACCTCAAATTTTTGCTATATTCCTTAGGCTGGGGGCATTTGTTCCTTTGGCTTGGGAACTGGCCCAGGAAAAACAATGCAGCCTGTTAAACTCCAAATTTCAGGAGCTTTGGATATTTATTTTCCCCAAGAGGAGCAAATCCCTGTACCCCAAGTCTCCTGGGACCATGTGTTTCAAAATCCCTCCAGGGTGCTTAGAAGGTAAGGATGAGAGAACCCTAGAGCTTATCTCAAGGACTTTGTTAGGAACTTGGGTAGTAGATGAAAGAGATGCTTTCATTTGCTTACTCACTTTGGGGGATTTTGGAGGTTTCACAAACTAATACTGCATTGAGTTTTAGCCAAGTAAACCACAGATATACTGGATAAGTTTACAAAGAGAAGACCCTAAATTTTGTTTTTTCAGGATTAGAGAGGAGCCAACTTCCTGCAAGTTAGTCAAATAAGATCAGAGCAAACAGAGTGTTTATAGGAGCCAGGGCTTCTCTTGTCCAGTTTCAGCCTACAGCCTATTTCCTTATGTTTCACTGAAATACGTCTCAGCCTAATTGTCCCATTTAGAGAGATCCATCTCCGGTGTTTGGAAAGGACAGAAGATACTTTCAGACCCATCCCTTGTGCTCCCTTTGGTTCATTCTCAGCTTATTCTGGAGAGAGTATGAAACAGCAGTAGCTTTCCACTCCAGTAAGCTGAGTTTCTGGCTCAGCAAGACCTCTCCATCAAGATGGTCTCTGTACCCTTGGGAGATGTTTGAGAAACCATTTTAGCTCTACCATGTAAAAGGGAATGGCCATAAGGATATTGAACTTTGACTAATAATTTTCTTTCTAAAATTATTCTATTTTCCCTCTGATTAAAAAAAGTAACACATGTTCATTATAGAAAAAACAGGAAAGGAAAAATTAGACACAAATCACTTCTGATCTCCAACTTAGAAATATCAATGCTATATACATTTTGATGACTGGTTTTCTGATCATTTTTCTATACATTCATATGTTTGTATCTGTTTACACACATACACTTATGTTTATGGCAAAATGGGATGGTTTTTATTTTTGTAGCCCTTTCTCCTTTTTAGCAACATGAGGGTATGTTAAACAAACTTCTTTATATCCAGTCTGTTTTTTCTCTGAGCAACATATTGTGAGCCTTTCCCATATCAATAAAAGTTTTTCTACATTATTCTTCTTAAATAGGTGTCTTGCCTTCTATCGTAGAAGTGCTCCATATTATAGTATTGTTTCAAGATTCACATGATCGTTGTGCTTTACATGTGGTTGGTAAATCTTTAAAGTGTTTTTAAACTAGATCAGAGTTTCTCAACAGCAGCACTGTTGACATTTTGGGCCTAATAATTCTTTGTTGTGTGTGTGGAAGGTGAGAGGGGAATGAGGAGGGAGATTGCCGTGTGTGTTACAAGATGTTTAGCAGCACCCCTGGCCTCTAACTACTAGGTGCTAGTAGCATCATTTCCTCTCCCCCCACTACATTAGAGAAAACCAAAAATGTCTCTAAATATTGCTAAATATCCCCCAGGGGCAAAATCATCCTCATTTGAGCATCTTTGGTCTAGAGCATTCTGCCATTCTCCCCACCCTCACCCGCCCGTCTTTTTTTTTTTTTACCATTTCATTGATATGTTTAAAAAACAGGTCAAAGTTTCATCTTCTGGATATCTACTTACTCATTGTACCATTAAATTTGTTCTTCTATATCCTGTGTTTCCTGCAGATTGGAAGTCAGTTCCAAAGACTTAATTAGATGCAAGTTCAAGTTATTAAACTATATTAAATATATATATACTATAAACTATATTATACTATATTAAACCATATATATAACTATGTTAAACTATACAATACATATATATTAAAATTTTGCATTACATCAAGTAGGATTATCAGGTTTAACACATACATATACAAGACACCTATCTAAATTTGAATACTAAATAACTGACAAATAACGTTTTAAGGATAAGGATATCCCAAATATTGTATGGGTCATACTTATATTAAAAATTATTGTTTATCTGAAAATCAAATTTTACTAGGCATCCCATATTTTATCTGTCAACCCTCATCAGGAGGCCCATATTGTTTGATTACACTACTCTCAGCAATGCTAAATTGATCAGTGTTTCAGGAGAAACAGCCTAATGCTCTATTCAAACTGATCCCATCAATCTTTATCATTTCATCTTTTAACGACTTTTGGCTAAATCAGTTTTTTATTAGGTGATGCAAACAATGCTTTTCTAATCATGTCATTTCTTCTACGGAATTTGGTTTTTTTTGGTATGAAAGTTTATTTCATCAATTAGGGCAAGAGTGAAAGATATTGAATAGAATTGAGTATAACTGGAATTCAAACTGGGTTCTCTATTTCTGAGTCTAGTGTGCATTCCATTCCAACCAGTGAAAAAAGATTATTCACTTTTGATTGGTTGATGATATGTGACTACAAATAGTCATAATCCAGCAAACCTATATCTTATAATTAGCAGAGATGTAAGATGGTAGGAATATAGCAGGGGGTGGGAGTGGTGCCTGCAGTCATTCGGAAATGATTCTCTAAGCAGGAAAAAATAAAGTTCTAGAAATGAGGGGTAAATGATGGCATCCAGAGGAAAAGAGAGTGACTCACAATTAAAGAATCTGTGCCACTTTTTCATTTTCCTTTCATTCTGGCAACACATTCTGAGTAACACATTTCAAAATAGTCCATAAAGCCAAGTACATAGCCATGGATGTGCCATAGAGAGTCAAATTGCTTGTAGTTTCTGAAAGTTCTGTTTGTTCACAAACAGACTGTAAAGGTAGGTCAAAGGAAGACCCCCTTTCTTCAGCTATGTGACATGATCAGAATTAGGCAGCACCAGGAATTTCATCTCCTTCTTCATTTATTGACTTTATTATACTGAATTTCAAGTTAATTAAATTTATAGTTAAATATCCTGTGGTTAGAATACAGAAAGAGGATTAGAAGACCCTATCTTGCACGTATTATACATATCTCAATAGGGCTGGTAGGACATCAGTCATAAAAGAAAATATTCTATGATACTAATTACCATAGGAATTCATTGAAGAGTATGAAAAAGAGATGCAAAGATTGGTGATTCCCATGAAAGATAAACAATTGGAGATAAAGAGTCATCAAGGATGTTTTTAGTACGCTTTTTTTTAACATCTTTATTGTAGTATAATTGCTTTACCATGTTGTGCAAGTTTCTGCTGTAAAACAAAGTAAACCAGTTATATGTATACATATATCCCCATATCTCATCCCTCTTGAGCCTCCTTCCCACCCTCCCTATCACACCCCACTAGATGGTAACAAAACACCAAGCTGATCTCCCTGTGCTAGGCAGCTGCTTCCCACTAGCCATCTATTTTATATTCGGTAGTGTATATATGTCAATGCTACTCTTTCACTTTGTCACAGCTCACCCTTCCCCCTCCCAGTGTCTTCAAGTCCATTCTCTACCTCTGTGTCTTTATTCTTGTCCTGCCCCTAGGTTCATCAGAACCATTTTTTTTTTTTTTTAGATTCCTTATATGTGTGTTAGCATACGTTATTTGTTTTTCTCTTTCTGACTTACTTCACTTTGTATGACAGACTCTAGTTCCATCCACCTCACTACAAATAACTAAATTTCGTTTCTTTTTATGGCCGAGTAATATTCCATTGTATATATGTGCCACATCTTCTTTATCCATTCATCTGTCGATGGACACTTAGGTTGCGTCCATGTCCTGGCTATTGTAAATAGTGCTGGAGTGAATGTTGTGGTACATGTCTCTTTTTGAATTATGGTTTTCTCAGGGTATATGCCCAGTACTGAGATTGCTGGGTTGTATGGTAGTTCTATTTTTAGTTTTTAAAGGAATCACCATACTATTCTCCAGAGTAGCTGTATCAATTTACATTCCCACCAACAGTGCAAGAGGGTTCCCCTTTCTCCACATCCTCTCTAGTATTTATTGTTTGTAGATTTTTTGATGATGGCCATTCTGACTGGTGTGAAGTGATACCTCATTGTGGTTTTGATGTGCGTTTCTCTAATGATTAGTGATATTGAGCATCCTTTCATGTGTTTGTTGGCAATCTGCATATCTTCTTTGGAGAAATGTCTATTTAGGTCTTCTGCCCATTTTTGGATTGGGTTGTTTGTTTTTTTGATATTGAGCTGCATGAGCTACTGGTATATTTTGGAGATTAATCCTTTCTCAGTTGCTTTATTTGCAAATATTTTCTCCCATTCTGAGGGTTGTCTTTTCATCTTGTTTATGGTTTCCTTTGTTGTGTAAAAGCTTTTAAGTTTCATTAGGTCCCACTGGTTTATTTTTGTTTTATTTCCATGTCTCTAGGAGGTGGGTCACAAAGAATCTTGCTGTGATAGATGTCAGAGTGTTCTGCCTATGTTTTCCTCTAAGAGTTTTAAAGTGTCTCGTCTTACATGTAGGTCTTTAATCCATTTGGAGTTTATTTTTGTGTATGGTGTTAGGAAGTGTTCTAATTTCATTCTTCTACATATCCAGGTTTCCCCACACCACTTATTGAACAAGCTGTCTTTTCTCCATTGTATATTATTGCCTCCTTTGTCAAAGATAAGGTGACCATACGTGCATGGGTTTGTCTCTGGGCTTTCTATCCTGTTCCATTGATCTATATTTCTGCTTTTGTGTCAGTACCATACTATCTTGATTATTGTAGCTTTGTAGTACAGTCTGAAGTCAGGGAGCCTCATTCATCCAGTTCCATTTTTCTTTCTCCAGATTGCTTTGGTTACTCAGGGTCTTTTTTGTTTTCATACAAATTGTAAAATTTTTTGTTCTAGTCCTGTGAAAAATGTCATTGGTAGCTTGATAGGGATTGCACTGAATCTGTAGATTGCTTTGGGTAGTATAATCATTTCACAATGTTGATTCTTCCCATCCAAGAACATGGTATATCTCTCTATCTGCTTGTATCATCTTTAATTTCTTTCATCAGTGTCTTACAGTTTTCTACATACAGGTGTTTTGTCTCCTTAGGAAGGTTTATTCCTAGGTATTTTATTATTTTTGTTTCAGTGGTAAATGGGTGTTTCCTTAATTTCTCTTTCAGATTTTTCATTGTTAGTGTATAGGAATGCAAGAAATTTTTGTGCATTAATTTTGTATCCTGCCACTATACCAAATTCATTGATTAGCTCTATAGTTTTCTGGTAGCATCTGTAGGATTCTCTATGTATAGTATCATGTCACCTGCAAACAGTGACAGTTTTACTTCTTTTTTTCTGTTTTGGATTCCTTTTATTTCTTTTTCTTCTCTGATTTCTGTGGCTAAAAATTCCAAAACTATGTTGAATAACAGTGGTGAGAGTGAGCAACCTTGTCTTTTTCCTGATCTTAGAGGAAACGGTTTCAGTTTTTCACCCTTGAGAACAATGTTGGCTGTGGGTTTGTCATATATGGGCTTTATTATGTTGAAGTAGGTTCCCTCTATGCCCACTTTATGGAGACTTTTTATCATAAATCGTTGTTGGGTTTTGTCTAAAGATTTTTCTGCATCTATTGAGATGATCATATGGTTTTTATTCTTCAATTTGTTAATATGGTGTATCACATTGATTGATTTGAGTATATTGAAGAATCCTTGCATTCCTGGAATAAACCCCACTTGATCATGGTGTATGATCCTGTTAATGTGCTGTTGGATTCTGTTTGCTAGTATTTTGTTGAGGATTTTTGCATCTATGTTCATCAGTGATATTGGTCTGTAGTTTTCTGTTTTTGTAACATCTTTCTCTGGTTTTGGTATCAGGGTGATGGAGGCCTCGTAGATTGAGTTTGGGAGTGTTCCTCTCTCTGCTATATTTTGGAAGAATTTGAGAAGGATAGGTGTTAGCTCTTCTTTAAATGTTTGATGGAATTCACCTGTGAAACCACCTAGTCCTGGGCTTTTGTTTGTTGGAAGATTTTTAATCACAGTTTCAACTTCAGTGTTGTGATTGGTCTATTCATATTTTTTATTTCTTCCTGGTTCAGTGTTGAAAGTTTGTGCTTTTCTAAGAATTTGTCCATTTCTTTCAGGTTGTCCATTTTTTTGGCATATAGTTGTTTGTGGTAGTCTCTCCTGATCCTTTGTATTTCTGCAGTGTCAGTTGTTATTTCTTTTTCATTTCTAATTCTGTTTATTTGAGTCTTCTCCCTTCTTGATGAGTCTGGCTAAAGTTTTATCACTTTTGTTTATCTTAAAGAACCAGCTTTTAGTTTTATTGACCTTTGCTATTGTTTCCTTCATTTCTTTTCATTTATTTCTGATCTGATCTTTGTGATTTCTTTCCTTCTGCTAACTTTGGGGGGGGGTTTGTTCTTCTTTCTCTAATTGCTTTAGGTGTAAGGTTAGGTTGTTTATTCGAGATGTTTCTTGTTTTTTAAGGAAGGATTTTATTGCTATAAACTTCCCTCTTAGAACTGCTTTTGCTGTATCCCATAGGTTTTGGGTCATTGTGTTTTCATTGTCATCTGTTTCTAGGTATCTTTTGATTTCCTCTGTGATTTCTTCAGTGATCTCTTGGTTATTTAGTAGCATATTGTTTAGCCCCCATGTGTTTGTATTTTTTACAGATTTTTCCTGTAATTGATATCTAGTCTCATAACATTGTGCTCATGAAAGATACTTGATATGATGTCAATTTTCTTAAATTTACTGAGGCTTGATTTGTGACCCAAGATATGATGTATCCTGGGGAACATTCCATGAGCACTTGAGAAGAAACTGTATTCTGTTGTTTTGGGATGGAATGTCCTATAAATATCAATTAAGTCTATCTGATCTAATGTGTCTTTTAAAGCTAGTGTTTCCTTATTTATTTTAATTTTGTATAATCTGTCCATTGTTGAAAGTGGGGTGTTAAAGTCCTCTACTATTATTGTGCTACTGTCAATTTCTCCTTTTATGGCTGTTAGCATTTACCTTATGTGTTGAGGTGCTCCTATGTTGGGTGAATAAATAATTATAATTGTTATATCTTCTTCTTGGATTGATCCCTTGATCATTATGTAGTGTTCTTCTTTGTCTCTTGTAATAGTTTTTATTTTAAAGTCTATTTTGTCTGATATGAGTATTGCTACTCCAGCTTTCTTTTGATTTCCTTTTGCATGGAATATCTTTTTCCATCCCCTCACTTTGAGTCTGTATGTGTCCCTGGGTCTGAAGCTGGTTTCTTGTAGACAGCATATATATGGGTCCTGTTTTTGTATCCATTCAGCCAGTCTATGTCTTTTGGTTGGAGCATTTAATCCATTTACATTTAAGGTAGTTATTGATATGTATGTTCCTATTACCATTTTCTTAATTGTTTTGGGTTTGTTATTGTAAATCTTTTCCTTCTCTTGTGTTTCCTGCCTAGAGAAGTTCCTTTAGCATTTGCTGTAAAGCTGGTTTGGTGGTGCTGAATTCTCTTAGCTTTTGCTTTTCTGTAAAGATTTTAATTTCTCCATCGAATCTGAATGAGATCCTTGCTGGGTAGTGTAGTGTTGGTTGTAGGTTTTTCCCTTTCATCACTTTAAATATGTCCTGCCACCCCCTTCTGGCTTGCAGAGTTTCTGATGAAAGATCAGCTGTTAACTTTATGGGGTTTCCCTTGTATGTTATTTGTTGCTTTTCTCTTGCTGCTTTTAATATTTTTCTTTGAACTTAATTTTTGATAGTTTGATTAATATGTGTCTTGCCATGTTACTCCTTGGATTTATCATGTATGGGACTTTCTGCGTTTCCTCGACTTGATTATTTCTTTTCCCATGTGAGGGAAGTTTTCAACTATAATCTCTTCAAATATTCTATCAGACACTTTTTTTCTCTTCTTCTGGACCCCTATAATTCAAATGTTGGTGTGCTTAATGTCGCAGAGGTCTCTGAGACTGTCCTCAATTCTTTTCATTGTTTTTTCTTTATTTTGCTCTGCAGCAGTTATTTCCACTAATTTATCTTCCAGGCCACTTATCTGTTTTTCTGCCTCAGTTATTCTGATATTGATTCCTTCTAGAGTATTTTTCATTTCATTTTTTGTGTGGTTCATCATTTTTTGTTTGCTCTTTAGTTCTTCTAGGTCTTTGTTAAATGTTTCTTGTATTTTCTCCATTCTATTTCTGAGATTTTGGATCATATTTACTATCATTACTCTGAATTCTTTTTCAGGTTGACTGACTATTCCCTCTTCATTTGTTTGGTCTGGTGGGTTTTTACCTTGTTCCTTTATCTGATGCATATTTCTCCATTTTTTCATTTTGTTTAACTTACTGTGTTTGGGGTCTCCTTTTTGCAAGCTGCTGGTTTGTAGTTCCCATTATTTTTGGTGTCTTCCTTCAATAGGCGAGGTTGGTTCAGTGGCTTGTGTAGGCTTCCTGGTAGAGGGGACTGGTGTGTGTGTTCTGGTGGGTGACACTGTAACCTGTCCTTCTGGTGGGCAGGGCCGTGTCCAGTGGTGTGTTTTGGAGTGTCTGTGAACTTAGTATGACTTCAGGCAGCCTCTCTACTAATGGGTGGGTTTGTGTTCCTGTCTTGCTTGTTGTTTGTCTTGAGGCATCCAGCACTGGAGCTTGCTGGCTGTTGTGTGGAGCTGGGTCTTAGTGTTGAGAGGAATATCTCTGGGAGAGCTCTAGCTGATTGATATTACTTGGGGCCAGGAGGTTTCTGGTGGTCGGGTATCCTAGACTCAGCCCTCCCACCTCAAAGCCTCAGGCCCAACACCTGGCTGGACCAAGACCCTGCCAGCCACACAGCCCAGAAGAAAAGGAAGAGAGAAGAAAAAGGAAAACAAAAAAATGAACAGACAGTACCCTAGGACAAATGGTAAAAGCAAACCTATACAGACAAAATCACACAAAGAAACATACACACTCACAAAAAGAGAAAAAGGAAATATATATATATATATATATATATATATATATGGAAGAGAGCAAACAAACCAATAAACAAATCCCCCAATGATAATAAGCACTAAATACTATACTAAGATAAACATAAAACCAGAGACAAATTAGGTGCAGAAGGCAAACCCTAAGTCTACAGTTGCTCCCAAAGTCCACTGTCTCAATTTTGGGAACATTCATTCCTGTGCAGGTATTCTTCAGATGCACGGTTTATCAGGTTGATTGTGGGGATTTAATCTGCTGCTTCTGAGGCTGCTGTGAGAAATTTCCCTTTCTCTTCTTTGTTCGCACAGCTCCTGGGGTTCAGCTTTGGTTTTGGCCCTGCTTCTGCATGTAGGTCTCCCTCAGGCATCTGTTCCCCGCCCAGACAGAAGGGGGTTAAAGCAGCGGCTGATTAGGGCTCTCTTGCTCACTCATGCTGGGGGGAGGGGTATGGTAGTCGTAACTGGAATGTGGGGTGAGCCTGAGGTGGCAGAGGCTGGCGTGATGTTGCAACAGCCTGAGGTGTGCTGGGTGTTCTCCTGGGGAGTTGTCTCTGGATCTTGGGAGCCCGGCAGTGGCGTGCTGCACAAGCTCCCAGGGGTGTGTGGATAGTGACCAGCACTTGCACACAGGATTCTTGGTGGCAGCAGCAGTAGCCTTAGTGTTTCATGCCCATCTCTGTGGTCCGAGCTAATAACCATGGCTCACTGCTGTCTCTGAAGGTCACTTAGGCAGTGCTCTGCCTTCTGTGGGCACACTGGGAGGAAATCCCCTCCCCTTGTGCATCCTGAAACAAAGGTCTCTTACCTCTCTGGCAGGTCCAGACTTTTTCCCAGACTCTCTCCTGGCTAGCTGTGGCATACTTGCCCCCTTCAGGTTATCTTCACACAGCCAACACCAGTCCTTTCCCTGGGGTCTGACCTCCGAAGCCTGAGTCTCAGCTCCCAACCCCAACCCACCTGGGTGATTGAGTAGACAAGCCTCTCAGACAGGTGAGTGCTGGTCAGCACCTATCCTTTGTGCAGGATTTGCTCCACTTTGCCCTTGCACCCCTGTTGCTGTGCTCTCCTGTGTGGCTCCAAAGCTTCCCCCAACCCCGTCTCCATCAGTGAAGGGGCTCCCTAGCGTGTGGAAACTTTTCCTCGTTCACAGCTCCCTCCCAGAGGTACGGGTCCCATCCCTATTATTTTGTGTCTGTTTTTTCTTTTTTCTTTTGCCCTAACTAGGGAAGTGGGGATTTTCTTGCCTTTTGGGAAGCCTGAGGTCTTCTGCCAGCATTCAGTAGGTGTTCTGTAGGAGTTGTTCCACATTTAGATGTATTTTTGAATTATTTATGGGGAGGAAGGTGATCTCTACATCTTACTCCTCCGCGACCTTAAAGGTCCCCTTTAGTACACTTCAAGAGATGATTTTTTTAAAGCAATTATCTCTAAGAAAGGAGAGGAAGATTTATCAGGTTGCAACATCACAATAGAAATAATCAATGAGTTAATTGCTCATTTATATGTCTAATATGTATTTATGGAAAATCTAAACATGCTCTACATCATGCTAAGCACCAGGCAAACACGTATAGTATATGATGAGTAGCAAGACAAGAAAGTATAAAATTCTTATATACTGTGATGCATGCTTGATAAGAATGGAATAATATGGACACAATAAGTAACCTTCTGACATGCACTTTATTTTATTTTTTTTAATTTTAATTGTTTTTTCCCACGCTGTGCTGCCTGTGGGATTTTAGTTCCCCAACCAGGGATTGAACCTGTGTCCTCGGCAGTGAAATCTCGGAGTCCTAACCACTAGACCACCAGAGAATTCCCATAACATGCATTTTAATATACTAAATTACTTATATCCACAAGCAAAAGCCACATGGAGATGACTGGTCTGGAATATTCACCAACAAAAATGAATGAATTAGCATTTTGAGTTATCTTGCGAGTTTGAATAATATCTCAGAGACTGGTCAGCTTTAGTGAGTTGACCACTGAGATCTGGGGCTTGCATGGCTGAGACAGACCCTGGATGGTGGGGGCTACACCAACGTTTGATTTTTTTTTTTTTTGTGGGGGCGTACGCGGGCCTCTCACTGTTGTGGCCTCTCCCGTTGTGGAGCACAGGCTCCAGACGCGCAGGCTCGGCGGCCATGGCTCACGGGCCCAGCCGCTCCGCGGCATGTGGGATCTTCCCGGACCGGGGCACGAACCCGCGTCCCCTGCATCGGCAGGCGGACTCTCCACCACTGCGCCACCAGGGAAGCCCCTACACCAACATTTTTATCATTACCAGATTCACTGGGCTGCTCTTGGTTCTTCTCCTGCTTGATAACTCTGATGTATTCAACAGTGCTAATCACTCTCCTTCTCGAAATTTTCTCCAGCCTTGATTTTGTGATACCACTACTATCTCCTGGTGTTTCTACTACAGAGAAGCTTACCAGGGGTGGTCATTTAGCATGTGGTATGCATTTGTCAATCTGTTTTACAGAGGGGATGGTGAATGCCATTTAATCTAGTCAGTCAGTGAACTTGAGGTTGTTAAGAGAGATTCTACTGCACTGTTATTTCAGTATGTGATTAACCTAAATATCTAAATTAACCACCCACTCACTCAACCACATCACTGATTTAATTATCTGCCTTGTTACTACTTGGTATATTTTTGTTCATTTCTTTATTAATTTCATTATTGTCTTTCTCTCCACATTGGATTATTAGTCCTTAAGAGCATTTAGTCTCTCATCCTTTCTTCAGTCCTAAACCTTCAGTCAAAATAAACAAACAGACAAACAAACAAAACCCCATAATTTAGCTCTGTATTTGCCACTCACTGATTAATAGCTCAGATAGAAAATTTGCACAAGCCATGCTCGGTGTTCAGGTTTCTCAATCTTTAAAATAAAGGAATTTAAATTGATTATTTCTAAAGTCCTTTCCTATTTTATTTTATGTTTAACTTTTTGTTTTATATTGGAGTATAATTGATTAACAATTTTATGATAGTTTCAGGTGTATAGCAAAGTGATTCAGTTATACCTATACATGTATCTATTCTTTTCCAAATTCTTTTCCCATTTAAGTTGTTACATAGTCCTTACTTATTTTAAATTTTGATATTTTTCTCTACTTTCGAACTTAAGATAAAAACTGATAGGAAACTGAAAATACTTTCTCTCCCTCAAGTCACTTCTAACAAATGTCCCATGGTTATCATCAATTCCACAACCTTTTCAGTATTCTGCTTTCAATTCCTTTCTTTCTTTGACTTCCACTTTCAAATCTACCACCACCTCCTGTTGCTTACTATATATCCTGAACTATCAACCTAGCAGACCAGAGAGGAGAATGAAGGACTCATCAACCAGGCAGCA
Organism: Grampus griseus; assembly: GCF_964374135.1. Lineage (NCBI taxonomy): Eukaryota > Metazoa > Chordata > Mammalia > Artiodactyla > Delphinidae > Grampus > Grampus griseus. The sequence goes on along the minus strand of NC_139017.1, from coordinate 69,085,772 downwards.
GGAGTCACTGTTCTCTGGGAACCACCACAGGTCCACACCATTCCAGTAACTTATCTTCTTGAACTCCTACAATCCTAATTGCAAAAAATTGCTCAGATGTTAGACCTGAAGAAGATCTTAGAATTCATGTATTCCAACCTTTCCATTTCATAGACACAACTTTTTAAAAAAATATTTATTTATTTGGCTACCCTGGGTCTTAGTTGCGGCTCATAGGACCTTTTAGTTGCAGCATGCATGTGGGATCTAGTTCCCTGACCAGGGATCGAACCCGGGGCCCCCTGCATTGGGAGTGTGGAGTCTTAACCGCTGGACCACCAGGGAAGTCCCAAGACAACTGTTTTGAAAGAAGTCTCAATTTGTGTGGTATAAACAGGAAATTTTGTTTGTTTGTTTGTTTTTTTGTTTCGATAACTCCTACTGTGGCCTCATTCCTGTTGGGCAGCAGACTCCCTTAATGACATCTTAAACCAATTTCATAAACTTTTTTTTTTTTTGGCCACACCACATGGCATGTGAGATCTTAGTTCCCCAACCAGGGATCAAACCTGTGCCCCATGTCGTGGAAGCATGGAGCATTAACCACTGGACCACCAGAGAATTACCTCATAAAGTTTAATTACTTTGTGTTATTAAAACTGTCTCATTAGAGTTATTAAACACAATCCTGTTATTTCCAAAAAATTATATTTTATTTGACATTCTCTCCAGTCTCCATCATCCCCTATCCTTCCACCTTCTCCCAAGCATAGAGTAGGCTTATGGCTCCAGTGGCTTGATATGTGTTGGGGGGTGAAGTGTCGTCACCACATACCCCTTTCTCTTCCCAACATCAGCCACTTCCTTTTTGGGAGGTGAGAAGAGAGAATGGAGAATAAAAAGCAATATCCACAGTGTATTAGCTGTCAGCTCCTTGTTTTGTTGTCACTGCTATTCCTGAAATGAATATCACCTTATAAGTGGAGGTACAGTTGTGGTAATTTACTCTTTTCGTTAGTTGCCAAGATTTCTTTAGCATTGTTGATTTTCTTTCTCATTTCTCAGTTATCCAAAAGTAGGTGCTTTTGTAGGAGTACCTCTAGGCTTTTCAGAGGAACCTATGTTCCATTTTTTGAACAGTTCCAGCCTATCCATCTAAGGCTCATTTACTTCAGCTCTGATTGCAGGCAGCCCACTCCACATTCTCTTCTTATTGGAGTGCCCATCACCCTAAGAGTGACTCTTTGGGGGAAGATAGGCAAGATGGCATGCCCCTACTACTTTCTGTTTTGCTCACCTAACCCATGGGATATTTGCTTAGCCTTGCCACACAGAATGCTGACAAAATACAAGGTAACTCCTAGCATGCAACCCCTCAGGTCCATCACTCCTTTCTGGACTTTTCCTGTAAGCTCTAGCAGCATTAGATACTCTTCCAGAATAATGCTTCATAAACCTTAAGGCAAAAGATGGCCATGAGTTCTCAAGTTATTGGAGGTGGAAGGAATGATCTGATAATCCCAAATGTTGTGGGAAAGGTGTTGGGGCACCCCACTGAATGCCTTCCTTTCCCGTTTTTAAGAACCTAGCTATTCAAACCTCTGAGCTTCAAATCCTGGCTCTGTCATTCACTAGTTGTATGATCTCTCTACTTCATGGAAAACAAGAACGCTAAGGGTACCTACTTCATAGGTATTAAATACTTGCGAGTATTAAATGGCATAAAGCACTCTGATATAGAGTAAGTGTTAACAATTATTATTGTTGCTGCTACACGTTTATTATTTTTATTGGACCACCAGGGAAGTCCTGACACAACTGTTTTGAAAGAAGTATAATTCTTCTTTCAACTGTTTTGAAAGAAGTACATTACAATTTTTCCTTTATTATTTCTGCCTATGGAAATCAAGATTTTGATAAAGTCAAATGTGGTTAGAGGACCTCCCTTTTATGCATCTTTGTACCCTACACAGTACTCAGTATATTGCTATGCATGTAGCAGCTGCTGAACAAGTCAAGAAACACACTACAGTTTCTGTGATACAATGGACGATTCCGAAATGCAAATATTCCACATACTATTGGTAAACCAATATATGTTAATATAATGTGGAAGTGAGTTCATACAAGATTTTTCTGAGCATGTTAATGTTCTTTTATTATGAAGGAATAGTAGCTGAACACTGATCTTACTAGAACAATGGAACTCAGCAAGGAATAGGGTATCCTACACAATAACCATTCACTTTAAGCTTTTCTTCTTGGCTTAGTTTTACCGCATGTCTGTCTTGAGAGAGTTTTAAAATGGTTTTCTCTGGCTTGTGTGCATTTTCTCCTTGTGACCTTCTTCTATCAACCTACCTTTATCTCTGAAGAAGATCAAACCTTATGTCTATTATTGATTTTATTCATTTAATTAGAAATTTAACATATCTTTTTTTTAATAGACTTTATTTTTTGGAACAGTGTTAGATTTATGGAAAAATTGACAACATAGTACATATACACCACACACCCAGTTCCCCCTATTAGTAACACCTTACATGAGTATAACATTATCTTTTTAGCCATTTAATTTATTCAGTAGAAACCCTAATGCTTTTGTTAGTGCTCTGGTTATAGGTTTTGCATGATCTGCCACAATATTTTTTTTCCCAAAAGACTTGTTATTTTTAGTATGTTTTTTCAGAATGCAAGGACTTTTTAAAATCAATGCATCTGATGTTATAGCAAAAACACCTGTGTTATGTTCAAGAACTGTTGAGTTGAATGAGTGAAAATCATTTCTCCCTTTTTGCCTATTCAAGGACTTAACTCTTTTAACTATTTAACCTTGTCTTCCCTCATTCTCTGTCTCTGCTTACTACATTATTCCTATCTGCTAACAAATATGATCTAGCATCTCCTATAAAATGCAAACCCTCTCTTGACCCACATCTTCCTATATTACCATCCCACCTCAAAACTCAGAAAACTGTCTACACATGCTACCTCTACTTTCTCACTTCCTATTTACTTTTCTACCTACCTCAACCTGACTTCCACACATACTAATCCACTGAAACTGCCATTGCTAAGGTCCCCAAAATTTCTGTATTGCTAAGTCCAAAGAATAATTTTACTCTCTTATCTTACTTCACCTCTCAATAAGATTCAATATAATCAACCATTTCCACTAGAACCGTACTATCTTTTCAGCTTCAGTATTCCTCCTACATTACTGGCTGTTTCCTCTAGTCTCTTTTCTAGATCTTCCCCTTCTACCCATCCTCTAAATATTGGAATTCCTTATGGCTCTGTCATGAGACCTTCTCTGTTTTCTAGTTGTTCTTCCTCTCTCTTTAGCTGACCTCATCTTATTCCAGTGGCTTTAAACATATGCCAGTGACTTACAAATTTATGTTTCTAGTCCAGACATTTCTTCTGGTCTCCCAACTCTTGTATCTGCTCATTTAGCATAAACACTTAGATATCACAAAGACACTTCAAACTACAACATCTCCAAACTAAAGACTTGATTTTCCTTCCTAAATCTGGAGCTTCCTCAGACCTTCCCAAGTAATAAATGGTATCACCACCTACCCAGTGATTAAAGCCAGAAACTTAGGAATCATATTTCATGTTTTCCTTACCCTCTAATCTATCAGCAAGTCCTGATAATACTATCACCAGTATACATCTCATACCAATCAACTTGTCTTTATTTCCACTGCTCCTTCTCTAGGCCAATCTATCATTGCATTTTATTGTCTCCTAACCATCTCCCAATAGCCACTCAAAAAATATTTATCACACGTAGCTACAGTGTGAATATGTATGTATGTGTGTATATATACATATACATGAAAACCCATCTAACCATTTAAAGCAAGGAAATGCACAAGCATTTGTGTATGTGTGTGTGTATACACGTGTGTGTCTGTGTATTCCCTTGTTTAAAAGAGTTTGGAGGCTTTTCACTACCCTTCAAGTAAAATCCTGACACTCTACCTTGTTTTACTAGGCCCTCGCCAACTGGCGCCTATATACGTATCTAATTTCATTTTATGCCACAGTCTCCCTTTGTTCCCTACTGTGCTTCAGTTCTACTTGTCTTCTCTTAATTCCTAGCGTTCTCTAAAGTTTTTCTTGTTATGGGGACTTTGAATTTCTCACTGCTTGAAATAGTCTTATTCCAGCTTTTTCTCGGTCACTTCTATCTTATGCTTTAAGTCATTTTTGTTGAAAGGCCTTCCTTAACCATCCTATCTAAAATGTTACTCTTGTGATTCTGTATAGCAACATTATTTACTTTTTGTAAACTTTATTTGTTTACTTGTTTATTGTCTATCTTCTCCAACAGAAACTTTACCTCATGAGGGAAAAGAGCTTGTCTATCTAATTCTCTTTTGTATTATCAGCAAATAACAGAATGCTTAGCCATAAATATTTGTTGAACAAATAAAGAAGTGAATGTATATGAGGACTAATGTTCTTGTGCTAAAACAAAATTATTTTGTGTTGGGTTTAATGGTAGAATGATCAACTATCAGCTCTGTATCTATATTTAAGTCATTCCTATATTTGGCCATAATAATTCAAGTTCAGGGATTGCCTGTTTGGAAAAGTATATTGTACAAATGATATTAATAGACTTGAAGACTTAAGTTTGTTCACTCTGAGAAATCGGGGCATATAATTAACCAAAACTCTACCAGCAATCTATGTTCAAATGCTGACTTTTATGAGGTGGGCTTTGATAATTCCATGTAGTTCTCTTTTTCTCATAAATATAAGATTAGCACTCTGACATTACTGAAAATATATAGTAAATTGGTATAAATCCAAGTTAGAAATTGGAAATATTAAAATTATTTATTTCATATTTACCATTATACTTTCCTTCTAATTAACTGTTGCCCTATGGGTCTTATGAAGAGAGGATTTTCTTTATGTGTATTTCTGCGATGTGACTATGGTATTAGCTGCGATAAAGAGGACTGTTTTGTGTTCTGCAGCTTATTCTGTTGTGGGCCTTATGTTGATTCACTCTTCTCTCCACTTTTCTCTAATTGAACCCATTTTCATGGGTACAGCATGACTTAATTTGACAGTCACTTGATGTAGTTTTAAATTGTAAAAAAAAAAAATAGTGCAAACGTAGGCCCTGAAATCAAGTGACAATTTCTGGTTATGAAACGGTCATGTGGATGATCCATAACGTAGTTATATTAATTTGTTTAGATTGTCACTAATGAAAAATGTACATATTTTCTTGTTTAAAAAAATTTCAAATCTCTGATTGTGAGAAACACTGGCCTATAGGAATGGCCACTAGAAGGTACTAAATTTTCTGACATTGCACCTATTTCCAATATTTAGTCCAATGTTCACATCACATGTTAGACTATACATTTTAATTTTTGGTCAGACACTCAATATTCATATGTTTTCTTGAACTTCTATGATAATCTTGCTTGTTTTGAAGGAAAGGAAAAGTTCACTGGGAACTGTCTATTTTTAAGTCCCCTATTTCACCTTCTGACCCTTTTCTCTTCTTCAAAATCTAGACCAGTGGTATTCAAATCCTACCAGACCCCATTTTATGGTCTATATTTTCTAACACTTTCTTTGCTATGCTGATAAGAAATTATGAACTCACTTAGCAGAGTTGGAGTTATGGTGAAGCTAATGAAAGTTAAACTTCATGACCCCTCTTTTGCATGGGCCCCTCCAAGATACTGGAAGAGGTCAAATATTTTTATAAAATTTGCAAAAGTAAGATATTTTAGCCACGTTTGGATAAGACCACTGTTTTTTCCCCATCAGACTTCCTTCTGTCATGCTTCCTTTTTAACTGGCAGCATGAGAGTAGCTGCAGAAAGCTTTTGGGATCCAGCCAAGATGAACTTGAGTTAAGGATTTGTTTGGTTCTGGTTTAGTGTAATAGATGTACATGGTTCACAGTCACTTCCAGGTATGGGAAGGTATTGCAAGTCACCCTGGTATAGAAATGGCTTCCAAGCAAACGCCACCAAGAGCCAGCTCTCCTGACTTTCGGACACAAAGACAGAGGGGCAAAGGTCACACTGAAGCATGAATGCATCCCCCAGTACTCAGCACTGGAAATTTGTGGGCAGTGAAGGAAGACAAGGTTGAAATATCTGGAGTCAGTGTTCCTGGATTCTTCCCATGTATACACAATATTAAACTTTTGTTTGATTTTCTCCTGTTAATTTGTCTCATGTCAATTTAATTCTTAGATCAGCCTGAAGAATCTAGAAGGATAGAGGAAAGTTTTTTCCTTCCCAACACTCTATAAAAAGTGATATTACAATATAACCGTCTAATGAAGAAGAGATCAGTGTATGTAGTAAAGATATATAGAAAAAGAAAATTATTTCTGGATTTTACAATGTTCATGTCATTTTCCAGCTTTTACATTTAGCAGTTTGTTGTAGTTTGCTTTCTTTTTCTAAATAAGTAGTCATTCTAATACCTAATATTTTATTCATAATTTTCTATTCAACTTTTTAAGGAAGACACCCCAAATTGTGGACGTTTCAGGCACCTGAAACTGGATTCATCGCTCCTAACTACACACACATATAGATTTTAAAATCAGTATAGGGGCTTCCCTGGCAGTGCAGTGATTGAGAGTCCGCCTGTCGATGCAGGGGACACGGGTTTGTGCCCTAGTCCGGGAGAATCCCACATGCCGCAGAGTAGCTGGGCCCGTGAGCCATGGCTGCTGAGCCTGCACATCCGGAGCCTGTGCTCCACAATGGGAGAGGCCATAGCAGTGAGAGGCCCGCGTACCACACACACACAAAAAAATCAATATAATTCCCAGTCTTAATATAAAAAAGAAATAAAATGAATTGACTTTATAGTAAGAAAATATATCCATGATGAATATGACAGCTATAAATGTAGCCTAACATGATAGTGAGGTATTGGTGATACTGATACTAAGGCTGTTACCCCAGAGTCATACCCCTGCCCCTCCCTCCAAGAAACCAATTACTGTTATCTAAGTTTCAGGAGGAAGCTGTACAGAGAAAAACAAGAACTGGTTAGAACCAACTAGGTCCAAGATGGCAGAAGATTTGACTTCTAGTAGTCCTTAAGCCTCATTATATGCTCATTGTAAACATTAGCATATGCTAAATGATACACCACAGGTGCCATGACAGTTGACAATTGCCATGACAACAACTGGAAAAGCCCATACAAGGACTGAACAGGAGTGTTGCATCAGTTTCAGGTCCAAACCACACCCCTGTGCTTGGATAACTCATGAATATTCCTCTCACTCTTTCCGATTTCCCTCCCTTTTACCTCGACCCTCCTATATATTTGGTGTCTTTGCCAGAACTGGATTGAGAAGTTGATTTGCAAAAAGTTCCTGCTTCTTCATTCTTTGGCCATTGAATAAAGTTTGTGCTGTTCCAGCCTCAGCATCAGTTTTCTTGTTGGCTGCACAAATCCAAGCAGAAAAAGAACCTCCCTGGCTGAGACAAGTGGTCTTGGCCCAGGCCAGGACCCTGCTGGGGTCTAGCTGACTAATTTGGTAACAATACAATGATCAGGAACAGTGTAGCTGTTGGTGATCTGATTTTGGCAAACAGTGAAAAATTCAAGGATGCTGTTCCAGGAAAAGCAAATGTGAGCAGATAGGGTAGGGGTTCCCCATAGAAAGAGAACCGGGCATGGCTTTCTTGACATAAGAGAAGCCATTTTTGGCCTAAGTCATCTTGTGAACTAAGCTTGGCCACAATGCTTGCCCATGAGCAGATCTCAGTAATCAGGAAGTGAGGGAATGAAGAAATAAAGGAAAAGCAGTCAAGAAACAATAGTACGGCTATAAAACAGAGTCCTAGCTCCTCCTCAAGGGATATACATGACACTCTGATACAGTCTTTGAGTTCTGCAGGAACTAAGGTCCCCACCAAGGTGGAGGATGGAATGATGATGTTGACCCTTGTGACTTCAATCAACTAAAGCTTGGACTTGACCTTGACCCCAATTCTATGCTGATTCTCCTCTGCTCGAGCCCCTTCACGAATATGCATGTACCTTAGCTTAAAACTTCCCAATTTTTGCTGTTCCGGGAGACACTGCTTTGGGAAATATCCCCCGTGTTCTCCTTTTTGCTGCAAGTAATAATAAATCCTTCTTTCTCCCAATCTTTTGGCTTGGTTGTATCCTTTGGCTCAACACCCACCAAGAGGCAAACCCAGTTTTCAAGTAACACAAAGAATAATCTTCCCTCAGTGTACACAATAGTTTCTCTCCTGTAAAATCCAGTATATATGAAAAAAAAGTAAAAATACTTTGCATTATTTGTCAAGCAGTCAGATGCAAGGCTCAAATAATTATAAAATATCTGGCTGGACATTCAAAAGCATTGCAAAGGCAGAACAAGTTCTTTATTATGCAAGCCTGTCCTGGGTATTACAGGACACTGGGCTGCCTTCTAAATGCTAAAAATGTATCCTGCACACCCATCACTGAGACAAGCAACAAGCAACTCCTCCCAGCTTCCGAAAGTTACTTACTAAAATGCAAATATCCTTGGCTGGGTTAAGACCTCTTGTCCTTATCTGCTAACAGCCTAAAAGGGATTCCTTTAAGAATCCCTTTAAGAGAAAGTTGTTTCCATTTTTAACTGTGTAATTCTGTAAGGAAGCTTAAAATAAATCTAGCCTGCACTGCACATGGCTTGAGGGCTGACTCGGCAAGACTGGGGTTTCTCTGTCTAGACTCACACCTGGGAATGATCTCAGGACCCCCACAGAGCAGCTCCTCCCCTCCAGCCCCCCAGCCTGTGAGTGCAGATAGGGTCTGCTTGAAGCACAATTGCTCCTGTGTGATCTGGGCTGCACCCTCTGAGGAGGGTTTTTGCCTTCTGGACCGGTAACCTTTCCAAATCTTTTTCCTATGAACAGGAGTCTCTTTCTCTGCTGCTCTCAAGTCCAAAGGCTGCTAACAAAATGATCATAATAACAGTAATAACTATCATATACAGCATTTACTATCTACCAGCCTCTCTTCTAAATCTTTCACTATATTAACTCATTTAATACTCTCAACAAGTGCTGTTACTATCTCCATTTTACCAGAGAGGATGCTGAGTCACAGAAAGACTGAGTAACTTGACAAGAGCCACAAAGCCAATACGTGATCCGAGCTGAGAATCAAACTCCAATGCCTGCTCAGAGCCTGGACGCCTAATCAGTCTTACTCTTAATCTCTTTAAAGTATACCTGGATAATAATTTTTTTCTTTTAATTTTTAAAATTTAATATGATAGTCCAGCATTAAAAAAGCAAATTTTTTTTAAATGCCATCATTCTCCCTAGGAATCTTCCTCAGCAGGCTTATAATTCTCTTCTCTCTACTCTGAAGAAAAGATCAGCTCACTTAACGTCTGTTATCTGTTGGAAGGCAGGAAGGCAAGCCGGAGGCCCTCTGGGTCCCTTGGCTGGAACACAGTATTTATAAGGCAAAGGTCCGGGTCAATCTGCCTGAGTGCACCTTATGGTTCAGACTGTTTCCTAACTGCAAGGCCCTGCAGAGATACCTCAATTGGAAGGTGAATAACTGGTTTCACATCTCAAAGACAGGCAGTTTGATACTCCCGCTGCCCACAATATACTCTATAAAAAAGTAGGAATTAGGCTCAGTTAGTGGTCCAGCCTGGAGGAATTTTAGGAGACCTACTCAAGGATTTTCTCTGTATTTTATAGGTTTAGGGGATACCTCAGAATTGTATCACTAGTTAGGAAATCTTTTCCCAGTGTACTGCGTTTTTATGTTCACTCAGTACATGACCATGAACCTGACCCAGACCCTTTGACCTCTAGGCTTCCACTGATGACCTTTAATTGGCTATCTCGTAGACCTGTCTATAACCAATCTGTAGAATATTGTCTATAAGTAGTCTGTAAGATATTAGCTCTATCAATATCAATTTGTAATACCCAAATAGTATGATCACTTTTGAATTTGAGCTATAGCATATTTTGTTATTAAAATCAGGTGTCAGGGGACTTCCCTAGTGGTCCAGTGGTTAAGAATCCACCTTCCAGTGCAGGGGACACAGGTTCGATCCCTGGTTGGGGAACTGAGATCTCACATACCGCAGGGCAACTAAGGCCGCATGCTGCAACTGGAGAGAAGCCCGCGTGCCACATCGAAAGGTCCTGCATGCCACAACTAAGACCCAAAGCAGCCAAAAATAAATAAATTAATACTTTTTTCGAAATAAAAAGATAAAATAAAATCAGGTGTCAGAAGTATATTTTACAACTAGTCTCCATTCAAATCCTTATTTCTGTGAAAAATTCCACCGATTCTCCCTTCCACGATAGACAGAAGTTAGTCTCTAAAAAATGGAAGGGAAATTATCAACCTTGGGATTATTTCCTGAAGTCTCATTTTTCTTTTTCCGGGGGAAGAATCTCTGTCCACACCTGAAGTTTTAGCTTGCATAACCCCTGTCTCCATCTCTTCCTGAGTGCATTTACTTTGGGAGTCCTAGGAGCTTCTATTTATTTCTTGATGATCCACCCAAAGCAGGTAACCATTCAAATCAAGACATTTTAAAAGTATTAAAGCCACTGATGTTATTGTGAAAATTCACCGGGCAGTCAGCACCAGCTATTCAGAGCTCTTTGCTGAGCAGACTCCTATTCAAGGTGGCAGGAGCTGGTGTCCTCCTTGCCCTAAGAATCCAGAGTAAAAAGGCAAGAATCTCTCTCTCTTCTCTCTTCTTTTTTAGGTACATCAATGAAATATACATAACTAGTATGTCCACAGTGCTCATAGCATTGTGGCTGTGGATTGAAATGCCATTTCCAAAAACAAGAAAAAATCGTAGGACTGCATTTTCTACAATTTCTAGAGGTAGGATTAGATCAATGATTCTCCATTTGTGGGTGGGTTATGGATCCTTGGAATCCATGAAATTTTTGAATGGAGACTATGAACCCATGTCGACTTTAAGGACAATGTGTAGATTGGATGAATAAGGATACATATTATATAGAAGTGGTCATGAGTGTAGACTCTTCAGCCAGATTCCCATTGTAACTTTTCGACTTAGCAGTTGCATGTTCTTGGACAAGTCACTTAACCTCTCTGTGCTTTAGTTTCCTCATTCTTTAACCACATAACGTTGGTAGGAGGAGCCAAGTAGATAAGGCATGTTGCATACTTAGCCTTGTTCCCACCAGTCCTCAGAAAGAAATCAGTATTTATCGGGTACATACACACAGAGAGCTGTTTTGCTGTTTCATCATTTCATATCCAATTTTATATCGACCTTGCTTGATACTGGAAAACAGAGAGGAAAAAGCCAGTAGATTAGCTTTTCTTCTGCTTCCCAGTTTTGGAAGGAACAAAGGCTCAGACACACTATGGACTGATCCCTCCCTTGCCATCATGTCCCAAATCATCAAAGTTCCTGGCAAAAGCCTTTTACTCTGGACACGTCACAGTGGATAGGCCCTATAGTTCATGCATGGCCAACTGAGTTTCATTTCCCCACTGCTGCAAAGTGAAGAATAGATTAAGGTTTCTGAGAACCAGTAACAGGTCAAAATTTGGGGATAGAGATGCTGTTTATGAGTGTTGAACACATGAGTACCCGGGTTCAAAGCTTGTAGTAAGAAGTGAGGTTAAGACACAAACTATTGATCCCAGTGAACACATGTTCCTGACATTGACAAGCAGGATACAAGAATCAACAGCACATTCCACCCAGACAGTGGATATAAAATTTGGAGAACTTTTTCTTTTTTTTTTTTAATAAGATAAAGGATGTGTGGAATTCAACTGGCACATCAACCAGTTATGGCAGCGTGGAGTAGTACTATGGTTTAATCTTAAGTGTTGTCCTTTCTGAATACTCATTTTATTCCTTTGGGTACTATGGCATTTAGGGTATAGTTTATTCTTTCTGAGGTTGATATTGTTGATTTTGTTGTTGTTGTAGAGGTTGATGAATGCATGGTTTGTTTTGCTTTTTGAGCTTTAGTGAACTACTTTTTTTTTTTTTTTTTTTTTTTTTTAGTGAACTACTTTTGTTGAATCTGCTGATGTTTGCCATTACTGCTACCAAAATACTACCTTCATTTCACTACTGGACACTGAAGCAAAAAAGTCTTTAGGATGGTGGAGGAAATGAAAGTAGTGTCTCAACTCCAAAGCTTATACTCTCTGAGCTAGGAAATAGTATGTCTTGATGAATTTCAGTCTACCTCCCATTCAAGCAGGGAATAACTGAAAGAGGAAGCTGTAAAATAGATTATTTGAGTCGCAGGAAAGTGATTGTCTCTGAAGGACAATTTTATTGTAGAATCGCTGTCCTAGGGAAAAAGAATATCTGATAACTCCCCTGGACAAACTCAGCAAAGTGGTGAAATAGCTTCTGTCTGTCTCTTCCAGGATCTTGATATATTCAAATACGTACTGCCTTCTGACAGTGCCTCAAAAATTGCATATTCCCCATTTCTTTCTCCTCCCCACCCCACCCACCCCCACCGGCAAACAACTTTTTCCATTCTCTTCTCTCTTATCATGCTCCCTTCTTCGTGACTATGGAGAGGAGTGACATTGCTTACATAAATTATACTGGCGTTAAGATACTGGTTATCAAAGCAAGCATCCTGTGTATTTGCTGATTGCCTTAACCCTGTTGAAATGCATGTTTCTCCTGAGTCTTTAATAAATAATGATAATAAAAGAGGGCAAAGGTCGATTTACTGAGCAGCTTTTACATACCAGATGCTGTGTAATGCACTTTACACATTTATTATCTTATTAAACCTCATAATAAAGACATGACCTGGATACCATTATTGTCCCTACTTTACAGGTAAACCTTAATCACATAAATACTAGGAGTATTTGAATTCAGATCTCTAAATACTTACGCTTTCCAAAATAAATGGCTTCTTTCTTTAAAGATCTGTCACTAAAACGTCGCATGACCTGGGACCAGTCACAATCTTTCTTATATGAAACTTTCTATTTATGAATCCGTAGCCCCATATTCTCTAATTTCATAGAAGCTGGAAGCTTTGGTTAGATCTTTACGTGCAGTGACTTTATGTTTAATTCATTAGACCTAACTCAAGAGTCTGTGAGGAAAAGCATAGCATGATAGAATGGGGCCTTGCTTACTTTGTACTGCCTCTGCCTACTTCAGAGTTCTGCCAAGGACCAAACAATAACACTGCATATGAAAAAGCTTTGTAAAGGGCAAACCATTGTAGCTATTTATGGGGTTATTATCTCCAGTATCACTATCAATACCAAATCCTGGAAGAAGGTGACCAACTCTGACCTAGATTTAAAAAACAGAAGAATTAGGCAAAGGGGTCCTGGAGGGAGGAGAACAGATGCGGATTTAGAGGAGAAAGGGTGATCGTGCTGGAGATTAGAAAGATAAAAAGGGAAAAATGGTGGGAAAGAAAATAAAATAAATTATATGACCGAGATCCCTGTAAGTTAAGGCTTAATGTCTGCCTTCCTGTGTTGTGAGCCCCATCAGGACCCCATGGGAGAGAAGGAGTCTCTGAAAATATCTCTAATTTGGCTGGTTGGATAGTGGATCATCAGGGAAGCAGATGAAAATTTGTGACTTTGTGAACTAATGTATCAGCAGGAAATTAGGTAATAAGAGGATTGGTAGCTCTGCAGAACCACAACAGAATTTCAGCAATTGCTGGCCATACTTGTAGACATGCATAAACAATATATCATCATGATTAAGAGTTTTACTCTGGGATTAGATTTTTTAAATATTTTGAGTCCCAAATTAGCCATTTACTAGGGAATACCCTAAGACAAGCTACTTCACCTCTCTAAGTTCCAATTTTCTTATCTATAAAATGTCAATAACAATGGTACCTCCTTCATAGGTTTATTGTGAGAAATGAATGAAATACCAGATGTATTTATCATAGTGCCTGGCATATATTAGGTGTTGAATAATTAACTGTTGTTGTTTTATTCTGCTCTCCCTGGCACCCCACTTTTCTAAGTTGCAAATGACATAGCTATACATTGACAGTTTAAGAAAGCTCTGTGCCCGTGTGCCTAGCTCTATGCCTCTTTACCACTAGATTCCACATGTGTACACGGAAGTGGGATGGAGAGTGCAGTATGCGGGTAAATACAAAATTGTCCTATTAGGCACCACCCTGAATATTATCTCCAGAGAAGGAAGCAAACCTAGGTGCAGCTGATGAGTTAATGAGATATGAAACAGAGAACATTTCCTTCTCCTTTTTAGTTTCAAGCTTACTCTAAGGCCCTAGGTCTCTCCAGGCCAGTTGGCACCTGGCAGCCACAGAGGAAATGCCTACTGCCATGGGAACCCCTGCCCTGCTGTGGATAGCTCTGCTGCTCTTCTGTAAGTAGAGATCAGTTACTGACCCCTGAAGGGGCCAAAATGGATTGGGAGAGCAGCTGGAGTGGGAAAGTTGATCATTTTACTGGTGACTTTTTCTAGTCTATGTGCAAACCGTGGGGAATTTCCCAGGGATTCTGTAGGGAAGGCAAGCTGGATAGCAGAGGAAGTGGGGCTGAACACCATCTAAGGGGGAAGCTGGACTGAAAGTCTGGTCCTTGCTATCATGCTGGCATCTTCCAGAGGGCAAGGGAGGAAAGACAGAAGCTCCTTCCTTCCCTGAGTCAGATTCCTGGAAAGATGGTTGGCCCTTAAAACTTCATGGATGTAAACCTCATCACCACTTCCAGATCCCAGTCTTTAGGTGTCCAGAAGGCTGGGGATAGACACTAACGTATCCTCTCTGGACTTTTTGCAGCTCCAGATGGCATATCAGCAGGTGAGACCTCTGTCCTTGTTCCCTCAGCATTTCAATGTGTCTGGGACTTGCCCTCCCTTCACTCTTTCCCTTCATCCCATCATCTATTTTCTAATGATTATTAATCTGCTCTTCCCTGTCCAACCCACTTCCACCTTGCATAATCTTCCTTTATCCCCCCATTTAAAAGTTTCCCACATGCCACTTCATTCTCTCAAGTCACCCTTTCCTCTTTAATGCCAACAATCATGTCTGTTGAGCATCTAAGTGTCTCAGCCACTCCTCCAGCCACTATCATGTAAACTTGTTCTTTTTTAAATTTTTTTATACAGCGGTTTCTTATTAGTTATTTATTTTATACATATTAGTGTATATATGTCAATCCCAATCTCTCAATTCATCCTACAACACCCGATCCCTGCTTTCTCCCCTTTGTGTCCATACATTTGTTCTCTACATCTGTGTCTCTATTTCTGCCTTGCAAACCAGTTCATCTGTACCATTTTTCTAGATTCCATATATATGTGTTAATATACGATATTTGTTTTTCTCTTTCTGACTTACTCACTCTGTATGACAGTCTCTAGATCCATCCACATCTCTACAAATGGCCCAACTTCACTCCTTTTTATGGCTGAGTAATATTCCATTGTATATATGTACCACATCTTCTTTATCCATTCGTCGGTTGATGGGCATTTAGGTTGCTTCCATGACCTGGCTATTGTAAATAGTGCTTCAATGAACACTGGGGCGCATGTGTCTTTTTGAATTATGGTTTTCTCTGGGTATATGCCCAGTAGTGGGATTGCTGGGTCATATGGTAATTCTATTTTTAGTTTATTAGGGGACCTCCATACAGTTCCCCATAGTGGCTGTATCAATTTACATTCCCACCAAGAGTGCAAGAGGGTTCCCTTTTCTCCACACCCTCTCCAGCATTTGTTGTTTGTAGATTTTCTGATGATGCCCATTTTAACTGGTGTGAGGTGATACCTCACTGTAGTTTTGATTTGCATTTCTCTAATAATTAGTGATGTTGAGCAGCTTTTCATGTGCTTCTTGGCCATCTGTATGTCTTCTTTGGAGAAATGTCTATTTAGGTCTTCTGCCCATTTTTGGATTGGGTTGTTTATTTAATATTGAGTTGCATGAGCTGTTTATATATTTTGGAGATTAATCCTTTGTCTGTTGATTCATTTGCAAATATTTTCTCCCATTCTGAGGGTTGACTTTTAGTCTTGTTTATAGTTTCCTTTGCTGTGCAAAAGCTTTGAAGTTTCATTAGGTCCCATTTGTTTATTTTTGTTTTTATTTCCATTACTCTAGGATGTGAATCAAAAAAGATCTTGCTATGATTTATGTCGAAGAGTGTCCTTCCTATGTTTTCCTCTAAGAGTTTTATAGTGTCTGGTCTTACATGTAGTTCTTTAATCCATTTTGAATTTATTTTGTGTATGGTGTTAGGGAGTGTTCTAATTTCATTCTTTTACATGTAGCTGTCCAATTCTCCCAGCACAAATTATTGAAGAGACTGTCTTTTCACCATTGTATATCCTTGCCTCCTTTGTCATAGAGTAGTTGACCATAGGTGCGTGGGTTTGTCTCAGGGCTTTCTATCCTGTTCCATTGATCTATATTTCTGTTTTGTGCCTGTACCATATTTTCTCGATTACTGTAGCTTTGTAGTATAGTCTGAAGTCAGAGAGTCTGATTCCTCCAGCTCCGTTTTTATTTCTCAAGATTGCTTTGGCTATTCAGGGTCTTTTGTGTCTCCATACAAATTTTAAGATTTTTTTGTTTTAGTACTGTAAAAAATGCCATTGGTAATTTGATAGGGATTGTATTGGATCTGTAGATTGCTTTGAGTAGTATAGTCATTTTCACAATATTTATTCTTCCAATCCAAGAACATAGTATATCTCTCCATCTGTTTGTATCATCTATGATTTCTTTCATTAGTGTCTTATAGTTTTATGCATACAGGTCGTTCTGACCTGATCTTTCATTGTTAGTGTATAGGACTGCAAGAGACTTCTGCTCATTAATTTTGTATCCTGAAACTTTACCAAATTCATTGATTAGCTCTAGTTATTTTCTAGATCTTTAGGGTTATCTATGTAGGGTATCGTGTTATCCACAAACAATGACAGTTTTACTTCTTTTCCAATTTGGATTCCTTTTACTTCTTCTTCTTCTCTGATTGCCATGGCTAGGACTTCCAAAACTATGTTGAATAAGAGTGGTGAGAGTGGATATCCTTGTCTCGTTCCTGAACTTAGAGGAAATGCTGTCACTTTTTTCAACATTGAGAATGATGTTTGCTGTGGGTTTGTTGTATATGGCCTTTATTATGTTGAGGTTGGTTCCCCCTATGCCCACTTTATGGAGAGTTTTTATCATAAATCGGTGTTGAATTATGTCAAAAGCTTTTTCTGCATCTATTGAGGTGATCATATGTTTTTTATTATTTAATTTGTTAATATGGTGTATCACATTGATTGATTTGCATATACTTTAGAATCCTTGCATCCCTGGGATAAGTCCCACTTGATCATGGTGTATGATCTTTTTTACTGTGTTGTTGGATTCTGTTTGCTAGTATATTGTTGAGGATTTTTGCATCTATATTCATCAGTGATATTCGTCTGTAATTTTCTTTTTTTGTAGTATCTTTGTCTGGTTTTGGCATCAGGGTGATGGTGGCCTTGTTGAATGAGTTTGGGAGTGTTACTTCCTCTGCAATTTTTTGGAAGAGTTTGAGGAGGATGGGTGTTAGCTTTTCTCTAAATATTTGATAGAATTCACCTGTGAATCCATCTGGTCCTGAACTTTTGTTTGTTGGAAGATTTTAAATCACAGTTTCAATTTCATTACTTGTGATTGGTCTGTTCATATTTTCTATTTCTTCCTGGTTCCATCTTGGAAGGTTTTACCTTTCTAATAATTTGTCCATTTCTTTTAGGTTGTCCATTGTTTTGGCATAGAGTTGCTTGTAGTAGTATCTTATGATGCTTTGTATTTCTGCAGTGTCTGTTGTAACTTCTCCTTTTCATTTCTAATTTTATTGATTTGAGTCCTCTCCCTCTTTTACTTGATGAGTCTGGCTAAAGGTTTATCAATTTTGTTTGTCTTCTCAAAGAATCAGCCTTTAGTTTTATTGATCTTTGCAATTGTTTTCTTTCCATTCCATTTATTTCTGCTCTGACGTTATGATTTCTTTCCTTCTGCTAACTTTGGGGTTTTGTTTTTTCTTTCCTTAGATCCTTTAGGTGTAAGGTAGATTGTTCATTTGAGATTTTTCTTGTTTCTTGAGGTAGGATTGTATTGCTATAAACTTCCCTCTTAGAACTGCTTTGCTGCATCCCATAGGTTTTGGATCATCATGTTTTCATTGTCATTTCTCTCTAGGTATTTTTTGATTTCCTCTTTGATTTATTCAGTGATCTCTTGGTTATTTAGTAATGTATTGTTTAGCCTCCATGTGTTTGTGTTTTTTACATTTCTTCCCCTGTAATTCATTTCTAATCTCACAGCATTGTGGTTGGAAAAGATGCTTGATATGATTTCAATTTTCTTAAGTTTACCAAGGCTTGATTGTGACCCAAGAGGTGATCTATCCTGGAGAATGTGCTGTGTGCACTTGAGAAGAAACTGTAATCTGCTCTTTTAGGATGGAGTGTCCTATAAATGTCAGTTAAATCTATCTGGCCTATTGTGTCATTTTAAGCTTGTGTTTCCTTATTAATTTTCTGTTTGGATAATCTGTTCATTGGTGTGAGGTGTTAAAGTCCTCCACTATTTGTGTTACTGTTGATTTCCTCTTTTATAGCTGTTAGCATTTGTCTTATTTATTGAGGTGCTCCTATGTTGTGTGCATATATAATTGTTATATCTTCTTCTTGGGTTGATCCCTTGATCATTATGTAGTGTCCTTCCTTGTCTCTTATAATATTCTTTATTTTAAAGTCTATTTTATCTGATATAAGTATTGCTACTCCAGCTTTCTTATGACTTCCATTTGCTTGGAGTATCTTTTTCCATCTCCTCACTTTCAGTCTGTAAGTGTCCCTAGGTCTGAAGTGGGTCTCCTGTAGACAGCATATATATTGGTCTCATTTTTGTATCCATTTAGCAAGCCTGTGTCTTTTGGTTGGAGCATTTAATCCATTCATGTTTAAAGTAATTATCAATATGTATGTTCCTATGACCACGTTCTTATTTGTTTTGGGTTTGTTTTTGTAGGTCCTTTTCTTCTCTTGTGTTTCCCACTTAGAGAATTTCCTTTAGCATTTGTTTTAGAGCTCGTTTGGTGATTATGAATTCTCTTAGCTTTTGCTTGTCTGTAAAGCTTTTGATTTCTCCATTGGATCTGAATGAGATCCTTGCGGGGTAGAGTAATCTTGGTTATAGATTCTTCTCTTTCATCACTTTAAATATATCATGGCACTCACTTCTGGCTTGTAGAGATTCTGTTGAGAAATCAGCTGTTAACCTTATGGGAGTTCTCTTGTATGTTATTTGTCATTTTTCCCTTGTTGCTTTTAATAATTTTTCTTCTTCTTTAATTTTTGTCAATTTGATTATTATGTCTTGGTGTGTTTCTTCTTGGATTCATCCTGCCTGGGACTCTCTGTGCTTCCTGGACTTGGGTGGCTATTTCCTTTCCCATGTTAGCAAAGTCTTCAACTATAATCTTTTCAAATATTTTCTTGGGTCCTTTTTCTCCCTGTTCTCCTTTTATAGGGACCTCCCTGTTCTCCATTATAGGGACCCCTATAATGAGGATGTTGGTGCATTTAATGTTGTCCCAGAAGTCTCTTAGGCTGTCTTCACTTATTTTCATTCTTTTTTCTTTATTCTGTTCCACAGCAGTGAATTCCACCATTCTGTCTTCAGGTCACTTATCCGTTCTTCTGCCTCAGTTATTCTGCTATTGATTCCTTCTAGTGTACTTTTCATTTCAGTTATTATATTGTTGATCTCTGTTTGGTTGTTCTTTAATTCTTCTAGGTCTTTGTTAAACATTTCTTGTATGTTCTCGATCTTTGCCTCCATTCTTTTTCTGAGGTCCTGGATCATCTTCATCATCATTATTCTGAATTCTTTTTCTGGAAGGTTGCCTATTTCCACTTCATTTAGTTGTTTTTCTGGGGTTTTATATTGTTCCTTCATCTGGTAAATAGTCTTCTGCCTTTTCATTTTGTCTATCTTTCTGTAAATGTGGTTTTTGTTCCACAGGCTGCAGGATTGTTGTTTTTCTTGTTTCTGCTCTGCTTGTGTTGGAGGGTCTCCTGCAGGGGGCTCAAGGTGGGGTAGATAGTGGCTGTGGCTCACCACAGGGACAAGGCACTGGCAGCAGAAGTTCTCGGATGCATTCCTTGGCATGAGCCCTCCCAGCGTCCACCATTAACCCCACCAAAGAGCCTGTAGTTCTCATTTCAATTCTTACACCATCATCACTGTTATTATTATTGCCATTTTATAATTGAGGATGCTGAAACTCAGATTAAGTCATTTTCTGGAGGTTACACAGCTAACAAAGGACCGGATTGTAACATAAGTCCCTTGAATCCAAGTCTTTCAGCAGCTTCATCTCTTCCTCATCACCACCTGGCTGCTTCCAAAGTTTCCATTCAAATTTGTGCCATATCTCTTTGTCCCTGAAAGACTTTTAAGACTGATCCTCTTGGCACTTCTCACTACCATCCAGAATTGACATATATTTTTAATTCCATATTCACTCACAGTTAAATAGTCATAAAAATTTAGAGCTGGGAGAGATCATGTATTTCATCTAGTCCAATGCCTTAATTCATCCATTATTCACTCATTCATCAACTCAATAAATATTTAATGAACACTTACTGTGTAATAGTCACTGTGCTGAGTTATGGTTGAACATCACAGACATAATCTCTGCCTGAAGAGACTGCAGTCCTCATTTACAGACATTGGAACTGAAATTTAGAGAATTAGAGGGAGTTATCCTACATCACATAGTAAATTTGCTTGTTTGTTTTTGAATATGCTGCATTTGTGTCTTATGTTTCTCCCTAGGTTGGGAGCTCTGTGGAGCCACAACACCCTTGTCTCCTTCCTTTAATCCTAGGAATCAGGACAGCTTCTTATCACCAATGGTATAAGTAAGGGTAGACTGACCATTGATTGTCTGACTATTTGTATGTCTGTACTTTGGAGTCTGTACAGTTTTCAATGATATTTTTCCCCCTTCTATGTCTCTTTCCACAATCTGCTCTTCTGAAAGCCATCTGGAGATCTAAGGTATCCTTGAATCCCCCATGGAACAGAATATTTAGAGGAGAGAATGTGACTCTTACATGTAGAGGGAACAATTCTCATGAAGATGACTCCACTTTGTGGACCCACAACAAAAACTCTTTGGAAGCAAAAACTTCACGTTGGGACATCATAAATGCAAGCATCCAGGACAGTGGGGACTATAGATGCCAAAGCAAAGGATTTATCATGAGTGAACCTGTGTACCTAGATGTCATCAGTGGTAAGTTCCAGGGTTATGGAAATATCAGTTCTCTCATGTGAGGAATGGCCCATCTGAAGATGGGGAGAAAGCAAGTTATTCCAAGGTTTAGGGCACCAAGGTGGGACTCAGCGTCTCTCACCAGACCTGTCCATCTCGCTTCTTCTACCTCTACTCCTTCTGTCAGCCATTCTGCCTTCTTTCAAGATTCTGGCAATCTCCCAGTGTTACTCCTCTACTCTATTTCACTTCTGACTATCTTTTCTACATAGGTGCAGATGCATGTTTTATGGTCAAATGGCATGTTGGATATGTGAACATTGCAAATAGTTGTATATGTTAAATAGGATCAAAAGATTGATTTAAAGATTTGCTCTGCAATTTCCATGTATCACAACCTGAATATTAAGTTGCACTCTTCATTTTGAAACACCTCTCTGTACATTCCTCATGTCCTCTGCTTTTACTTAAGAACAAATCTTATGTTTGCTTCATCTTTATTACTGTCAACAATTAGTGCAGCATGCTCAGGCACATGTGGGTTAGTCCGTAAATGTTTAATGAACAAAGCAATGATTTCATTTGCATGGCTAGCTCATTGTTATATTTTGCTTTATATTTTTAAATAAAAAAATATTTTAGAGCATAAACATACTTTGTATTTTTCTCGAGTAAAAAGAGATGTTTCAACAGCTGTGTACAAATTCCAAATAGAAACTAAAGCAGTGTAAAACATCTTCTTTATTTCTTTGGAGTAGATTCTAGAAAAGTCCTCAAGGATCGTTCCTAAATAAAATATGTTTGTGCAACCTAGCCACATTTCCATTGAAAAGTCTCCTTTGGTGAATGCTTTTCAATTCTTAAAATGACATTAGCCATGAAACCTGACTCTTATATTTTACTGACTCATTATTGACAAACGTTTGTTGAGAACCTACCAACTCCTAGGTATTGTGTTAGGCATTGGAGATATGATGTAAGGAACAGGCATGCCCCAGACCTCTGAAGTATAGAGCCCAATGAGGAAAAGGACATCCAATCAGTACTTACACAAATAACTAATTAAAAGTGTGATACATGTTCTGAAGAAGTCAGGGGCTAACTGTGACTAATAGAACTGGGAAGCACCTATAAGGTTAGAGAGGACAAAACAGACACTCTCCTAGGCTAAGACTCCCCAGGCATAGTGGGTTTATTTCCCCCTTAGTGACTAAATGCAACAATGGAGCTGAGTGTGATAATGGGTTTCAGGCCTTCTATGGGTGGGCTCATTAGAAAGGTCAGCAATGTTGTGGTCCCAGAATTACTTTTCTGGAGAGAGGATTTATCAATAGAGGAGACAGGCTATAAGCATTATTTTTTGTTTCTTTTTATTGACCTTATGAGCCAAGAAATGGGTTAATGATAAAGGTTTCTGACACACACTCTCTGCATGACCTCTTTTATCTACTTTTATTTTATTTTTATTTATTATTAATTTTATCTATCGTTGAATAAATGACATAAAAAATGCTCTTCAGACTGGCTGCTCCTTCAGGCCTCTGCTGAGATAGTGTTGGAGGGCGAGCCCCTCTTCCTCAGGTGCCACGGCTGGAGGAATCTGAATGTCTACAAGGTGACTTACTTCAAGAATGACAAAGCCCTTAAGTACTGGTATGAGAACCACAACATCTCCATTACCAACGTCACAGCAGGGGACAGTGGCACCTATTACTGCATGGGCATAATTCAGCAGATACTCCATACTTCTAATCGCCTCAGCATTAAAATAAAAAAAGGTAAGTTGGTAAAGTAAAAGGAAGGAGTTCATAGCAGGGGAAAGGAGAAAGAGCATTTGAGCCTAAAGTGATAGCAGCTATAGAATGGGGGCAGCTGTGATCCCTTGTAAAGTCTATTAGACTTGCAATGAGGGGACCAGGGGTAGAGTGTATCCCTCAGTCTGTCTTAGATTCCTTACTTGTTCAATGGCAACAGTGATACCTGCTCACATGGAATTTTTATAAATATTAAATGTAATATTTGTGAAATGGATTGTTAAATACTAGCCAAGCAAAGTCATCTGTTGTTCCTGGGGAGAAATTTATATTTAACAAATTGAAAGAGAGTTTCAAAGTTGAAGGAACAAAAGCTATAAAGAGCTTGAAGAGTCTATTCTAGCCTAGGAGGGATGGGAAAGGAAACCAACAAGTCAATAGGCTGTGTGCCTGTGAATTAGGAGATGAGAGAGAGGGCTTGATGAGGAAAGAATAGGCAGGTGGGCTACCTCTCTAGCCAATGAAAAAGGCTGCTCTTTCCAAACTTCATATAAAAAAGTAAGACTTTGAAATATTTGCCTTGCAATGAAGAAATCAGACTTTTGCTTGGTGGACTTTGCTCATGCTAATATCTTAAAAAGCATGAGACCAGAAGCCAGAATTAAGCTCTAATGGTTGCTCTCTGTTCACTAATTTGAGACCTGTTATTTTATTGTTGCTGGGCTTCTAGTACCCTTATCTGTAAAATAAAGGATTTGGACTAGACTCCACTAGAATCACTTGGGAAATTTAAAAAAAAAAAATTGATATCTGTATATCATCCCTTGAGATTCTGATTTAATTGGTTTGGAATGAGGCCTGGGCATCAGTATTTAAAATCTCTTTCAGGTAATGGTAATATGCAGCCAGGGTTGAGAGCCATCAGTCTAAGTGATCTGTAAGTAATTTCTGGCTGTAATATTCTAGGGTTCTATAATTCTAGAGCAATCACAAAAAAATCAGTACTTTGCAAATAGAGTAACGGAATCACAAAACAGTGGAATTGGAAGGCAACTTAAATATGGTCTAGTCTAATATCTTCAATTCACCCAACAGACATGCAATAAATGATGACTGATTGATTGATTGATTGACAAATAAGGCACTGGTGACCCCCTGCCCTCATTCTGTCTCCTTTCCACCTCTGAATCATATGTGGATGTTGGTCTTGTCAGCTCCAAAGACGTGGCCATCTTTCCTATGACCTTTCCCCTTGGGCATAATGGCTAGACAAACCATTAGACAGGGGCTGTGGGGGAAATACTCAGGATTCCCTAGGGCTCCAGGGAGCACAGACTGAGGAACTCAAACTCATGAGTGTTTTCTCTCTGCTTCTGGATGGCATATCATGCTAGAAAATGAAAGACCATGTTGGGTCCTTCTCTGAGGGAGGATGACACCCTTAAACTCATTTTTCAGTTTCTAATATGAGTTATGTTTCTTGTTGTTGATTCCACTCCAGCTTCCCGAAGCAAATATTTCTGGCTACAATTTCTTATCCCATTGTTGGTGAAGATTCTGTTTGTTGTGGACACAGCGTTGTTTATCTCGACCCAGCAGCAGTTCACATTTCTCTTGAAGATTAAGAGAACCAGGAAAGGCAACAAATTTATGGACCCACAGCCCAGACCAGAACCCCCAAAGAACTGATGTTACTGCTCAAGAAACATCTGCAATAGCAATTTCTTTCTGGCATTAGCAATTGCTTCTTAATTGTTAAACACATCTCACAAGGTACCAAGTGCGCAAGGCTTTATAGAACTGCTTCATTAAACCAATCAAAACTGGTCAAGTTGCATGTAATAGTAAGTGCTCAATAAACATCATTTAAATAAGTAAAAGAATGAATAGATTCATTTATTAGTATTAAAAGAGACGTACAACTTGAATAAAAGAAGTATGAAACCACATAACATGACGTTCCTAAGTATTTGAGCCTTGCTAATTTCTTTTCTGCTTCTAGAGGCAAGAACCATGAAGGTCTAGATTAGAAATGTTCTCTCTTCTAATGTTATCTCCATTGTAAGTCTGAGCTAGGAATGAGAAGACATGGTAGAATGCTGATGAAGTTGATCATTTTTATGCTCTCTCTTCAACTTACTATCATATGAACTTCTAGTTCTTGGCAGAACCTGGGGCAGCCTTAAGCCATAGGTCTCTGGGGATGAGGCTCAGTCTAAGATTTCCCTGTGATTGTTTCACTCCTCTAATATCTCCCCAATTTAAATCTTGTATACCCTCTTACAGCACCTGAATTAAGCATCTTAGTGAAATTCTAGCAAATAATAATCATGACTCTCACTCTGAAAACAATCCAGGACTGAATAAGATCTCAGACAAAGACACAGTCTTTGCTCCCCCACCCACACCCCACCTCTGCTTATGGAGACAGTTATAGTGGGGGCCTGGGGAAAGCATTAGGGAGGAGAGGCAACATACTATCAGTGCTGACCAAGAGTTCACAACAGGCAATGGAGGATCAGAGCACCTTTAGTTTACCTGTGTTTTCGAACAATTAATAACGTAACATAAGGATGAAGTGAACTAGGGGAAAATTTGTAAATATCCATGAGACTGACAAGGCCCATTTTCTCCGAAGGATGTTTGGGGCCATAAAGCAGAGAATAATTATTAAAGCTTTTAAAAATATATATAGGTATTTGTTGTTGAGGTGGGGAAAAATTTCCCCTTGACCTCTCTTGAGCTTTTGTGGCTGAACTAATAATAAAATTTACACAAGACAAATTAGCAAGAGAAAAAGAAATACTTTTTAATTCATGTGCACAGAGGTCTCATAGAAATGGGACCTAAAATGTGGTCAAAGCAGGCAGCTTTTATACTTTTTAGACAAAAAAATGATACATTTGAGAGGAATTGACAGGACAAAGAAGCTTAGGATTGGTGTGCTCAATTCGTGAAGAATCTAAACAGAGTTTGGGCTTGAGGTGGTAAATAAAATAAGTAACAAGTTTGTTTATATAGGCTTCTAAGCCCCGAATTCCCTCTCTCTGGCAGTAAGGGTGTCCTTCTACCTCCAGATGCAAGGAGTACACCTCTCATGTGCGAGATTTATTTCCTACTTTCAGGAAGACAGAAATATATATGGAGGGCTTCCCTGGTGGCACAGTGGTTGAGAGTCCATCTGCCGATACAGGGGATGAGGGTTCGTGCCCTGGTCCAGGAGGATCCCACATGCCACGGAGCGGCTGGGCCCGTGAGCCATGGCCGCTGGGCCTGCGCGTCCGGAGCCTGTGCTCCACAACGGGAAAGGCCACAAAAGTGAGAGGCCTGCGTACCGCAAAAAAAAAAAAAAAAAAAAAAAAAAAAAAGAAATATATATGGAAAAGAATATGAAAAAATATGAGGATATATCCTTTTTCATATTCTTTTCCATTACGGTTTATCACAGGATATTGAATATAGTTCCCTGTGCTATACGGCAGGACCTTGTTGTTTATCCATTCTATATATAATAGTTTGTAACTGCTAATCCCAAACTCCCAATCCATCCATCCCTGATTCTTAAGTAACTTTAATTCAAAATAATCAATATGTCATTGTGGCACATTTAGGGGCAGCCCACCCTGGTCCCCAACGCTGGTATGAACCTCCTTAACACTGTCTCTTTTTTTAAAATCACTTCAGAGAGATAGGAAATGACCAGATTCTCAGGGAATGGCCTTGGCACTTGGCTTTGTGTAAAGAAGCCTGGTGAGTGGAGAAGAGATTTTTCCTGCAGCCATAGGCCAGGAAAAGTCCCTACAGCAAGCTCCTTGGTGTTGTTCCTGGACACTTCCCTACCTTTAAGGAAAGACAGGAGGTCTGTTAGAAGTTATAACCTTGAGACCACAGTCTTACAGAACATTCATTAACAACATCTTGTCTCACAGTGTTTAACACACAGCTATGCATCAGGCTAAAGAGCAAGTTACTTCCTCCTTTATTTGGTCTGAGGCCAAGTGACCCGGAGTTAAGAATTGAGAGAGACTGAACATGAATAGAAAGTCGAGGCTTTATAAGCTTCAGATACATCTTCTGAGGGATTTTCTGAGTCTCTGAGTGACTTTTACTTCTATTTTCACTTTACCTCCAATTCACTTTTACCTCCATTTTCATCCTCACTCCCAGCTGGCAAGGGCTATGGACAGAGCATAAACCTGGAAGTTTGAGCTGTTGTTAACCAGCTGTGTGACTGGGGCAAGTTCTTGCCAGTCTCTGAGATTTCATTTCTTCTTTGTAACAAGCGGCATTTGGACTAGGTGGTCTCTAAGCTCCCTTTGAGCCCATTTTGTCCTTCATTACGTGGGAACCCAGTTCTATGAGGTGACTCTCCAGCACAAAGGCTAAGAACACATTCCCAAAAGAGCTCTGGTGTGAATTTCTCCTTCATCCTCTACACACTGGTCTCTCCCTTCATTGTGCTCTCCCATGTATCTAAATTTCAGGTTCATACCAGACTTATGTCTACCATTTATTTCCACCTTTTTTCTTCCTGATATTCATACATCTGTTCCATAGGGAATGTGGAACACACAGTGAGTTCTTGAGTATTTTGTGGACCCCCAAAATATGGCATTTATAAAGGTGCTTTTTTATTTCAGTATACATAAAGTCTATCTGTGCCAGGGAAGAAGTATGGAGGTTATACAAATGATTAGAATAGAAATAATTCACCCCAGCTCCACCCTTGGGGCTTCCTTTGTTACCTCCAATATCTTACCAGATTGGTCTAGGCCAGTCCATAGAGCAAATATCTTTCCCATGATGGCTGTTCCAAATTGTCTGCTACAAAATGTCACAAACTCCCAATAATTAGGATTGGTTTTTGAATATCAAGTTGGTAGCTCCCTACTAATGGTCAATGGAAGACAAATTTCCTTGGTTACCTCAAGAGTGGAAACTCGGACAAAAGATACACCTTGTATTTTGGGAAATTGAGTACTTGAAGAAAAGCTCTGCTATTTCTCTCTTCTCATTAAATGGGAAATGGGACAACAAGAGAATCTCCTTGAAGTCAGAGATGGGAGCTTTATGCTGAGAATGGCAGAGGTACTCGCCAGCCTGGGTGCCCAGAGAAACTCAGAGAGTATTATTGTCTCCCTGCCTTAAGTTGTCTACCAGCCCTGGACAGTTAGTTACCAAGCCCAAGTCCCTATAGGGTGCCTTATCAGAAACTGACACTGGTCATCAGACCTTTACCTAACAGCTTTATCTAGACTAAGCAGAACACAATGCAAAAAAAGTTTTTCTTAACTGTTTTTGGCAATTCTTGGCTATCCTAACAGAAATAAACTGACTCTATCATTTCTAGAAATCTGGTCACAAAGGCAAAGATATCTTTTATCTCTGGTCAGATAGCACATGCCAGTGTTTCTTGGCAAAGCAAGACATGTTAGCTTGACTTAGAAGATTTGTTAATTTCCACTGCCTTGTCCTATCTTCAGCACCCAGCTAACTTCATGACACTCTTACAAGTGATATCTTGCCTCTGCAGCGTCACCTCATGGGATCAGCTGGATTCTAGAGACGGCAAGAACTGGGTTTGAAACTCAGGTTATACCTGTTCTTCAGTATAGAAGGCCAGAGTGAAGTGGAAGGATGAGGGAGAGAGGACCAGGGTATACACCTTCACCTTCTGTGATGCTCAAACATGAAATGCTGTTTTTTACCTCAGGTTTTAAGTTGGGAGTATCTAAGAAGAAATTTCTGAAGATTAACCTCTGACAGCTTAGGAACTTACTGGAAATTTTTTTCATTAAGTCAAGCTTCAGACTTCTGCTCATTAATAAATAATTTCAGAAGTTGTAGTTAAAGTGCTTACATTTATAACACTATTTCAAAGATTTAAGTCTACCCTGCAAAAGGAACTATGATTTTGCTTGGCTTCTTCCAGCCTCCATCCTCTTTCACTCCTGCACTGGAGATGTGAAAAGCATTGAATTGTTCAGCATGCTCTCCTTTCCAAATTGGAGTTTTCTCACCTAAGCATCTTGGGACTATGGACAACCCACCTCTGTGTTCTAGTAACTGGTGATTTTTTGCCTTCCCACATTTGTACTCCTCATTTCCAGGAATGGTCAGTTAGGGCAGTTCTATCCACTTGGAGAGTGTTTTGTTTTTTTTTTTTTTTTTGGCCTTCTGAAGAGTCCTCAGGCTGTGATGAGATATTAGTAAGCAGCAAAAACAGATTACAAGAAAGCCTTCAACGTCCACAGAAAAGGACATGCATGTGTCTCCACACTTATCTGTTAAAATTTTGCATAAATTACTCATACACCCTTAACAACAACAACAGAGGTTTTTCTGAGGTGGTTTACAAACACTTTGTTCATTAGCTTTCTAGAAACTTGCTGGATTTTGTGCTTTACCGGAGTTGTATAACCCAATATATTCTCAGGGCATATGTAGATGTGTGCATGGGTGTATAACATAGGTATGAGTGATCCAGGCAGGTAAATCTTTCCCCTATATTCTTAAGTGTATGCCAAGTCATTTTCTATCTTCTCTAAAGGAGGTCACAGAGAACCATGACTAGCTCAAATGGAAGTCTCCAATTTTAGCACCCAATTCAATTTAGTCTATTCTTCTTGATCCCGTACTTAAAGGTATTATTGATGCAGCATTAAAATTAATACATATTTACAAAATGAAAGAAAAGGCCTTCAACGACCTCCTCACTAAGAGGAGAGGGGCTTTTGCCCCTGACTCTGCACAGAGCATCTTTGACCTCCTTGTTCCTCAGGCTGTACACGATGGGGTTCAGCAGAGGAGTGATGACAGTGTAGGTCATTGAGATGAGTCTGTCCTGACCCAGGAAACTCTGGGACTTAGGCTTCAGGTAAATGACGGAGGCACAGCCATAGTGGATGATGACCACTGTGAGGTGGGAGGCACAGGTGTCAAAGGCCTTCTTCTGACCCTCAGCTGAAGCAATCTTGAGGATGGTGGAGATGATGAGGACATAGGAGATGAAGACCAGGCCCATGGGTAGAACAAGGACAAAAACACTGACAACAAAGTTGATGATCTTGTTGACAGTGGTGTATGTGCAGGCCAGCTTCAGCAGGGGTCTCATGTCACAGAAGAAGTGAGAGATGACAAAGGCATCACAGAAGGGCAGGCCAAAAACAGATGTTACCCGTACAATGGCCATACCCAGGCCAATTCCCAGGGACCCAGATGCCACTGGATACAGACCTCTTTACTCATGATGACTGAATACTGTAGTGGGTTGCAGATGGCCACATAGCAATCATACCCCCTGGCTGTGAGCAGGAAGCAGTTATTGATACTAAAGGTGAGACAGAAGAAGAGCTGAGTGGCACAGCCTTGGATAGAAATGGGATGATGAGGACTCAGGAGGCTAGAAAGCATACAGGGAATGATGGCCACAGTGTAGCAGGTCTCAGAGATGGACAGCATGCTCAGGAAAAAGTACATGGGAGTATAGAGGTGATGGTCCAGGTGAGTAACAATCACAATAATGACATTGCCAAAGAGAGTCAGCACGTACAAAGTTAGAAAGACAACAAAGAAACCAAGCCTGTGCTACCACCCAAAGCTGGGGAAACCTTCAAAAAGGAACTCAGTCACAACAGTGGAGTTTGGCTTTAGCACTGAGGGAGGTCTAGGTCTAAAAGAGCTGGGCAAAGGAAAGAAATGTGTGATGATAATCATGAAAGACAGTAGGCTGGACCAAGGCCTTCAGTAAAAGGTATGTCCATCCTCTGAACAATGCCCAAGACCTCAAGGGTCATCAGTGTTCAGCTATTGGTCACTTGCTCAGAGCCATCACCTTCCCCCCACCCTCTTCTTTATTGCTATGGAAGTGTTACCCCAGGACCCTGGGGTTGATGGCAGAGATAGATCTGAGAAGGAAAATACAGACACATCAAAAGATAGATTTGTAGAAATAATTACCTAGCCATTGAAGAGGTGAGTCCAGGTCCAGGAAGAAGCCCAGCTCTATAGTTCCTCCTCCAACACTCTTGATTTAGCCCTCTAAGCATCCAGTGAGGAACAGTGACCTAAGTGAAAGACAAAAGATACCTGAGGCTGATAACCTTTCAACACTGTCAAAATGTACTGTCAATATCAAATGTCCCATGAAGGTCCTAGAGTGGCTTCTCCTCCCCAGAACCCTAGGTCCCAGGCTTCACTTCCCTAAACCCTGTGCTAAAGTCTACTGTGATCATGAAAGACTCAAAAAGGGAGCACTTCTAGATATTCTAAGGCCATGCAGGTATTTAGCTTATTTCCTTGAATTCTAGCCAAAGGCAGGAGAGAGGCTGGAATAAGTATGAGGATATCCCTCCAAGTCGCTTCAAGTAGGGAATGGTTTTCCTAGTGTGAGAGCAAAGATAAAGCTCATTTAATCAGTGAAGGGCCAGATGTTCTATTTTTCACTTTAATTTTACATATTCCAAGTTGTGATGAGGATAGAATTGAGCTTATTCCACATGAGCTCAGAATTGGAGACTATACTGGAACAGAGTTAACCTTGCCCTTAAACCCATATCTACTCCTGATTACCCACCATGTTTAACCATTACCTC
Organism: Grampus griseus; assembly: GCF_964374135.1. Classification (NCBI taxonomy): domain Eukaryota; kingdom Metazoa; phylum Chordata; class Mammalia; order Artiodactyla; family Delphinidae; genus Grampus; species Grampus griseus. Next base: position 69,054,124 of record NC_139017.1, on the reverse strand, counting down.
CATTCAGGAAGCTGAGAACCATCCTAACTATCTCCCTTCCCTTTTCCATCCTGAAGACAGTGCCTCCTGAAATTCTCTCCACTCTGTCCCTTCTTCTCCATGCTTTCTACCAACACTCAACTTTCGACCACCATCATCATTCTCTATGATGACTGCAATGGTCTCCTAACTAATCCCCCTCATTTCAGTTGACCTTAGTCCAAGTCTTTCTTCCGAATGTTGTCATAACATTCTTTTTCTTTTCTCTTTTTTCCTTTAACATCTTTATTGGACTATAATTGCTTTACAATGTTGTATTAGTTTCTGCTGTATAACAAAGTGAATCAGCTATGTGCATACGTATATCCCCATATCCCCTCCCTCTTGTGTCTCCCTCCCACCCTCCTTGGTGGTTGCAAAGCATTGAGTTGATCTCCCTGTGCTATGCAGCTTCTTCCCACTAGCTATCTATTTTACATTTGGTAGTGTATATAAGTCAATGTTACTCTCTCACTTCATCCCAGCTTCCCCTTCCCCTTCCCTGTGTCCTCAAGTCCATTCTCTACATCTGTGTCTTTATTCCTGTCTTGCCCCTAGGTTCATCAGTCAGAAAGAGAAAAACAAATACCTTATGCTAACATAACATTCTTTAAAAAAAAAAGTCTGCTAATGGATAAATTCCTTCAGTAGCCCCTCTACATTTTAAGCATAATATTTAAACTCATTTATAAATTGAATATAGTAATACTCCACAGAGTTGCCATAAGTGTTACATGGGTTAATGTCTTTGAAGAGTTTGACATGCACTTGATACATAGGAAGCCCTTAATAAATAGTAGTTTTATTTGTACTTCTTCTTCTTTTTTCTTTTGGTCACGATGCACAGATCTTAGTTCCCCAACCAGGAATTGAACCTGGGCCCCTGGCAGTGAAAGTGCTGAGTCCTAACCACTGGACCACCAGGGAATTCCCTAGTACTTCTTTTTGTTTTCCACATATGAACCAGTTTAAATATTTAAGAGACGCAGTAGGAGATAGACAGGCTTCAGCCTAGCATTCTAGGATGTGTAAAGAAGCCTGTGATTATCCTAGCCTTGATTTTATAAATTTTATCATTTCCCTTCCAATTGTTCATATGGACTTTTTCATACACTTTAAAAATCTTTCTTGAGGTACACTGATCAGAACAATGCACTGCTACATGTACTATATCAACACAGGTATGAATCAGGTAGAATAAGACTTTCATTTTTGCTTCTAATCCCCTTCTTGAAGATGCCCAACATTTTACTTCTCCCTTAGATCACAGTAGCCCACCCAGATAATATATCTAAGACTGACATTCAGTGACTTCTAGATTGCATTTCTGGATTATAAGTAATAGTTTGGAATCTACCACTATAAAATCACGGTTTTCATTATACTTGCACACTTGATTTGAAAGTCATCCAGGTTATTCTTTTTTTTTTTTTTTTAAATGGAGTTAGCATAGTATCCTCAGTCCCTTCTAGTCCTGTGACTGATTTTTTTAAAAATTAATTAATTTATTTTTGGCTGTGTTGGGCCTTTGTCGCTTCATGCAGGCTCTCTCTAGTGTTAAGTGGGGGCCACTCTTCGTTGTGGTGCACGGACTTGTCATTGCAGTGGCTTCTCTTGTTGTGGAGCATGGGCACTAGGCACATGGGTTTCAGCAGTTGTGGCACACGGGCTGTGGCACACGGGCCCTAGAGTGCAGTCTCAGTAGTTGTGGTGCACGTGCTTAGTTGCTCCGCAGCATGTGGGATCTTCCCGGACCAGGGCTCAAACCTGTGTCCCCTGCAATGGTAGGCGGATCCTCAACCACTGTGCCACCAGGGAAGCCCCCATCCATGTTATTCTTATAACTTAATTCCACTTTCTTGGCCAGAAGATCTTACTCATGCTGGTAGCCTACAATATTTCTGTTTCTCTTCTCCTCCAGACCATTAATCAGCACTAACTGTTGACACCCTAAAAAACTGTACCCCAGCACCATAATGTGGGAGACTCTAACAGATAGGACAATCAGTAAAGGGGTGCAGAGTGGAATGGGGAAATGAAAAACATTGGCAGGGGTAGGATTACTCATCTAGGGTGTAGGAAGGAAACATGAGAGACCAAAAAATAGGGAGAGTACAGATGGACAGAAACCTCAAAATTCAGATAATGTCTTTGACTTTGGAATTTTTACTACCTTTTATTTCTTTCAAATAAATGACACCCCCCCCCCCAAAAAAAGTGAAACAAAGCCTTCCCCTGACTTAATCATGGATGAATATACTATTTATATTTTTCCTCCAGTGAAGAGAGCTTATTTATCTCATCATTCTCTGGTTTTCTTGTTTGTTTGTTTCCTGTGAATAGTAAAATTTTCCTTCAAATCCAAACAAAACCATTTTTTTCAATAGTTCAATGTGTTGAATAGTCACAAAGTGTAAGTACTGTGCTAATACTAGGACAACAAAGATGACCGAGGAATGGTCCTTGTCCTCATGGAGCTTAGATTTTTGAACAGCCTTTTGTAAAGGACCCAATTACAGGCCTTTGAAGTCTTATGTCCCTCTTTCTTATGTTAGTTTACAGATCCGCATTTCCAAAATCATAGAATTCACAATATTCTCTAGGAGAGATCATGTTCCTCCTTGTATAGACTTATCACTGGCTGTGTGATAACTGAATATATACTATAATAAACATTCTGGCATATCAGGAAGTGAAACTCACCAAGTGGCCTATTTCTCGGGTATTCTAGAGAGCTGTATTCATTCCTGAGGGTCATACCCCCCACTCTGGGAATTTGACTGCCTGCAAATTAGATATGGATTTTTACGAATAGTTATAGAATGTTTCCCAGATCATTATCAGTGCCTTTCCTGATAATTATTTAAAACCTATCAGTTATTTAAATTTAGACCACATTGTAAAAATTTGCTATTTTAGCAAATAGTCTACTTTTTTTTTTTTTTAATCTGAAGGTCACTAATGTCTTACTGAGCAGAGCTATGGTTTAATAGGAATTTCCCCTTCACTGGCAAATCTTTAGATACCTCTTGGGTGCAATATATAAAAGAACTGGACAGGAAGGAAACAATGCCTATCCCAGTCTTCCAGTGTCTGAGATTAGAAGTGAAAGACAAAGTCACATTAATTTCCTCTAGATTCTCACAGCCCCTCCTCCTGGAAGAAGCTCCTCATTGAGTCACAAAGCAGTAACTCCGGCTTGAGGTTTCTTTATAAGGTGCAAATTGTCTGTTCCAGACTCCTGGGTCTCCTTCCCAAAACAGCACTGACTGCTCCCAAGTGATCAATATCAGAAGACACAATCCAAACAGCAGAATACTTGGAGACCTTATTACTCAGTCAGCTCACTTCCTAATCCTGAGATTAATGTTTTGGAGGGAAGAGTTGCCCTGACCATTACCAGGGCTCCTTCCACCCTGCTACCCTTCCTATTCCTATAAAGTTGAAGGAAAGAACTAGTTCTCCTCCATCCCTAGAATGATGTTATAAAGACTGTAAGATGTAGATACAGCTTCTAAGTAAGAGAAGAGTTGAGGGGCAAAGATTCCAGAAAGAAAGAAAGAAAAGATATGTGGAAATGTTAGCCTGACACCCAATTCTTTGTAGTTTCCTTGAGGAACTGTAACTTGTTGTCTGTATTCTTTGGTCAAAAGACTGAAAAAATGGCAGTCTCCATATGCTTAAGGGCTATACCCTAGGCAAAAGGGTAAAGTGGAAATAAGTTAACCCTCACAAAGACTGAATCCAGCTCAATTTTACTTAATACCTATTTGTGTTAATTTGCTCTTGCTTCTCTAGAGGAAGGTAATATAATGTACAGCCTCAATTTATTTTTACAATTTACAATTTTTTTTTCATTTATAACAGAGGTAGGCAAACTACAGCCTACTGGCCCCTGAGCCTACCAGTGGTTTTTGCACAGCCTGCAAGCTGTATAATGGTTTTTACATCTATAAATGATATAGAGTGTCCAGGATATGATAAAAATACAATAAACATACTGGGAGAAAAGACCAAAAGGGTAAAGATCAAGAACAAAAAAAAAAAAAAAAAAGCACTCAACAGAAACAGACCCATAAAAAAAAATCACTGTATTAAAATTATCTGATACAACTTTAAGATAAATAGATTGTAGCAAATGCACCTAAGGTGACCCTCAATGAGTCACACCCATGTATAATACAATCCTCTCCTCTGGACTGTGGGCAGAACTGTGACTTGCCTCTACTCAAGAGAATAAAGCAAAGGTGATGGATGTCACACCCATGTTTATAATACATCTATAAAAATTCACCTCAGTAAACAGGAACAAGAGATAGTTCCTTGCTGGCTCTGAAGAAATAAGCTACCAAGTTTTGAGAGGGCTTACAAGAAGGCCATTTGGCAAGGAATGTGGACAGCCTCTAGGAACAGAGCAATCTCGGTTGGCAGCTGGTAAGAAAACACAACCTCTGTCCTATAACCACAAGGAACTAATTCTGCCAACAACCGTGTAAGCTTGGAAGAGTACCTGAGGCATATGAAACCCAGTTAAAAGGTCTAGCATATGTGTAATTGGAGTTGCCCATGGATAGGAGAGGTAGAATATATCAGACACAATATATGAAGAAATCATAGCCATACGTTTTCCAAACCTGAGGAAAACATCAGATACAGATTCGAGAATCACTCTGAAATACACACAGGATATATACACATGCACCTACACACAAAAGGCATGTAGGCATATCATGTAAAATAACTAAAAAAAAAAAAGATAAAAAGTCTTTACAGTAGCTAGAGGAAAACAGATACATTATTTTCAAGGAATAACAGTAAGACTATTAAATGACTTCTTGGTAGCAATAATGGAAAACACAAATCAGTGGAATGGCATCTTCAGGGTTCTGAAAGAAAATAACTGCCAAACTAGAATTCTATATTCAGGGAAAATCTCCCTCACTAAAAAAGAAAAACAAAGACATTTTTAGAAATGGAAAAAAAAATGACAGAATTCACCATCAGACCTGCATTAAGGAAATATCAAAAGGAGTTCTTCAGGTAGAAGGAAAATCTATCCTAGATGGAAACAAAAATGAAAAAAACAAAAAAAACCAAAATGAATTTTAAAATAACAGAACAGAAAAGATAAATGCATGGGCAAGTATAAATTAGTATTATACTTAATATTATACAATAATAAATTAATGTATTATAAATTTTTAAATATTTATAGAGTTAAAATATACAACAATAACATGAAAATGGTAATAAATTAAATTAAGGCTTCATATAGTCTTTGCATTGTCCTTGAAATGTAATTCTAAAATAACCATTAAAATGATGTAAAGGGGGGCTTCCCTGGTGGCACAGTGGTTGAGAGTCCGCCTGCCGATGCAGGGGACACGGGTTCGTGCCCCGGTCCAGGAAGATCCCACATGCCGCGGAGCAGCTAGGCCCGTGAGCCACGGCCCCTGAGCCTGCGCGTCCGGAGCCTGTGCTCCACAACGGGAGAGGCCACAACAGTGAGAGGCCTGCATACTGCAAAAAAAAAAAAAAAAAAAAAAAAAAAAAAAAAAAAAAATGTTATAAAGGTAACAAACGAAAAAGGCAAGAAATAATAAAAAGGCTTGATTACTCCAAAATAAACAAAAAGATGAGAGGAAAGGTAGTCACAAAAAAAACTAGGAAAAAAGAATATGAATCCTAACATGGTATATTTAAACCCAAATATATCAGTAATTTCATTAAATTTAAAATGTAAATTTCATTAAATGTAAAGTAATAATCCAATTAGTAGACATAGATTGTCAGATGGAGAGGAAAACAAAGTTTTGTTAAGATGAGGCGTACCTTAATTATCAGGATACAGAACGATTGAAAACAAAAGAATAAAAAAAATACGATATAAACAATAACTAAAAGAAAGTAATTGTTTTATGTTAATATCAGCCAAAGAAGATTTCAATTTTTAAAAAATTTTTGAGGTCTTTTGTGGCCTGATATACAGTCTAGTCTGGAGAGTGTTCTACATACTCTTGAAAAGAAGATGTACTCTGATATTTTTGTAGGGAGTTTTACATAAATGTCAGTTAGGTCAAGCTGGTTAATAATGACTGTTGTTCAAGTATTCTATATCTTTACAGGTCCTCTGTCTAGTTGTTCTATAAAGTACTGAAATTGAATTATTGAGTTCTCCAGCTATAATTGTTGAATTACCTATCTCTTTTCATTCTGTCATTTTTGTTTCATGGATTTTGGGGCTCTGTTGTCAGGTATACATTTATAATTTCATATCTTCCTAACATATTGACCTTTTATCATAAGTAAATATATTTCTCTGTCTCTTGCAATATTCCTTATCTGAAAGTCTATGTTGTTTGAAATTAACATAGCCACTTTAGCTCTCTTATGGCTACTGTTTGCATGATAGGTCCAGTTACAAGCTTTTACTTTCAAGTATTTGTGTCTTTGATTCTAAAGTGTATCTCCTATAGACAGCACATAGTTGGATCCTGCTTTTTTAAATACAATATGACAATTTTCCCCTTTAATCAGAGGATTTAATGCATTCACTTTTAATGTAATTAATAATATGACTGAATTAATGTCTTCCATTTTGCTATTTGTTTTCTATGTTTCATGTCTTTTTCATTCTTGTTTCCTTTTACTGCTTTTTCTGTTAAAATATTTTTATTGTACCATATTAATTCCTCTGTTGATGTTATAGTTACATTTTTTAGTGACTGCTCTATGAATATTTAAATTATCACAATCTAGTTCAGGTTAATACTGATTTGATTTCAAAGACATATAGCAATTTAACTTCAGTATGACTCCATTTCCTCCTCTCTCTCCTTTGTGCTATTATCGTCATATGCATTACGTTTTTATTTTTTATAAATCCAAAAATACAGTATTATAATTATATAACTGTTTTAAACAATGTTATGTTTTTTAAAAAGAAACTAAAAGAAGAAAATAGAAATGCATATATATAAACAGACACACACATACATACAGTCCTTTATAATTACCTACATATGTTACATAGGTAGCATTTCCGGTTTTCTTCATTCTTCCCTGTGGATATGAGTTATTGTCAATTGTTATTTCCTTTCAGCTTGAAGAACTTCCTCTTGTATTTCTTGTATAGTAAGTCTGTTAGCAACAAATAATGTCAATCTTTGTTTACCTGAGTTCACCTTTATTTTGCCTTCATTTTTGAAGGATATTGTTGCTAGATAGAATTTTTTGTTAAAAATGTATATGATGAGTCACTTTTCTCTGGTTGTTTTCAAGATTTTATCCTTGTATTTGGCTTTCAGCAGTTTGAAGTGTCTATATATAATTCTCTTTGCATTTACCTTAAGATTTCTTGAGCTTACTGAGTCTGTTAACGTTTTTAATAAAATTTGAGTTTTTAGTCATTATACATTCAAATTTGTTCTGCCTTTTTATTCCTCTTTTTATGAGAATCCTACTACACCTGTGTTGAAAAGTTTACTTTTTTTTTTTTTTAACAGGTCTCTGAGGTTCTTCACCTTTCTTCATTCTTCTGTTTTTCTCTTCTTCATATTGGATAATTTCTATTGATTGATTTTCAAGTCCACTGATCCTGCTTCTGCCATCTCAAATCTGCTGTTTATATCATCATTTCAGTTATTATAGTCTTCATCTCTAGAATTTGCAGTTGCTTCTTTTTTATGGCTTCTACTTCCTTTTTGAGATTTACTACTTGTGGACTCACTACCATATTTTTCTTTTAATTCTTTGAACATAGTTTCCTTTAATTCTTTGAAAGTATTGTAAAATAAGTTTTCATCACTCTGTAGACTTCCTTAAAGGAACCTGAATCTATTTACCAGGATGACTGAATATAAGGGATATATTTTGGGGCGAATACTGGCCACTATCTCTGAACTGACATTATCCTCTCGATAGCAAACACAGTTTAGCATGGAAAGTCATGAAGGTCAAGTAAAAAATGGAATTCAGGCCTGAATTCATTTCACAGTAGGGCCATTGATTCCCAAACGCAATCTGGTTTATTTCCCCATTTTCAAATATATTATTAAATAGACATGCTTGGCAACATATTGCACATCTGCTACTTCAACCCATTTTCTGAGTAAGCCATGATGCTGTCAATTTTGAGCGGGCCTAGAACAAGAGAAGTTTCCTAAGTTGGTCCAAGATATAGTGCAAGCAACTCTATCACTAAAGCCTTATGACCCCAAGGATACAATGTACTCAAAGAGAGTCAATTTTTTATAGAGATTGAGATGTATGTGTTTACAATATTTATTTGTGGCAGTACCACAGGGTCTGTCCTCAAGGGGACATGGCTACCCATTCATTCAAAGGTTCTAGTTAGAGAACTAGGTGAGAGGCTGTGATGATTCTCCATGATGGTGAACTAAGTCAAGATTCTGTCAGACTCCAACAGGAGGATCACAGTTCAGGTTCCTCAGACTTCTATAAAAAGCCATACTTTGTTTCTCTAGATGAGCATTCTTCTGAGAAATAACTCCCGCATAATTTCTGAGTCCTGGTAAAGGAAGGTCACTGGACCATGGGACCTAGGATGCCTATCATGAATTTGTCTTGTGTGTCTCAGCAAGCTAAAGCATCTCCACATCTGCCTCCCAAGTTCTAGCTCCTATGTTTCCACTAGAAAACCTCAGCAGCCTCCTAATTGATCTTTCCACTTCCAAACTTACTCTTCTTTAATTTATTTTCCACATTGCAACCAGACATTTGGAAATGCACATCTGATGGTGCCATTCACCTCCTTAAAAGCGTTGCCTGGCTCCACATCAGCCTCACAATAAGCTTGAAGTGGTACAAAACCCTGCACAATCTCCTCCCCATTACCTTCTAACTTCATCTCTCCCTCAGATTCTCTGTGCACAATTTGTCTTTCTTTCAGTTCTTGGAATGAGTTATTATCATGAATCTATCAAGTCCTTCACTCATGTTTTTCTCTCTGCCTTAAATTCTCTTCCCTAACTTCACCTAGTTGACCCATACTCATCTTAAAGATTCTAGCTCAAACATCAATCCTCTGAAAAATACTGCAAGACTCCCCAGACTAGCAAAACTCACCCTCCTTTATTATATGCTCTCATAAGACCGTGCATTTTTCCTTATAGCATTTATTTTTGTTTATAATAGTGTTTTTATTTCTGAGACTGTTTGAAACCTGCCTAGTGTGCAGGCTAAGCACTGCACAGGGATACCTAATCAAGAGGGAGAGTGAAGGATAAAATGCAGCCCACAGTCCACTTGACAAGTCATATATCCTGGTATGGAGCTCCATCCATCCATTGAAGAGATGCTCTTTTACAAATTACAAAAATATACTGTCTACTCACCAAGTGGTGTGCACATGGGCTGCATCTACCCAAAAGAGGCTTTTTTTTCTAATTTGCACAAAGATACCCAATGGATTAGCTACAGCTCTATATGCCTCCCTCCTTGATAAGCTCCATGAGAGCAAACACCATGACTGTTTTTGTTCTGCTTGTACCTCCAAAATTCAGCATACTACATGGCACACAAGTAGATGTTCATTAATATTTGCTGCTTCATTAAAAGAAGGAATAATCCTCAGGCACAGAATAATTGACATGTATTTTATTTTGCATGTTCCTTCTGGGTTCAATGTTTTTTTTAACAAAACATATTTCAGTTTCTACAATGCAAGCTTCTCTTGTGAGTCAGTAACCAAAGGCAGAATTTTGTTCTACTAATTGCCCAAGTTCCCAATCAGCCCCCTGGGATAGAGCCTCAAACTCTTTTTCTGCTGTCCCTTGTGCCCTGGAATGATTCTCAAGGGGGAAGTCCCTAGAGTCCTAGATCAGATGGATCTGGTCCTCTTTCAGGAATAAACAGAGTTCCTGGATTTGGGGTTTCAAGAGGCTTCAACTCTGCAGGAAGATCCTCTCAGGCCAGAGGATGCAATGCTCTGGACCTTAAGTTGGTCCCCACACCCTGAGCTTCCTTCTGACACTCAGGAAATGGTGGACTTCTAAGGCTTGGGATTTTCAATTTCTCCCTCATAGGCCTCTTGGAGAGAGTCCTACCTTTGTTCTTTTGTTTTGTTTTGTTTCGTTTTGTTTTAAGTTCAGATGCACAGCAATTAAGAGAACATCTCTCATCTCCTTTGCCAACTTTGCAAGAAGTGGTTGATGGTAGAAAAAAAAGGAGAGAAGAACTGTTTTCAATTTTTCTAAGTTTCTTCCATTTCTTATCCCGGTTTTCTGATGATTTTCTTGAACATTAGAGTTTCATACTTTTCCTGTGTTTTGCATGATGACTTTTTGAGACCAGGTGCCTATAAAGTGAACAAGAATATCCTCATAGTTTCATCTTAATTAATGGAAGAATCTGTTTAAAATCATGAAGGAGAGATAGTAAATTAAAAAACCTTTACAATCCCAGAGTTTTCATCTACCAGTGATGTCCCTGTTATCTTTTCAGTGAATAAGGCTGAGGGTCAGGCATTTTTCATACAGCTGTTGTCTTCTTCCCCTCTAAGCAGAACCTCATTCCTGAACATTCAGTAGAGTTTTGACTCAACGAAAGCATGTAGAATTTGGAGTCACACATACTGTGTTTCACAGCTGGTCTTGTCAATTACTAGATATGTGAGTCTGACAAGTAGTTTATCCTTCCCAGCTTCAAATTATCCATCTATAAAATGGGAGTATGTATTTTATTTCCTTGTAGGGTAATTCTAAATTGTAAGTTATGCAGAGTGTCTTAATAGGCCAGCATATAGTATATTTTAATCAAATGTTCATTAGTAAATGTAAATGCAAAACCTAACTCAGACATTCAGAGTGTAAGGGCCAACTTTATTGTTCCATCAGCTTTTGAGGTCTGTATGTTGCTTTGACTCCCCTTACTTATTATGCTCAATCCTGGGTCAGGTTCTTTGCCCAGGTCTCATCCAGCAGTGTTACATGGGGGCATCCAGATCATTACTTCCAGAGAAATATGCTTAACATAATCTCTATGTGTGTGTATGTGTGTGTTTGTGGGATGTGAGATGTGGATATGAATGGGGCTGACGCTGGAGTTTCTAGACAGATAGATGCTAGCCTTGCAGCAGAAGAAAACAAATAAAGGAAGTACTGTGTTTTTCTGACCCTTGCCCTTCCACCAGACAGTAGTAACTATGTGAACAACTAAAAGGAAATTAGGTAATACGTATCAAACCCATGCCCCTGTCTCTTCACAGAGACATCAAAACAACCCAGAACAAGATAAAGTGATTTCCTCTTTTTTTTTTTTTTTTTGCGGTACGCGGGCCTCTCACTGTTGTGGCCTCTCCCGTTGCAGAGCACAGTCTCCGGACGCGCAGGCCCAGCTGCCATGGCTCATGGGCCCAGGCGCTCTGCGGCATGTGGGATCCTCCCAGACCGGGGCACGAACCTGTGTCCTCTGCATCGGCAGGCGGACTCTCAACCACTGCACCACCAGGGAAGCCCCGATTTCCTCTTTTTTTAAATGTCTTCCTAGAGAAAGCTCATCAAATTCTGTGTATCAATGTTACATGTATCAGTATCTCAGCTGAGATAAAAAGGACATCTTCCCTCCAGGATTGAGATCTTTCAAGAGCAGAGGACTCAGAGTACAAGGTAAAGAGAGCTGGGTTCCCAAATTCTCTCTGCCATGAACTAAATATGTGATATTAGGCAACACCTTCATCCTTTTTGGAATTAAGCAACCTCATATTTCTACCACATAGTTACTTTTGGGTAGTAGATGTATTATTACTTTGAAGAATAAAGGAAACTGCAAAATGCTAAAATTTTGTATAATTTTCTACCATCTTTTTGGAGAAAAGAGCTGTTCACCAAAAGTCAGATTAAGGATTGGAAAACTACTCCAGATGCATTATCTATGTCCCTTCTTAATGATAATGGTTTTTCATGTTTTCCTATATTGTTCTTTCATATCTTTTTTCTCTGGTAGTCTCTCAATTTCTGCAACTTAATGGGGTTAAGTGAAGATTCTGACTTCAATACTTTGTCCTGGTTTCCATGTGCCCAAGGCAGCACTGCTTTATATACCTGGCAGAGGTATGGGTCTCCTCCTCCAGACTAGAAGTACGTCGAGAGTATTACTTCGTTTATTGGTTTACATAGTTATCAAAAGCTTAAGAAATGGCAAATACTGGGTTCTGGGTATGTGGAAATGACTAAGTATGATCTCTGTCATCAAAAAGCTTACAATGTAGTTGAAAAGTTAGATAATAAATAATTTCAACTGAATGTGATGTGCCATCATATGAGAATGAAAAATGCCAACAGAACCAAGACTGGAGGGATACTTAGATAGAAAGAAGGTGATAAGAATGACCTCAAGGGAGGCTTAAAAAAATTAAACCTATCCTCCACCCCACTGCCTAAGTAGTACATATTCATCATGGACACTTTGAAAATTTCAGGAGATAGTAGAAATTCACCCAGAGTTACACCATGCAGAATCACGCACTACTAACATTTCGATGATCTCTATTTAGCTTTCTCTGTATTCATACTTTGATAATTCTGCATCTATCATACCATATCCTGCTTTTTAATCTATTATTTTCCACTGAACTTAATTTTTTTCATATGCATCATTTAAAAGCTGAACAATATATTTTTAAAGAATAATACATTAGTACTAGTCTCTGTTTACAACTGACACATATATTCATTTCTATATTCTTAGGCTTTTTCCTGTACATACATATCCACATTTATGTGGGTATATACCTTTGCTTTTCATTACAATATTCGGATCATATGACCTTTATTATTTTGCAACATTTCTTCCATTTAACAATATCATGAACACTTTTCTTGATTATAACACTAAAATTTTTATTGTAAAATACGGTGTGCATTTAAATGTGCGTTAAAACAAATGCACATTTTAAGAAAAATAACAAAACAAATACCTAGGTACCCTCTGCCGAAGCTAAGAAACAGAACATCACCATAAAGCCAGAAGCCTCACATATGCTCCTTTCAAATACTTCAAATACTTTCAAGTACTTCAAATATATGCCAAATAGTCACTATCATGAATTTTAGGTTACAGAATTTCCATGTTTTAAATTTCCCATGTTTTTAAAGAATATACTGCTTTACAGAACATATTTATTTCTAAACTACATATTACTTAATCTTGCCTTCTTTTGAACATTAAATAAATGGAATACACACACAAACATATGTATACAATCTTTGATTTGCTTCTATTATTCAACATTATGATTTTGAGATTCATCTGTGTTGATTCGTGAAAATGTAATTAGTACCTTTAATGATCTTTAACAGAAGTCAGCAAACTTTTTCTGTAAAGGATCAGTTAGTAAATATTTTAGTCTCCGCAGGCCATACAGTCTTTGTTGCCACTATTTAACTCTACTATTTTAGTGCAAAAGCAATCACACATAATACATAAAACATGGGTGTGACTGTGTTTTAATAAGGTCTTATTTATAAGCACAGCTGGCCTATGGGCTGTAATTTGCCCACCCCAGCTTTATAATTAATTCATTCAATGCTCTATAATACTTCATTGTAATAATTTACTTCAATTTAAATATCCTTTCTGCTTTTGAAAAACATGGTTTGTTTCAGTTTTATTTTTCTATAATAAACAAACTTGCTTTAATCTTCTTGCCTGTGATTCTTTAGTTTTTCTGGGTTAAATATCGAATGGTAGAATTGCATAGGATATGTTCATTTTCAGCTTTGACAGGTAATTTCTACCTGTTTTCCAAAAATAATTTTATCAGTTCACATTCCCTTCAACAGGGAACTGGAGCTTCCATTACTCTATATTTGTGATAGTTTTGATTTTTTGCAATCTGATAAGTGTGAAATGGTCTGTGGTCTTAGCTTGTAGTCTGTGGTCTTATCTTTCCCTGGCTATTAATGACGTTAAAAATCTGTTCACATGCCAGTTGTATTTCCTCTCATATAAAACTCCTGTTTTCTTTTTAAACTATCATTATATTAAGCTGATCTTTTTGGTTTTTAGATGTTCCAGATATTATTATTTATTCTGTTATTTCATTGTAAATGTTTTTCTGGTTTCTACCTTTTTCTTTTCTTGTGACTTATTTTGAAAAATAGAAGTTAATTTTCATGGAATAAAATTTATCATTATTTTCTTTTATGTTTTGTATCTTCTACTATCCCAAATTTAAAAAATATTCTCATATATTATCTTCTAGACATTTCATAGGATGTTTTGTTCATTTCCTTTTAATACATTTGAAACTGATTTTTTTTTAAATGGTGTAAGCTAATCTAATTTCATTTTTTCCCATATGGATAAACCAACTATTCTAGGACCATTAATTGATGACTCTGTGCTTTCCACCAATCTGCAATGCCAGCTCTGGTGCAAAGAGTTTCCATATACCAGAACTCCATTTTTTGCCCATTGGTGTGACCACTTATCCCTGTGACAATACCATACCTTCTTAATTCCTATAGCCTTATAATAAGTAATGGTATTTGAAAGGCAACCCTCTCTACTTCTTCTTCTCCTTTAAGAGTGTTTTGGCTTCTCTTGGATCTTTGTACTCCCATATAAATTTTAGGATCTGTTATCAATCTAACAACCAACCAACCAAAAACAATCCATTTGGAATTCTGATTGAATTGTACAGAATTCAGAGTATGAATTCATGCATTTTTAATTGGAATCTTCATAATATTAGATCTTCCAATTCATAAGCATTGTGTATCGCACCATTCATTTCAGTCTTCTTTAGTGTTCATTATTAAGGTTTTATAATTTTCTTAATAAAGGTCTTCATTCCTAGGTATTTTCTATTTTTAAGCTATTATAAATGATAGCCCTTTTAAATTTAATTTGATATCGATTTATTTATGTACAGAAATGTGATGAATTTTTATATATAAATTTTATACCAGAAAGCTTGTTAAATTCTCTTAATAATTCTAATAATTTATCAGTAGCTTCTCTTAGATTTTCTATGTTCACAACCACATAATCTATAAAGAATTTCTTCCTTCTCAATCCTTGTATTTTTAATTCCTTTTTTCTTGCCTTACTGGGCAAGAAATTAGAATATTCTAGAATATTCAATATTCAATGTTGAAGAGAAGTGGATAAAGCAGTCACCCTTATCTTGTTCTTAATCTTAAAGAGAATCCTTCAGTATCTCACCTCTAGGTATATGTTGGCTGAAGAATTGCTGTACACATGTTTTATCAGCCTAAAAAAAATCTTTTATTGTTTGTTTACTAAGGGCTCTTATAAGTAGACACTGAATTTTAAAAATGCTTTTTGGCAACTATTGAAATAATCATGTCTCTTTTCCTTTAAACAATTCATGTGAGGAAATATATAACTGGACTGCTTTAATGTTAAACAAACTTTGCATCCTAAAATAAAACCAACTTTGTCACATACCCATCTTATACACTGTTGGATGTGGTCTGGTGACATTTTGCTTAAGAATTTTGCATCTATTTCTGTGCATGAGATTGGCCTGATAAATTTGGTGTCAAGATAATTCCAGCTGCAATAAATGAGGTAAGGAGTATTCCCCAGTCAGGAAGGAAGAAAGTTTCCTCTACTCTTCAAGGTTCTTCTGGCTGGTCTAAGAATTAAATTGACCCGAGACATATTAGTGAGAGAAAACCAAACAAAAGTTTAATAACATGTATATATGGGAGAGATTAAGGAAAACTGAGTAACTCACCAAAATGGTTAAAACCCTCATGTTAAATACCATCTGCAGCCAAAGAAAAAAGAGAATGTTGGGAGTAGTGGTTTGGGACTTCAAAGGAGAGAAAGACAATTCACAAGGAGACGGAAAAGCAAATGTTTGGTAAACAAATGCTTGCTGGGCCAGGCAGAAACAATGGGACACAGAAATTTTAACAAGCAGACTTTGCTAGGTTCCTCCCTGTCTACCATACCTGGTTCATACCATAGTTATCTATTGTGCTAGCTCCCTTCCTGGAACAAGTCCTCCATCTACATTCTTTTAGTCAGTTAGAGGAAAGGTCAAAGATTCTTCCTGAGTCTTTGGACCTTAAAAATAAGCAACCTAGGGCTTCCCTAGTGGCACAGTGGTTAAGAATCCACCTGCCAATGCAGGGGACACGGGTTTGATCCCTGGTCCAGGAAGATCCCACATGCCACGGAGCAGCTAAGCCCATGCGCCACAACTAGCGAGCCTGCACTCTAGAGCCCATGAACCACAGCTATTGAGCCCACGTGCCACAACTCCTGAACCCGCACGCCTAGAGCCAGTGTTCTGTAACAAGAGAAGGCACTGCAATGAGAAACCCATGCACTGCAATGGAGAGTAGCCCCTGCTTGCAGCAACTAGAGAAAGCCCACGCACAGCAACGAAGACCCAACGCACCCAAAAATAAATAAATAAAATAAATTTATTTAAAAAAATATCAGCCTAACTTAACCCTCATGCTAAAGAGACACATTTTGGTCTCTTTTGCTCCCCTATACCCACTTTTTCTATTACCAAACATAGTTTGTGTAGGACTGAAATTAATTTATCCTTGAATGTTTTATAGCACGTATTGGTAAATTGTTCTTGGCCTGGAGGTTTATTTGTAGATTTTTCATTACTGTCTTTATTTCCAGTAGTTTTCAAGTATCTTCTTCATTCAATATTGGTAAGTAATTATTTTTCTAGAAATGCATCAATTTCATTGAAGTTTAAAAATGTATTGATATTAAGTTGTTCATAATGTTGCTCTTCATCTTTTTGTGTCTGAAACTTCTGTTATTGTGTCCCTTTATTAATTCATACTAGAGTTTATGTCCTCTTTTTTTTTTTTCTTGGTCAGTTTCACTAGCAGTTTACCTAAAGTTTATAAACTTTTACCCTTGTGGACCTTGTCTGTTTTATCTTTCTTTTATATATCATTAACATTTTGCCATTATTTTTTTCCTTCTACTGTCTTTTTTTATCTTATTTTTATAACTTCTTAGGATGGATGCTCTACTCATTAATTTTCAGCCTTTAAAAAAAATTGTAACACACAAGCATTTTAAACTACGAACTTTCCTCTAATTATGTTCCAAATGCATTGTACATGTTTTGGTACATGATTCTTTTATTATTCTCTAATTCTAAATATTTTCT
This sequence comes from Grampus griseus, assembly GCF_964374135.1. Taxonomy (NCBI): domain Eukaryota; kingdom Metazoa; phylum Chordata; class Mammalia; order Artiodactyla; family Delphinidae; genus Grampus; species Grampus griseus. The sequence continues at coordinate 69,036,963 of NC_139017.1, read as the reverse complement.
AACTTCCCTTATTAGCTCCTCTTTGAACTACTGGTTAGATTATCAACTATTTGTAAGTTTTCAAGTTCCTTTTTGTGACAATTTCTAGCTTAATTACACTGTGGCCTGAGACTGTGGTCTACATTTTAAGAAAATCCAGTTTTAAGAAAAATTTGAGACCAATTCCATGGGCCATACATAGGTTGTCATTTTTTACATGACCCAGGAGTACTTGAAAAGAATGCTTTACCTCAAACTTTTAAATAGTGTTGCTCAAAATCTCTGTATCTTTAATTCCAGTTCTAGGACCTAGTCTGCCGTGCCCCTGGAAAAGGCAGGTGATTCATGAAGTTTTGAACTGGGTCTTTGTGGTGTTCAATCTTTGCTCTGGACAGTGTGCTCACCAGAGGGCAGGGCAGTCTCTGGTCCAAAGAGATGGTGCTGACTTTGTCTTTCAGACCTGAGATCTTCAATGTGGACAGCCAACCACACAGAGGTAAGAGTTTGTTTCCAAGGTTTCTCCAACTTCCAAGAACATCAGCTCACACTCTTTGTGGCATTTCTTACCCTGTATATTCTAACTCTGGCTGGCAATGTCATCATTGTGACTGTAATCCGCATTGACCATCACCTCCACACCCCCATGTACTTCTTTCTAAGTGTCCTCTCCTATCAGACACTTTCTACTCCCTGGTCATCATCCCTCGCATGCTTTCCAGCCTTGTAGGTCTGAGCCAATCCACTTCCCTGGAGGGTTATGGGACTCAGCTTTTTCCTTCCTTGGCTTTGCCATCACCAACTGCCTCCTATTGGCAATAAGGGGGTATGCTTGCTATGCGGCCATCTGCCACTTTATTACTCGATCATCATGAACTGGAGGGTCTGTGCCAGGCTGGCATCCTCAGTCTGTGCCATGGGGTTCTCACTCTCTCTGGTTCAGGCTGTGGCCATTTTCAGACTGCCCTTTTGCAAGGCACTGATTGAGCATTTTTTCTGCAATGTTCAACCTGTGTTGGACTGGCCTGTGCTACCGCAATCATCAATGATATCCTGACCTTAATTATCAGTCTCTTGGTCATTACAGGCCCTGCAACCTCCTCTTCATCTCCTACATCCTCATTATTTCCATCATTCTCAAGATCACCTCAGCTGAGGGCCGGAAGAAGACCTTTGCCATCTGTGCCTCCTACCTCACTGTGGTCATTGTCCACTACGACTGTGCCTTCACTCCCTACCCCAAGCCCAAGTCAGAGAACACCAAGGATGATCTCAGTGACCTACACTGTCATCATACCTTTAGAAAACCCTGTTGTGTGTAGTCTAAGAAACAAAGAAGTCCAGGATGCTCTGTGGAGAGTGGTGGGTAGGAAATCCCTTTCCTAAGATGAAATCCCTACCCAGATAGGTGTGCATGCCTTCCAGGAGGAAGCCTATATAGGTAAAGTTACAGAACCAAGATTTCAAATGATTAGTGAAGTCTCATACATCACGGCCAGGGCAAAAGTGGAGCCGGGGTCTAGCCTCTAATAATTGATTTTCACTTCCTCAACCTTTTGTTAGCATAAATAAAAGCAAAAGTCACTCAAAGACACCCATTGGCTGTATTCCAGTAGATAATTACAAGGTCAGAATGTGATCTAGTGTTTATCTCAAGCTTAAATTTAAAGTGACCAGTCCACTTTTTAATGTGGTATAAACTACATTAAAATCGCCACGCCATTGAATCCTCTTTTAACATAAATTGGATGCTTGAACAAGTGGTCACTAGGGAGGATATTGTGTAGAAATCTAAGTGCCTTGTGCTTTAATAAGATAGGCAAAGCAAAAATATAGATATCTTTTAGGAAATGGGTTTGCAGTGAGCTAAAATCCTTCTAGAGAGAATAGTTTCAAACATGTGGGACTTCAAAGGAAAGGGAACCATGGGGTGGGAAGTGAAGGAGTTAATTGGAGAGAACTCCTAACTGCATATGATGGGCATGCAGCACACATGACTTGGTCTGATGCTTCGCTTCTTCTGGCTAGAGATGAGCCACATAAAGAAGTCCTTGCAGGGCTGAAAGAAGGGTCTCCCTCATGGACAGGATGCACAGCAGGCTCAGAGGAAGAGAAGACTAAGAGAAGACTCAGGGAGCAAACTGCTGAAAGAATGCTGTGAAATTGGCTGAAAAGAAAGAAAAGTTAGAAGCAGATCCAAATTGGAGCTTCCTGTGGTAGGAGAGCAAGAGAAGCCAGAAGTACAAGGGGAGGGTCAGGAGGAGCCAAAGAGAGTTTAGAAAAGGTCCTTCAGGTTGGGTCCTCTCCTGCCCTTTATAAGCTAAGTCACAAAGGCAAAGAAAGAGAATTAAACGGAAATATGAAAAAAGTCAGCATAACACCTTTCTGATAAATTAGGTAATTTCATTAGTCCTGAAAATCTGAAAAGAGTCGACAGTAAAGGATTTTGACATGAAAACTTCCATAAAATTAAAGCAACTGAGTTAGAAATGGAATAATAAAAGGCAATTTACTGCTCCTCACCTTAAAAATATAAAAAAGAATCAGGGTGAACTTTAGACTCAAGTTGTGACACAAGATAGGTGTTGAATCAAACTATAATGATGAAAATTCATAATTACTGAGCAAATAAAAATTATTATACTGATCTATTTATTAAAAGCTACATAAGATACACATGAGTACACAGTATTCTCATTATAAAATATTTTTGAAATATAAAAATATCAAAATCTCTAAAATGATCATGCATTTTATAGGCTATGCATGCAAGCACATAAAAATCTAACTTTAAAACGGTTCTGCAGTTCAGTCTACTTTGTAATTCTGAGCTCCCAATCTGCCTGACAGAAAAAAGTCATCTAGTCTTTTTCATGTAAACTGGGGCAATTTAGTAATTAAGTCATTTTATGAGTAAACAATGAAATTCAAGGTCCTGCTCCTGCCCTTTCTTTCCCATTATCCTCTGGGTGAATCAAGTTCTGGTGCAGGTGAGACAGGCTGGACCTGGGACCTGGGACCCTTTGTTGCAGTGCTTGCACCTGGACAAAACTCTCCTCCAGCAACAGAATACAAAGAAACTATAAGGACCTAAAAATAACTGCACACATGGCAGTCAGGCAATTATGAGCAATAAGATACAAAATGACTGGGACTCCCCTGGTGGTGCAGTGGTTAAGAATCCACCTGCCAACGCAGGGGACATGTGTTCGAGCCCTGGTCTGGGAAGATACCACATGCCGCGGAGCAAATAAGGCCATGCACTACGACTACTGAGCCTGTGCTCTAGAGCCCACGAGTCACAACTACTGAGCCCATGTGCCACAACTACTGAAGCCCACACACCTAGAGCCCGTGCTCTGCAACAAGAGAAGCCACCAAAATGAGAAGCCAGTGCACCGCAATGAAGAGTTGCCCCTTGCTGCAACTAGAGAAAGTCCGTGCGCAGCAACGAAGACCCAACGTAGCCAAAAATAAATAATATAAATAAAAATAAATTCATAAAAAAAAGATACAAAACAACCAAAAACCCAACTTCCACTTCTGAGGTGTCAAGCAAAATCAGGGTCCTGCACATGATTCCTGCACAAAGCACCACCAAGGGGTGCGCAGACCACCTAAGCCACCCCTCTGGCTTGACCCAAGGGTCCACCCCTACCCTCACCCCATTTAAGGGACCAGCTCACCCCCACTCAGGAGCAAGCAAGGGAACCTGCTACTTGCTTTCAGTCCCTTGTGCCACAACACAAGTCCCAATAAAGCCTTGCGTGAATTTCTAGTTTGACCTCTTATCAATTTCTATTGATTAAGGAGTCCAAGAACCCTGGGTTGGTAATAAAGCCTTCTAGTTTTCTTAGCATGGAGGAAGAGGAACCTGATCCATGGTCACTTCCACCTGTCCATGTTGGATTTCTATGTAAATACATGACTCCCGTGGTCATCCTTGTTATCTATTGTGATGACTCTGGTTTTATCATGCTCTTTAATTTCCTGCACTTCATCTTCCTTGTGACTACTCTAGGTCCACTGGCCCTTTCTCAACCACTGCTTGAGGGCAATTGGACATTCAGTTGCACCCTTGACCCTATAATGGAGTAAATAAGACAAAGTGGGGTGTCACCAAGGCATCCACTTGGATGTATCACTCAACTGTTTCTGCTCCACCAGGATTCACGTGTTTTCTGAGGCTGGGAAGTGAGGGACATATCCCTTCTGCTTTATCCGTTGCCACCAGTCCTTCCTTACAGCAGGGTAAACCTGGTCTCTGCTGGTAGATCTAAGAGTGGGCCTTCCCCAATATCCAACTAACTCCAGTGTTATCTTCTCCACAAAGCTGGATACCTTTATTTTATTTTGGCAGAAAAACCTAAATTATTCCTAACTCTGTAGTAGTTTACATTATACATTTCACATACAAAGTACTTTTGGTGCTTAGACTTTTGATATTCAAAATGATTCTTTGTAAACTAAATGTAGCTTTCCTCTCTAGAAAAGTTTGCTAAAGTTAAAAACTATTTCATCTTTTAAGACAAATGTTTTAGTTATGAGTTTAAAAAACTCTTTTTGAAATTCAATTGACCTTTTTTTTCTGGATTCTTTTGGGCTTACCCTTCCCTGGAGCAAATGAAAGTCCTCTGAAACAATGTGAAATATGGAAATAATGTAGAATTTTTATTCTGTTGCATTTATATATTTATTTAATGTGTCAACAACATTAATTATCACAGATTTTTAAAAATGTTTTATTATCTAATAGAGATAGTTACCTGCCATTATTCTTCTTCAGAATATTTTTAGGTGTTTTGCCTGTTTAAATTTTTCATATAAATTTTAGAAGCAGCTTATTTAACTTACACCCCTCCCGAACACACACACATACTCAGCACAGTTACATACATACAAGCGAACCAAACTCTGGTATTATTTTATTGAAATCCTATTGCATTTATTAACTAATTTATGAAAAACTAACATTTTAATGATCTTGAGCCTCCATATTAAAAACATAGTATTATTTTCCATTGGTTTAAGTCTCCTTCTGTTTTTTACTTTTTACATTTCAAAGTGATCAACCATGATAACCCTAGTTACGATGTCACCATACAAAGATGTACATAGTTATGTTCATAACCATGACTCATTTATTTTGCAAATGGAAGTTTGTATCTCAACATCCCTCACCTCTTTCTTTCCTCCTCCCATCCCTTTCCCCTCTGGCAACCACCTGTTTGTTCTCTATGACTCTGTTTCTGTTTTGTTATATCTATTCATTTGTTTTGCTTTCTAGATTCCACATATAAGTGAAATCATACAGTATGTGTTTAACTTCTTTCACTTAGCATAATACCCTCTAGGTCCATCAATGTTGTCACAAATGGCAAGATTTCATTCTTTTTTATGGCTGAATAATATTCCATTGTAAATATTTACCACATCTTCTTTAACCATTCGTCTATTGATGGACACTTAGGTTGCTTCCATATCTTGGCTATTGTAAATAATGCTGTAATGAACACTGGGGGCATGTAACTTTTCTAATTAGTGTTTTTGTTTTCTTCTGGTAAATACTCAGGAGTGGAATTTCTGGGTCAAATGGTAATTCTATTTTTAATTTTTTCAGGAATCTCCATACTGTTTTCCATAGTGGCTCTACCGATTTACATTTCCATTAATAGTGTATGAGGGTTCCCTTTCCTCCACATTCTCACCACCACTTGTTATTTGTTATCTTTTTGATAATAGCCATTCTGACAGGTGTGAGGTAATGTCTCACTGTGGTTTTGATTTGCATTTCCCTGAGGATTAGTGATGCTGAACATCTTTTCATGTGCCTGTTGGCCATTTGTATGTCTTCTTTGGAAAAAATGTCTATTCAGGCCTTCTGTCCATTTTCAGTTGGGTTGTTTGGTTTTTTTTGATGTTGAATTGTATGAACTTTTTAAAAAATCCCTTATTGGATCTATCATTTGTGAATATTTTCTCTTATTCACTAGGTGGCTTTTTCATTTTGCTGATAGTTTCCTTCACTGTGAAAAAGCTTTTAAGCTTGATGTGGTCCCATTTACTTATTTTTGCTTTTGTTGCCCTTGCCTGAGGAGACATATCCAAAAAAAATATCACTAAGATAAATGTCAAAGAGTTTACTACCTATGTTTTCCTCTAAAAGTTTTATGGTTTCAGGTCTTACATTTAAGTCTTTAATCCATTTTGAATTTATTTTTGTGCATGGTATGAGAGCGTAGTCTAGTTTGATTCATTTGCATGTAGCTGTCCTGTTTTCACAAAACCATTTATTGAAGAGGTTGCCCTCTCCCCATTATATATTGCTTTGTTTGTCATAGATTAATTGCCCATATAAGAGTGGGTTGATTTCTGGGCTTTCTATTCTGTTCCACTGATCTATGTGTCTGTCTTGATGACAGCACCATACTGTTTTGATTATTGTAGTTTTGTAATATAATTCAAAATCAGGGAGTATGATACCTCAGCTTTACTCTTCTTTCTCAAGATTGTCTTGGCTATTTGGGGTCTTTTTTGTTTCCATATTTTACACATTTTTCTATAATTTTTTTCTAGAAGTTTTACAGTTTTATTTTTTACATTTAAGTCAATGATCCACTGTGAGGTTTTTGGTAATAAGCTGTGAGATTTAGATCATGATTAAATTTTTGCCTACAGATATCCAATTGCTTCAGTTCAATTTTTTTTAAGGGCTACCATCTTCCATTTTGCACATTTGTCAAAAATCAGTTGAGCGTATTTATGTGCATCAAATTCTGAGTTTTCCACCCTGTTCTAGTGATCTATGTGTCTACTGCTCCACCAATACCACAGTATCTTGGTTAATGTAGATGTATAGTAAATCTTAATTTTGGGTAGAGTGATTCCTCTCACATTATTCTTCTTTATCAGGATTATTTTAGTTTAGGTCTTTAGTCTAAGGCCTGTGCATCTCCATATCAATTTTAGAATAAGCTTGTCTATGTCTACAAAAATGCTTGCCAGGATTTTTATAGGAATTGCATTAAATCTATAGATCAATTTAAGGAAAATTGACAACTTTATAGTGTTGAGTCTTCCAGTTCGTGACCAAAGTATGTCTCTCCATTTAAGTCTTCTTTGATTTTTTTCACCGTCATTTAGTAATTTTTCAGCATACAAATCTTATACATGTTTTGTTAAGCATATACTTAAATGTTTCATTTTCTTTGGAGAAACTGTAAATCAGTGGTCCCCAAACTTTTTGGCACCAGGAACTGGTTTCGTGGAAGACAATCTTTCCACAGACCGGTGTTGGGGGGGGATGGTTTGGGGATGATTCAAGCACATTACATTTATTGTGTATTTTATTTCTATTATTATTACATTGTAATATATAATGAAATAATTATACAACTCACCATAATGCAGAATCAGTGGGAGGCCTGAGCTTGTTTTCACTTGCCACTCACTGATCAGGCTTTGATATGAGCCTGCAAGCAGTTGATTTATTATGGTCTCCACGCAGTCAAACTTCTCTGCTGATGATAATCCGTATTTTCAGCTGCTCCCCAGCACTAGCATCACTGCCTCAGCTCCACCTCAGATCATCAGGCATTAGATTCTCATAAGGAGCACTCAACTTAGATCCCTTGCATGCACGGTTCATAGTAGGGTTCGTGCTCCTATGAGATTCTAATGCCACCGCTGATCTGACAGGAGGTGGAGCTCAGGCAGTAATGCGAGCCATGGGGAGCAGCTGTAAATACAGATGAAGCTTTGCTCACTCTCCCGCTGCTCACCTCCTGCTGAGCAGCCTGGTTCCTAAAAGGCCATGGAGCAGTAGTGGTCCATGGCCCAGGGGTTGGGGACCCCTGCTGTAAATGACATTGTGCTTTTAATCTTGGTTCCCTCATTTTCACTGTTAGTATATAGAAATGTGATTAACTTCCATATGTTGATACTGTATGCTGTAACCTTACCTAACTCACTACTTCTAGGAAGTGTTTTTGTTTTATTTTGCTTTTTCAAATGACTTGGGTCTTTCTACATAGATAATTATGTCACCCACATAAATAGGGGCAGGTTTACGTCTTCCTTTCTGATCTATATGCCTTTTTTTTCCTCTTTGTGTCTTATTACAGTAGGCCGAACTTCCATTACCATGTTAAATAAGAGTGGTGAGAGCAGATATCCTTGCCTTGTCCCTGATTTTAGGAAGGAAGCATCCAGTCTTATGATCCTATTGAACCTTATGATCCTATTGATTTTTTTTGATATGCTCTTTATCAAATTGAGATAATTCCCTTTGATTCTTACTAAGAGTTTTTGTCATATATGGGTGCTGGATTTTGTCAAATGTTTGTCTCTGTCAAGTTCATATAATTATATGATCTTTCACAGGAGTGGCACATTTATTAAAAAAAAAAAGAGGAACAGGAAACATCTAAGTGATTACATAACAAAAGGAGCTTCTTAGTTGAAAGATCCTTGTTAGAAGAGGGAGCATCAAGAACTCAGCAGCTAGTATCAACCTATTCTTCCACTGTCAGCTCTTTGCCAAATTACTGAAAGGGGAGAGAAAATTAGCCTTTGAGGCCATGTCGAGTAGTATTTCCTGACAAGTTTTGTCAGTTCTACCTACAAAACAAATTTATCCATTTCCTTCCATCTCCACTGAAACTGCTCCTATACAGAAACAATCTTCTTTCAGTATCTACCCTCCTTGTTTATTCTTATTCTTTTCCAATCAATTCTCTCCATAACAGCCAAAGTTATCTTTTAAAGATGAAAATCAGATCATGCTCTTCCCCTAATTAAAAATACCCAATGGATTCCCATTGTATTTGGAATATAATTTACTCTCCTCATGATGACCTATAGGCCCTACCTGTCCTTGTCACTCCATGCCATTAAGAATGACCTCATCTCTTATGTCTAACCTCTTACCTACTAGTCCGGTAACTAACAACATAGGTTTATTCCCACTTAGGAACTTTATACTTGCTATTCCTTCAGTCTAGAGTGCTCTTTTTCTCCAGATTCCCATTCATTCATTTATGCATGTTCATTCTCTATCATTCAAGCCTCAACTAAAATGAGAAGTAATCTTTAGGGATTCCTTCCTTGATCACTTCATCTACTGTAATCCCATCAATGTGGGCACTCTATTAGGTGTTTTATGGGTTTTTTTGTTTTGTTTTGGTTTTTTAGCACTTATCAGTACCTAAAACAAAACAGGAAGGTTGAAAATAAGGGATAGAAAACTGTATTCCAGGCAAATACCAAACAGAGGAGAGCAAAAATCACTAACAAAAACAAACAAGCAGTCAACGAAGCAAAGTTCCTACTGTCACAGAACTTATTTTCCAAGAGGAACATAGATGATTTTAAAAGTATATAAGTTATATGTACTGTTATTTTGGGAAATGATAGTGTTTGGAGAAAAAGCAAAAGGAAGAAAGGACAAAAGGATAGTCATCCCTGGCAGCAGGAAACAGTAGCCCATTTAGATCAGGTGGTCGGGAAAGGTGATGTTTGAGCAGAAGAATGAATGAAGGAGTGAGTGAGCCACATAGAATAAAGAGTGCTCCAAGCTAAGATAAGATCTGGGGAGAGGTTAACCTTGGCATGTGTGAGGAACAAAAAATAGGCCAGTGTGGCTGGAGGGTAATGACCAAGGCAATTAAGGGGAAGATTGAAACTGTGGTCTTATAAGCTATGGTAAGGACTTTGAATTTTATTCTAAGAGGGTTAAAAATTCATTGTAGAGTCATCTGAGCAAAGGGGCTACCTGATTTGATTTAGACATTAAAATCTTTACTCTGACTGCTACTGTAATCAACCCCCAGACCCAAAGGAGAAGCAGGGAGAGGCCAGTCAGGACCTTGCTGCTGTGGTCCAAGTTAGAGGTGATGGCAGCTTGGAACAAAATGTCCCTTTGAGTGAAGAGTTTGTCGGCTCAGCTGGGGACATGTTCTATTTGAGATGCTGAGGAGATATTCAAGAAGAGAAAATGAGATGACTGTTGAACATACAACTTTGGAGTTTGAAAAGAAGTATGGAGTGGAGATTTAAGTTTGGAAATTGTTTAAAGCCAGAAGAGGAAGTGATCACTAGGTTGCAACTGTAAATACAGAAGTGGTTTGTGGCTGAAACTTGAGGTAGTCCAACATCACGAGATCGAGGAGAAAAGAAAAATGACATTGGAAGGGGAAAATATGAAAACTAAAAAAGTGTGTGTCCTGGAAACCACATGAAAGAGATTTCCAAGGAAGAGAAATTAGTCAATTGGGTCCAATGCTGCCAATATGCCAAGTACATTGTGTTAGAATTGATTGTTAGATTTGGCAATATGAGGTGTTTGGTCTCATCAAAAAAATCTGTATGAGAGATGGTGATAAAATCCTGTTTAGTGTGAATTCAAGAGAACAAAGGAGAGAAACTGAAGACAATGCAATTCCTTCAAAGAGTTTTGATGTAAAAGGGAGCAAATAAATGAACCCATAGCTGGAGAAGGATACGGGATCACAGGAAGGTTGTTTTTATTGGCCTTTATGTTTGTTCTTTTAGGATGAGGAAAATTACAAGCAAATAAGTTTGTAAATGAAAGTGATCTAATGCAAATTTGATGATTCAAAAGACACAGAGGAAAACTGCTAAAGCAAAGTCCTCAGTAAGGGAAAGGCGATTGGAGTACAGTGCACAAGTGCATAGATGGTCTTGTTCGATGTATACAGAGTGCTCCCCACAGTGAGAGTATACGAGGATTGGTACTGAGCACAGATGCACATGGTTGGGTTGATGTGTTGGTGGGACTACATGGAAGATCTCTCCTAACTGCTTTAATTGTTCTTAATGAAACAGAAAATAAAGTCATGTGCTTAAAAAAGGATAAGGAAGAATCTTTGGAAGTTAGAGAATAGAAAAGAATGTGTGAAAAGTGCAAAGAGGGTGAGAGAAAAAATGGTAGGCAGGAATACAGAGGGGTTCCCCAGTAACATCAAGACCCCACTTAGTGTTAAATGTTATGAATTCTAAGTAAGACCAGTTATCATAAGAATATATTTTCCACCAGTGAAGTTCAGCTGCATGGGTGCTCTGCACAAGAGGAAAATTTGATTTAACCAAGATTGGTATTATGCCAGGTAAGACAGGTGCACGTGAATTAAACGTGAATGCAATGAAATGATAGTCTGTGTAATTTTAACAGGGTAGAGAGGACAAAAGGGGGCAGTAACATGGAACTTTGAAAATGACAGAAATAAACATAGATATAAAATGTAGGGCTTTATAAATTGAGGAATTATTTAGATTAAGATACCAGTGAGAATGAACTGGAAAAATAAGTGATGGAAATAATAGTTCTTTAGAAAATATAATGGAAAAAGATATCTCATTCCTAAATGAAACAAAACAGATCAAATACATGGAAATAGAAAATACTCATTTTCTTTTTTTTTTGTTTTTTGTTTTTTGTTTTTGTGGTACACAGGCCTCTCACTGTTGTGGCCTCTCCCATCGTGGAGCACAGGCTCTGGACGCACAGGCCCAGCAGCCACGGCTCACAGGCCCAGCTGCTCCGCGGCACGTGGGATCCTCCTGGACCGGGGCACAAACCCGTGTCCCCTGCATCGGCAGGCGGACTCCCACTGCACCACCAGGGAAGCACAAAAATACTCATTTTCTACATGAAGAATATTTTAAAACCCTACTGAAACACATAAAAGAAGACAAACATTACCATTTAAATCTTGCTTTGGGTAGAAAGCCTCAGTATTATAGACTAAAGATGTTTATTCTTAAATTTCTGTGAATACAATGAAAAATCAATAAAAATACCATTAATTGTTAAATGTGAGAATAACTGGGGAAATTCCAAACAAGAATAATTGGGGGGAGGCAGATTTAGCATACGGTAGCATAATGTAGTAAAAATATGAGATGTTTGTATTATTTGATATATGGTGTTGAGACAATGGCCTAGTTATAGGTAATAATAAAAGGTGCATCTGATTTCATTTTAAGAAGTACATCTTTGTTTCTTACAACCAATTTGATTCCAGATGAATCAAATACTGAAACATAAAAAGTATAGAAGACATGGGTACTTAAAAAAATAATGTTGGAGTTAGGAAGGCCTTGATAAACACATAAATAAAATGCTAATAAAATTTCAAACTCACAAACTCAGTAATAATGATAAACAGAAGAAAAATACTGCAACATGTATAATAAAAGGCATATTTCCTTATTAGAGAACTCTTACAAGAAAATGATGACAGAATATGAAAAATGAGCAAGGTATGTAAATGGACATTCACAGCAAATGAAGTACAAATGATTAATAAGTATATGAAAAGTGTGTAAATTAATACATCTTATTTTGGTTTCAGTTTGGTAATAGTTATTAAGTTTTTGAATGCACATATCACTAAGAAGTCTTACTTTCAGGAATGTATCCTACAGATGTGCTCCCAGAAGTGTACAATTATATGTGAACTTTATATATAAAGTGATTTTCTTTATAATACCCTTTAAAAATGCCCAAAACTGCAAACAGTCTATATATCCATGGATATTTAGAATAGGGTAAATAAATTATGTTATACTCTTACCTTACTATATGCAATTGTTCAAATGAATGATAAAAACCTTCATGTATTGTTTTGTAAAGACATCTCGAATGTATTGTTATGTGAAAAAGCAAGTCATATAACAGTACACAGAATACAGTCCATTTGGATTACAAAAAAGGAAACACACACACACACACACATACACAGGTATACGCAGAGAACATTCCTAAATTCTATTTAGTAGGTTTGGTTTTATCTTATTTTCTTATTTTCTACATTACACTAAAGCCTGTTTGACTGTTTTGCATACAACTCCATCTGCTTTATTTGTTCAAGAGAGGATGTCACTCAGCTGTTTGATAGCTTTGTCCAAAAGGAAGAGTGCACCTCTCTTACATGGTCAGAGAAACAAAGCAGCTAGAGATGTATGTGTATGTCGTTGTGTATTTGTGTACTTGTGTGTGTGTGTGTGTGTGTATGTGTGTGTTTAAAATTGGAGAAACTCAACCAAAATCAGTGTTTCCAAAAAGTGATAGAATGTAATGAAAAGTTCATCCCCTTTGCAATATTTTCAATATTAATTTCAACACCTAATTAAAATTTTCAGAGCTTTTCTAAAGTGAATTACTCTTTTTTTTTGAATTTTTGAATTTTATTTATTTTTTTATACAACAGGTTCTTATTAGTCATCCATTTTATACACATCAGTGTATACAAGTCAATCCCAATCTCCCAATTCATCCCACCACCACCCCCAACCTCTGCCACTTTCCCCCCTTGGTGTCCATATATTTGTTCTCTACATCTGTGTCTCAGTTTCTCCCCTGCAAACTGGTTCATCTGTACCATTTTTCTAGGTTCCACATATATGTGTTAATATATATTTGTTTTACTCTTTCTGACTTACTTCACTCTGTATGACAGTCTCTAGATGCATCCACATCTCAAACAAATGAACAAATTTCATTCCTTTTTATGGCTGAGTAATATTCCATTGTATATATGTACCACATCTTCTTTTTTATTTTTTTATTACTATTTTTTTACATCTTTATTGGAGTATAATTACTTTACAATGGTGTGTTAGTTTCTGCTTTACAACAAAATGAATCAGTTATACATATACATATGTTCCCATATCTCTTCCCTCTTGCGTCTCCCTCCCTCCCACCCTCCCTATCCCACCCCTCTAGGTGGTCACAAAGCACCGAGCTGATCTCCCTGTGCTATGCGGTTGCTTCCCACTAGCTATCTATTTTACGTTTGGTAGTGTATATATGTCCATGCCACTCTCTCACTTTGTCACAGCTTACCCTTCCCCCTCCTCATATCCTCAAGTCCATTCTGTAGTAGGTTTGTGCCTTTATTCCCATCTTACCCCTAGGTTCTTCATGACATTTTTTTTTCTCAGATTCCATATATATGTGTTAGCATATGGTATTTGTCTTTCTCTTTCTGACTTACTTCACTCTGTATGACAGACTCTAGGTCCATCTACCTCACTACAAATAACTCAATTTCGTTTCTTTTTATGGCTGAGTAATATTCCATTGTATATATGTACCACATCTTCTTTATCCATTCGTCGGTTGATGGGCATTTAGGTTGCTTCCGTGACCTGGCTATTGTAAATAGTGCTGCAATGAATATTGGGGTGCATGTGTCTTTTTGAATTATGGTTTTCTCTGGGAATATGCCCAGTAGTGGGATTGCTGGGTCATATGGTAATTCTATTTTTAGTTTTTTAAGGAAACTCTATATTGTTCTCCGTAGTGGCTGTATCAATTTACATTCCCACCAACGGTGCGAGAGGGTTCCCTTTTCTCCACACCCTCTGCAGCATTTGTTGTTTGTAGATTTTCTGATGATGCCCATTCTAACTGGTGTGAGGTGATACCTCACTGTAGTTTTGATTTACATTTCTCTAATAATTAGTGATGTTGAGCAACTCTTCATGTGCTTCTTGGCCATCTGTATGTCTTCTTTGGAGAAATGTCTATTTAGGTCTTCTGCCCATTTTTGGATTGGGTTGTTTTTTTAATATTGAGTTGCATGAGCTGTTTATATATTTTGGAGATTAATCCTTTGTCTGTTGATTCATTTGCAAATATTTTCTCCCATTCTGAGGGCTGTCTTTTTGTCTTGTTTATGGTTTCCTTTGCTGTGCAAAAGCTTTGAAGTTTCATTAGGTCCCATTTGTTTATTTTTTTTTTTATTTCCATTGCTCTAGGAGGTGGATCAAAAAAGATCTTGCTGTGATTTATGTCAAAGAGTGTTCTTCCTATGTTTTCCTCTAAGAGTTTTATAGTGTCCGGTCTTACATTTAGGTCTCTAATCAATTTTGAGTTTATTTTTGTGTGTGGTGTTAGGGAATGTTCTAATTTCATTCTTTCACATGTAGCTGTCCAGTTTCCCCAGCACCACTTATTGAAGAGACTGTCTTTACTCCATTGTATATCCTTTCCTCCTTTGTCAGAGATTAGTTGACCATAGGTGTGTGGATTTATCTTTGGGCTTTCTATCTTGTTCCATTGGTCTATATTTCTGTTTTTGTGTCAGTACGTTATTGTCTTGATTCCTGTAGCTTTGTAGTATAGTCTGAAGTCAGGGAGTCTGACTCCTCTAGCTCCATTTTTTTTCCTCAAGACTGCTTTGGCTATTCGAGGTCTTTTGTGTCTTCATACAAATTTTAAGATTTGTTCTAGTTCCGTAAATGGCCATTGGTAATCTGATATGGATTGCATTGAATCTGTAGATTGCTTTGGGTAGTATAGTCATTTTCACAATATCGATTCTTCCAATCCAAGAACATGGTATATCTCTCCATTTGTTGGTATCATCTTTAATTTCTTTCATCAGTGTCTTATAGTTTTCTGTATACAGGTCTTTTGTCTTCCTAGGTAGGTTTATTCCTAGGTTTGTTATTCTTTTTGTTGCAATGGTAAATGGGAGTGTTTCCTTAATTTCTCTTTCAGATTTTTCACCATTAGTGTATAGGAATGCAAGAGATTTCTGTGCATTAATCTTGTATCCTGCAGCTTTACCAAATTCATTGATTAGATCTAGTAGTTTTCTGGTGGCATCTGTAGGACTTTCTATGTATAGTATCATGTCATCAGCAAACAGTGACAGCTTTACTTCTTTTCCTTCTCTGATTGTTGTGGCTAGGACTTCCAAAACTATGTTGAGTAATAGTGGTAGAGTGTGCAACCTTGTCTTGTTCCTGATCTTAGAGGAAATGCTTTCAGTTTTTCACCATTGAGAATGATGTTTGCTGTGGGTTTGTCTTATATGGCCTTTATTATGTTGAGGTAGGTTCTCTCTATGCCTACTTTCTGGAGAGTTTTTATCATAAATGGGTGTTGAATTTTGTCAAAAGCTTTTTCTGCATCTACTGAGATGATAATATGGTTTTTATCCTTCAATTTGTTAATATGGTGTATCACATTGATTGGTTTGCGTGTATTGAAGAATCCTTGCATCCCTGGGATAAATCCCACTTGATCATGGTGTATGATCCTTTTAATGTGTTGTTGGATTTGTTTGCTATTATTTGGTTGAGGATTTTTGCATCTATATTCATCAGTGATATTGGTCTATAATTTTCTTTTTTTGTAGTATCTTTGTCTGGTTTTGGCATCAGGGTGATGATGGCCTCATAGAATGAGTTTGGGAGTGTTCCTTCCTCTGCAATTTTTTGGAAGAGTTCGAGAAGGATGGGTATTAGCTCTTCTCTAAATGTTTGATAGAATTCACCTGTGAAGCCATCTGGTCCTGTACTTTTGTTTGTTGGAAGATTTTTAATCACAGTTTCAGTTTCATTACTTGTGATAGGTCTGTTCATATTTTCTATTTCTTCCTGGTTCAGTCTTGGAAGTTTATACCTTTCTAAGAATTTGTCCATTTCTTCCAGGTTGTCCATTTTATTGGCATAGAGTTGCTTGTAGTAGTCAGGTTTGGTTTTAGATATGGCAAGAATTAGTAATTTATAAAAAAATTCTGTGTATTTTAGACTTGAACTAATATGCAAATATACTGAAAATAATAGGTTTCTTATCATTGGGAAAAGAAGTGAGAAAGGGGGAACACTAGAACACAGTCTGAGATATTAGTTTAGAATTGGAGGTATCATTATAAATCATGGTTGTTAAGATATAAATATTAATACACCCCCCCATTTTCTAGCTTTAGAGTCTAAAATTAAATATACAGCAGTGGCAATAAGTACACCTAGCACCCAGATCTTGGTTTCTAAATACAATTCTCCACTGAAAGACACCATAGCTTCTCAGAGAAATGGCTGATTCTGGGAACAGTGCAGGGAAAGTACAAGATGAGCCTGGAACGTCTCTATCTTGAGGTTAAAGAAGTGCTCAAAGAAGAGACTGGTGGTTGCCAGTGAATGGGGTCAAAATGGGTGAATGGGGTCAAAAGGTATAAACTTCCAGTTATAAAATAAGTCAGCCATGGGGATGTAATGTACAGCATGGTGACTATAATTAATAATACTGTATTGCATATTTGAAAGTTATGAAGAGATTAAATCTTAAAAGTTCTCATCACAAGAAAAAAAGAATTTATAACTAGGTATGGTGATGGATTTTAACTAGACTTATCGTGGTGAACATTTCATAACATACACAAATACCAAATTATTATACTGTACACCTGAAACTAATATAGTTATATATCGATTATACCTCAATTAAAAATAAAACTGCTCAAAGAATAATGGAGACATGTCAAAAGAACAAAGGAGCCAGACTAATGCAGTTCCCACTTGCCAATTCTGTGATGATTTGAACATCAACATAAATAATGTTAATAGTAACTAACATTATCTCATAGTACCTATATTATCTAAGTCTACTAGTATCTAAATAGTACCTCTTTCTTACAGAATATCAGTCTATAAGAGAAATGATGGAGTTAGGAAATCATCAATGGATCCTAAAACCAGAGCGTGAAAGTTTGATGAGGAACAGGATATTAATCTCAATATATCACTCTACAAATTATGTATATAAAAAGGGAAAATAATAAGTTTACAGTGGAGAAACCTAGTGGACACCACCTTAAACAAGTTAACATCACTAATATTAGGACAAATTGACATCACGTGGTTCCTGGTATGATGCACTGAGAATGATACATCACTTTCACGATATTCTTACTAAAAATTCAAAATTTAAATCTAGTCATGAAGGATATTAAATCAGAGTAAGTACAAAGAAGGGAAAGAAGTGAAACAGAATCAAAGTTAAGTGCAAGGGGAAAATGATGAACTCTTCAGATAAATTCAAACTGAGAGACGTTCCATAAAATATCTGGCCTGTACTTTTCAGAAGTATCAAGGTAGAGAATGACAAAAGAAAAGTAAGGTACTGTTTCAGATAAAAAGGCACTAGAGAAACAGGAAAACAAATATGTAAAGGGTAATCTTGGATTGGATACTAAACTACAAAAAAAAATTTTGCTATAAAGGACATTATGAGATAATAGGGTAATTTAAATATGATTTGTGGATTAGGTAATAGTATTGTTGTATTTGATATTAATGTGTATGTGGCTCTCTCTGTATATATATATACATGTATATGTATACACTGATTTTTAATAATTATACTGTGATTACATAAGAGAATGAGCTTCTTCCTAGGGAATACACACTAAAATTTAGGAGTAAAGTGACACAATGGCTTCAACTTACTCTCAAGTGATTCGGAAAAAAGTTAGATAGATAGATAGATACAGATAGATTATAGATGAAAGAAGAGAATGATAAAGTAAGTGGGACAAAATGTGAATAATTGGGCTACCTGGACAAAGACATTTAGGAGTTTTTGTAGTACTCCTGCAACTTTTCTATAAGTCTGCAATTGTATATTTAAAAAGTTTCAAAAAAGTGAAAAAAATATTACAATTTCTTTATAGATATTTGTGCAGGAAAGGGTTAAGTCAGAAGTCCTGGGCTGCTCAAATCCTGCACATTCCCAAGAAAGGCTTGTGTTTAGGACTGGACCTCGGCCAGCTCATGGGAGATGAGCTCTGAGCTCTTGAATTAATTCTGCTTGATAAATGTTTTGATATGTCAGAGGCCTTGAACCACAGATATTTGCTTGATCAGATCATTTATGCTAAAAGTGTGATTTATGGTGAACACCTGTTTTTGTTCCGAAGGGCTGGAGTCTGAGTACCTGAGGTCAGTAATGCAGGTTATTACATGCCTAACGTTACTGACTCCCAATAAAAAGCCTGACAGCAAGGCTCAGGTGAGCTTCCCTGGTCAACAACACTTTGTACCTATGGTCACTTTGCATTGTTGCTGAGAAAATTACTCATGTCCATGTGACTCCCCTGGGGGAGAACATTTGGAAGTTTATGCTTTGTTTCTCCTAGACTTTGCCCCCATGGACCTTTTTCCCCTTTGTTAATTTTAATTTGTGCCCTTTTGCTGTAATAAACTATAACCATGACTGTAACAGTTTTTCTGTACCCTGTGAATCCTTCTAAGAGTACCACCTAGCTGGATAGTGATCTTGAGGACTGACAACAAAAATTAAAGCATTTAAATAAATAGAGAGAGAGCCTATATCAGTTCATCCCTAATGATTTTTTAGTTTAATGCAATTCCAAAAACCTGATCTAAAATTTGTATGGAAAGGTAAAGATCCAGCTACATAAAAATAAAAGAAGATAAGAGGGGTTGATCTCCCTGATAACTAAGATTCATTATAAAGTTATAGTTGTTAAGACAGTGTAATCTGGGTACATGGAATAAAACTGACCAATGGAGCAGAATGGAGTGGCTAAACTGACCAATGCTTATAAAGATTTATAATGTATAACAGAGATAAAATTGTAGACCAGTGGGGAAAGGAAGGACTCTTCAAACAGCTGATAGAACTGGATATCCAGTTGAAAAAAGAGAAATGAATTTGGACATCTATCTTACCACATACACAAAAATCAAATCCAGATGGATTTAAATATGAAAAGTATATTAATAGGCTTAGAAGAAAATAAAAGCGACTATTCTGACACTGAGGTAGAAATTTCTTTTTCCAAGGAAGATGCAAAATTGCTAACAAAAAAGACCAGAATGATAAATTTGGCTCCATTAAAATAATTTTTGTTCCATAAAAAGAACCATAAAGAAGTGAAAAGACAAGCCACAAAGTGGTAGAAAATATTTGCATAACATATTAAGGACAAGAGTTTGGTGTCCAGGGTACATATAAAGCTGCTACAGTTGAATAAAAAAAACACAAACAACCCAATGGAAACGTGGATAAAGACATGAAAAGTACTTTGCAGAAGACAGAACAGTCATAGCCAATAAACTTTGAAAAGATGTTCAACCTCTTGTTATTCAGGAAAATGTAAATTAAAACCACAACCATGTCACACCTACTAGCTTGACAGAAATTAGCAAGTCTAATAACAAGGAGGAAAGGATGTAGATCAACTGGAACTTCTCTTATTCTTCACCTGTCACAGTGTAAATTGGTACAACCAATACAAAATTCGATTTAGTATTATCTTGTAAAGTTGAAACTTTTTATATTCCATGAGCTAATAATTTATTGAAAGGATATAAACCTTAGAGGAACTTGTGCACATTTAATCAAGAAAGTATGCAGTAAAATATTTGAAACATTACAATTTATAATAACAAAAATCTGGAAACAACCCCATTATCCCACACCAGGACAATGGACAAAAAACACTGCGGTATATTCACATGATGGAATAGCGTAAGGCAGTTAAATTAATAAACTATAGCTCCATTCTGGATCTTAGAAAAGGAACACTGAATTTTTTAAAAAACAAGTCTCAAAAAACTGTATACAGTATATCATTTTTATAAAGCTCAAGAACAGAACTAAAAAATGTATTGTTTAAACACACATACACATATAATAAAGGTATAAAATAAGTAAAATGAAAATAAACATAAAAATCAGGATAGTAGTAACTGTTGGGGCTGAGGGTGAGAGTAGGGGGGTGCAGTGCAAAGAAATAAGGAAGTGGGAAAAATGAGAATTACCTAAGTGATTCTTGAGTCGAGTAGTTCCTGAGTCGAGTGATGGGATTCCAAATGTTTATTTTATTGTTATGCATCTCGACATATTTTAAACATAGTGTTTTATAAGTATGATATGCTATATTAAATATGATAAATACTTTTTAAATAAAGAAAGATCATAACATACACCAAATGTAACATATACAAAAGCCCATAGGCAAATCGCAACCAGTAGCTTCAAAATCTTCTTGTCAGCCAAGGCAGAGTTTTGTTAATTTTGAAATTGTTTAGAACTTTGGTTTGCCTTTCCAGTTATCATGTAATGCACTAAATATATACCTATTTTACTTTATAACTCATTAATGTCATCTCAAGTGTCTAACGTTAGATTAGCAGAAGATCTAGATTCTTCTTTTTTTTTGGTGGTGGTGGTGGGGGAGGAGTTGTTCACATTTCCCCTTCATTTTTCCAAGAATCCCTGGAACTTAAGCATTTCAAAAAGAGTGGTCAGGAAGGAACAAAATTGGGTCATCTGTAGGACATGGATGGACCTAGAGACTGTCATAAAGAGTGAAGTAAGTCAGAAAGAGAAAAACAAATATCGTATATTAACGCATATACGTGGAAGCTAGAAAAATGGTACAGATGAACTGGTTTGCAAGGCAGAAATAGAGATACAGATGTAGAGAACAAACATGTGGACACCAAGGGGGCAAAGAGGGCGAGTAGGATGAATTGGGAGATTGGGATTGACATATATACACTAATATGTATAAAATAGATAACTAATGAGAACCTGCTGTATAGCACAAGGAACTCCACTTTAGGGTACAGTAGAAACTAACAACATTGTAAAACAACCATACCCCAATTAAAAAAAAAAAAACTGATCAGTGAGTGGCAAATGAAAACAAGCTCAGAGCTCCCACTGATTATGGTGAGTTGTATAATTATTTCATTATATATTACAATGTAATAATAATAGAAATAAAGTGCACAATAAATGTAAAAAAATACTTAATATTCCTCAGAACTAAAAAAAAAAAAAAAAAAAAAAAAAAAAAAAAAGAGTTGTCAGGTTTACAGAAACACCTAAGTAGGGAAAGCCTGGAGTTTGCTTAGTCTAATTTTTATTTTGTTTCCTGTTTCCCTTTGAGGACAACGAGCCTAACCTGTTCAAGAGAAGATTCTGGACATTTGCTAATTCACTATAGCAAATAGACTGTATTTTCAAAAACTGGACGCAGTTATCTCCCATTCTGTATGCTCTCCTATTAGTGTGCTGCACCCCCATTACAAAGCAAAGTCTGTACGCCTCCCCTTGAGACTGGGCATGTCTCTGTGACTGACTGGACAATTATGGTGGTGTGAAAGTCATGCTTTTGACATCCTGACTTTTGAGACCAGGACATAAAGGATCATACAGTTTCTGTCGGGCTCTTTGTCTTGGGGTGCTTGCTCTTGGAATCCACAGCACAGGCTGTGAGGAAGCCCAGGCTACTTGGAGAGGCTAGGTGTAGGTATTTCAGTCAACAGCCAGCATTGACTGACGACGTGAGTGAGCAAACTCCCGCTAACTCCTGACCACAGCTACATGGGAGACCCGATGTGAGAAGAGCCTCACTGAGACCAGTCTCCCAGAGATGGATGATGAAGGACTGCTGTTGCTTTATGACTCTAAGTTCAAGTAGTTTGTTATGCCGCTAACTGGAACATCCAAGTTTCAGTACAAGCAAGAACGGATGTGGACAACTACAGCCATGCATGTGGACAAGCCTACCCACAAAATGCTAGGCTGAGGTTAAGGCACCCAGGGACACAGTGCCCAGGAATACAGCACTTCCCTTAGCTCAGCCCTTCAGTTGTTCTCACAGCCATACCCAGAGAGACCTGCTAGCCAGGAGTCAGGTTGTTTGGCCATCAACCTCCTAACAGAACCCTAACCACTGTCCTTCCTCTCCTGATTATCCATAAACCTAGGATTCTGCTAGATTTCCTTTTCAGCTCTTAAAACAAAAAGATACCTCCTCAGGAAAAATAAGGTCACTAGTGTATCCTCTAACAGCATGGTCTCCTAATTTTTCACAGAGAGCTCAGATTGTAACAGTATAAAGTTCTTCCTACCCTGATTGTGTGTTGCTAGAGCTGTCTTGATTGTCTTCTATGAAAGAGGCTTTCTACCTTCTTCCTACTGGGGGCAGGGAGCCTCTTCATGCCTCAATGCTGATTTGTGTTTGCAATGATATCTAGAGTGACAAATTGGCTCTTCTCTCACTAGAGCAGAGAAAAAAAAAAGTTTAATCACAGGGGTGGTCCCAAAATGGAAGACTATCCAATCATACTTTGACCACAAAACACTGAAGGCTATAATGGCTATGAAGATACTACTCAGCTGCAAATAGCCAGGAAAAGAAGTTGAGACGTTAACTTCATTAATGAAAAGTTTTGAGTTTTCTAAGAAACCCTGATTTGGCTAGCATTTCCTCTTATGTCTCTGAAACTGATATGGATAAGAGCAAATATTATAAACTTCTTCATGTTTGCTATAAACCTTTATTTCTATAGTTTTCTAAATTTAAAAGCTACCACAAATTCAGTAGAGAAGGAGAAGCAGGAATACCAAAAAAAACCCCAAAAAACAAAAAAACCAACCCCCCCCCCGCCACTTAACCAAAAAACAAACCAAGTACAAGGGGTATTTTTTAAGTTTATCAAGGTATGAATGCAGGCACTTCATTTTTTCGCCATGTGTGGAAAAATTAACTTAGAGAATTGTCAGGATCTGGCCATGAGATAGATAAGGTACATGTTGTTAAATTAACTAAACAAGGAGGCCATCAAACTGAGGGGCCTCCAATGCCATGGCAGCCTATGTAAACAAACTAAAATCTAAGGCTGGAAATGCCTCCAGGTTATAAAATCAAAGCCTCAGGACAACCAATCACAAAAAGCCAACCAGGCTTTAAGCTACAGCCAGTCATTACTCTCCTTACTTTGCCTCTCCTTTTTCTTTATAGAAGTCTCTACCTGAGTTCCTGGCCCTGGGACACCCCTAACAACTTCTGGTTTGGCACTGCCCAATTTGCATTGATTTTTGTTAAAAAAAAAAAAAAAGCTTAAAATTTTTAATATGCCTCAGTTTGTCTTTTACCAATATAAAAGAGGAAAATAGTGAGAATAAGATGCTCCTAGGGGGAGAAAAAATGCCTGGACTTGGGGCTGGTAAACCAGTGTGGAGGTAACCCCAGACTGGGCTTGTGAAGCTCTGTGCATTTAACTATTTTCTTGGACAGGCCTGTGGTATGAAATCCTGGCTCAGGTTTCTTTAGACACAGACAGTGGTCTCCTGGCCTTCTGCAGAGGTCTCTACTGTCTATTGAGCTTTTGGTCTACCATTTCTGAATCCCACAATAGGACAGAAACAATAGCCAGATTGACTGTTTTAGTTCTAGAAAAGAAGACGAAGAAGAAAGAAAAAAAGATATTGAGCAGGGTTCTTGACTACAGGGAGAGCTGCATAGTTTCCTGGAATCCAAGACAGAGGCTCTTAGCTAGAGCTCACTTGGGCTTTGTAACCATGGTTTTCCAAGGCCCAACTATATAAAAATAGAATATTTATTTAAAAAACAAAACCTGACAAATAAGCCACTGCTGTTTCTACTTGCAGTGCAAAGTGCCATGAGAGTCCCAAAGCACAAACCCATATAATCTGGTAAATGTGCCCTCTATGTAACAAGGTCCCTGGGCACCGGCCGTCTGCTTGCTTCTAGCCCCAGGGTGACTCTCGAGGGTGCTCAGGGAATGTCACCCAGAAACCTTGAGAGATGATCCCCAGAGAGCCTTTCTTGGGTGTCAAAAGCTCCTCCCCCAGCTGGAGAGAATATCTAGTATCTGAGGAGCCCCCTGTAACTTTCCTTTTACCTCCAGCCCTAGACTGGCCCTAAAGCAGGCAGAAGGATCACGTTCAGGTGCCTTTGTTTCATGACCTTGATTTGTGAATACTTGTGACCAATGGGCCACGTTTCTGATCTCTACCTCCATTTTTCTGTTGAGCCACAGATTTGCAGGAAGAAAAGTAAGTGAGATTTGGGAAAAGACTTCAGTCATTTACAGAGGTAGCCACATACGGAATAAAATACACGTATGGGTTTTATTGTTGTTAAAGGGTCAAATTATATTAAGCTGGAAAGGGTCCAGGTGTATATGAATTTTTGTTCTTCTTTAGCCTTAATTTACCACTTTCAAAGATCCTCTGCTAATCCTAAGGAATAATGACTTCCAGAATTAAAGACTATCTTGACTAATACGGTAATAAAGAATGTGGCTCTGCTACTTAGCAGCTATGTTTCCTTGTCTATATTCTTGTCTTCACACAAATCATAATCCACAGAGACACTATTTATAAAGCCTCATAGGATACATTTACAGTTACTTACCATGGTACACACATCAAGCCAAACAACTTTCCCTGTTAAGAAATGGTCCCTGACGTCTAACATAAAAGTTTTCTTTCAACCTCATACCATTTCTTTTCATATCATGCTCGGAGGGGTTGAAGTGTAACTGTGCAGTAATCCCTTATAAATACCGTTTTGTAGATTTCCTTTATTTAAAATGTTATATTTCTGAAAAATAGATTAATCTTAAAAGCACTAAAGAAGTTTGCCTTTGAAATTTACCCAATAGTGAGTCATTTTTCAATGTGGCTAATTTGTTTTACTTCCAGCAAAATGCACTTTTTAGGCAACTCCATGTATTCTATTATTAAATTTATTTTTATAGCTAACCTGTTACATAATTATATGTTTGTTTAGGAATAGGGTAAAAGCTACTAGAAAAGTTACACTACCAGTATATTTTCCAATTAGATGTTCATAGTGTTAGCTTTCTTCTAGAGTTATAATTCCAATGTTAAAATTCAGCCCAGTTCTTTAATTGTTTGTTGCTGTCACAGGCATAGACAGAGGGAAAGGAGACAGAGGTTAAAAAACATTGAAAACTCCTCTTCTTTGAAGAAGAGCTCGCTGTGGTGCCCCAGCACTCTGCTTTCTAACAGGCAATTTGTTTGATGGACCAGTTACCTGCAACAAGTCCATCAGCAGACATTGTGCCCTACATTGCAGTTGTCATAGGGTTATAAAGAGTTGAAATACTTGGTCCTTACTCTCAAAGACTATATAATATAGCCATGATGGGGACAGTTCTATGATGCAGTTTTGTGTAATGGGAGGAACAATGGACACAGGATCAGAAGACATGAGTTCAAGTCTTGATTTTCATCCTTTGACACCTGTGTGTCCACGGGCAGTTACCTAAACGGAGCTGATCCTCAGTCTCTGCTTCTGAAGAGAAACAATAATCCTCGCCCTCCCTGTTCCATTGGATGGTGATGAAGTTTAATAATGTATGTGAACATATTTTGTAATCACAAATGCACTATGGTGCTTTCAACACAAAAGAGCTAGTATACAGTTGTATGCTACCTCCATGCAAGGACACGTGTTTGGGGCTGGGGGGAGGCAGGGAGCAGGGTGAGAGAGAGAGAATAGGAAAGGATTTTACAGAGGTTATGGGCTTTGTGTAGCTTTGAAAAATGAGTAGTGTCTAGGGAAGAGGACTGTAGCACAGAAGTTGAGAGGAGTAGTACTATCAGAGTTGAAAGACTGAAATGAGAATGCAGTGTGTAAACCATAGTGACAAGAGCTCTACCTTAAACCCTAGAAGCTTGGGAATTAGTAGGTAGCTACAGAGCCTGGAGCTTTGCACGACATTACACCACTGAACTTGAATGGATTCAATAATTGTTTGAATTCTAATATAAGTTGATACTTAACAGTTTAAAAATGTTTCTACCAACAAATCTATGATGTTATCACAATTGCATCCATATAAACGTGAGGAAACTGCTCTTAGAGATGTAAATTCCTTGCCCAAGGTAACTTAGCCCATGATAGAACTAAAATATGAGCTTATACCGCCTGACTCTAAAAACCATGTATTTTTTCCTTAGTGAGCAAAGAACATTGCTCCACTGTTTATTCCCAAAAGAAATGAGCATGGGTATGAATATAAATAAGCAGAGACCTGAAGTAGATGAACCAAAAGAATCTGCCCAGCCTGCTGTTGACAGAAATCAACCATCTAGGTTCCTTATATAATTTTTTACTTTCTTAGCTGCCATATATTATTTAATGAAGAAAGAGAATCACACTTTGGTGAGTGAGTTTACTTTCCAGGGTTTCTCCAGCTTCCATGAGCACCAGCTCACTCTCTTTATTATGTTCTTTGCACTGTACATGTTAACCTTGGCAGGCAGTATCATCATTATGACCATCATTAGCCTTGCTCATCACCTCCACACCCCCCATGTACTTCTTCCTCAGCATGCTGTCAGCTTCAGAGACCATGTACACACTCATCATTATACCCAAGATGCTCTGTAACCTCACAGGCCTGAGTCAGCCCATTTCTTTGGCAGGTTGTGCCACTCAGATGTTCTTCATCATTTTGGCCATCAACAACTGCTTCCTGCTCACAGCAATGGGGCACGACTGCTATGTGGCCATTTGCAACCCCTTGAGGTACTCTGTCATCGTGAACAAGAGGGTGTGCATCCAGCTGGTGTGGGAGGCCTGCAGCATTGGGCTGGTTGTAGCCATGACACAGGTTACATCTGCATTCAGGTTATCTTTCTGTGCTACAAAGTTGGCCCACTTCATCTGTGACATCTGACCTGTGATGAAGCTCTCCTGCACTGACATGACTGTCAATGAGATCCTGACTTTAATCATCAGTATCCTGGTGATCCTGGTTCCCATGGGATTGGTTTTCATTTCCTACATCCTCCTTATCTCCACCACCCTTAAAATTGCCTCTGCTAAGGGACAGAAGAAGGCCTTTGCCACATGTGTTTCCCACCTCACTGTGGTCATGGTCCACTATGGCTGTGCCTCCATTGTCTACCCCAAGCCCAAGTCAGAGAACACCAAGGATCAGGGTCAGCTGATCTCAGTGACCTACACCATCATCACCCCTCTACTGAACCCTGTGGTGTACGCTCTGAGGAACAAAGAGGTCAAGGATGCTCTGCTCCGGGCCACTGGCAGGAAGCTTTCCTGAGAAGATGGGCCTGTTTCACAGAAGGTCTTAGAAGATTCTACAGAGAAGAAAAAGTAAAGCAGTGCCCACAGCACCTACAGTGAAAATTCTGCAGCCTACTAATCAGTGGTTGGGTAGAAGAGAAAAAAGGACTACAAACCCAGCCCCTGAAGATAGGGAGAAGGTTCTCCAAAGCACAAGCAAGCCTGCATCTGACAAGAGAGCATAGATGGTATGGAGCAATAAATATAGGAGAAAGAACTTGATTTGGGGAAGTAGATGGGTTGTCTGCACAGCTAGGACAGAATAAGATCAAGATAGTAGAACGAATTAATGAGGGGAGGCTATTCCAATGCAGGACTAAACTTTTAAATATATTCTATAACATTCTTTTAGGACATGGGATTCCCTTTTATCCATTTAAAGTTACAAAGGCTTAACACCCAATTGAAGTCATTCTTTTATGGACAATTCAAGTTCCTTGCATCTTAGACCTCATAAATAAATAGCTATCGGGGCTTCCCTGGTGGCGCAGTGGTTAAGAATCCACCTGCCAATGCAGGGGACATGAGTTCGAGTTCTGGTCTGGGAAGATCCCAAATGCTGCGGAGCAACTAAGCCCGTGTGCCACAACTACTGAAGCCCATGCGCCTAGAGCCCATGCTCCGCAGCAAGAGAAGCCACCGCGATGAGAAGCCTGCACACCTCAACAAAGAGTAACCCCTGCTCGCCGCGACCAGAGAAAAGCCTGCGTGCAGCAACGAAGACCCAGTGCAGCCAAAAATAAAGTAAATAAATAAGTTTATTAAAAATAAATAAATAAATAAATGGCTATCAGAGATAATAAGCATCTACACAATTCATCAGTCCTTGAAGTCTGGATCTTTTCCACATAAGTCTGCATTCTCCCATATGGCCAACCTGGAACTTAAGTTTTCAGGACCATGTAATAGAAACATTTTTGGAAAGTGATTAAAATTCCTTGGCAATTTAATTAAAGAAAGAGGTAGCACCAAGTAATCATATTGGCATTTATATTATGAGAATGTACAAAGGTTATTGGTGATAATATATGTGAATGGTTCACCCAGTTAAAAAAAAAATTAGTATTGCCTTTGGAGATGCTTGGAGAATGAAAAGAAGTGTCTAGTGATGGGAATACAAGAGAGAATCTATAACAAGGATTAGCCAGGTGAGAGGATTGGGAAGATTTGGATGGGTAAGGAAATAGCCATATGGTAACTTAGTGACTCAACAAAAGAAAAAGACTCAAACCATCAACACTATCATTTCAAACCCCCTAGGACCTGAATTAATATGCCATCTTTCACTAGTCACCTCCACTTCCAGCACCCCTCCCCCAGCCTGTTATCCAGTCCCACACAGAACACCTGGTGACTTGTGGCTTCCCATTTCCCATTTCATATTCTCATGCTTTTCTACAGCTTATTGTTACTTAATGGAAATCCCTTACTGCCACCCTCACTGCCCACTCAACCAGGGTGTTCTCCTTTTAAAACACCAAACTAAAGCATCTCTCTTTTATGAACTTTCTAATGAAGAAGAAATCACTCCCTCACTCTCCTACCTCTAAACTCATACATGCATTATATTACTATAGTGAGCATTTCCCATGATGTCTTTATGGCTCAAAGTCTGAAATGGGCAGTGAGTGATGTTGTAACCAGATGAAGACTTCACTAAGTGGACAGTTTAATGTCTTACTTGTACCAAGTGACCTGTTTTTCACAGGCTGTGTTCTCCTTCATGTTAATTTCAAAAGTTAGGGTTATGTCCAAATATTGTAATTTCATAAATAGCCCATTATGGTTCAGTCTTTCATAAATTTGAGTATTTTTTAAAATTTGTGGTGGAATCCAACAGAACCCCAAAATAAAGGTACCCCAGGTTTGCCAATGGTCACTTTTACTCAGTAAATAAAAAGACTTTTTAAATTTTAGACTATAGCCTCAAAAATGCTGCCCTGTTCATTCAACTTTATTAATAATAATCTATATTGGCAAAGTTAGCTACTGAAAATGTTAGGTAGCAGTTTTTGGAAGCCAGCAGAGTAAAGTGGATATAACATAAGCACTGTAAGAAAAAGACTGCATTTTGAGTCCTGGCTCTGCTTCTTATTCACCACATATACTTGAATGATTAGCTAACTTCTCTAAGCCGCTGTTTCCTCATTTATAAAACGTCAGTTTCTCACGACAAACACGAGATAAGAGGTGTGAAAATCCTTTGCAAATGACAAAACAGGGGCAAATATTCTTTATTTTTATTAGAGTAAGAAAAGCGCTATAATCTCTGTAAACTTCTAATTATATCAACGAAACCCAGAGGGTTCAACCTCATCCATCTGAGGAGGGTACTGCCACAGAGATTTCTGATTCTCCGTTTTTGTCTGCCTGCTATCACTTTTATTTCTGTTCCTGGTGCAAGGTCGAGTCTCTTTCTTTAGACACCCTGGAGAATGATGAGGGGAATTCCGCTTCTGGATGATTAATCCTCCAGACACATCCCAGTCATTTAGCCTGATACAGAGCTTCAGTGATCTCATGAGCACAGAAAGTGATTGTTTTACTTAGTTTCCCCAGACATATTGGTTCCACCCTTCATTTCTCAACTGGCCTCTTTTGTTGGGAAGAACACAAAATCATAAGAAGACTTGAATTTAAGACACACCTTTATTCCTTCCCAACTGTGTATTCCTAAGGAAGTAATGGAATCTTTCCTTATCTACGATATGGGGTTACCAATGCTGGCTCTGCCTTTCTCATTAGGCTATTGTAAGAATCAAATATAGTAGAATTAACAGAGCATAAATTGTTGTGATAACCACAGGAGGTGTTAAGAAATATAATGTATCATTATCCCTATTATTATTAGCTAACATGATCCCTGTATTCTTACCTCTCTAATTTTTCCTGGCTATTTTATATTATTTCACTAATTTTTGACTCCTTCCTCCCTCCCACTTGTACTTAAGTTCTAATTGCTGTTGTATCCATCCTTAAATCTGGTCATGTATTTATAGTTGCTTATAAAAAACAACAACAACAAAAAAACAACACTTCCAAACTTTGCATTACTATCTTTTGTTAGCAACTTCAGCAGTTAATGCTTGTCCTGCTCTACATCAAACACTTTCCCTCCTTCTAGTTTAGTCGATTTCAAACTCTTTACCATGGTCCATGGCCCTCAATAAGCAATGCATACTGTAACATAACCCAGTATGCATGCATACATTTTCTGTATGTCTGTGTATATATACACATACACATACATATACAAACAAGCAAAACATTGACAAAACAGTACTTACCCTTACTATATGCAATGCATTTAGATGTTTTTCATTCTAGTCAATTCTGTTCTATTTCATTTTATTTAAGTAATATTAGTGAAGAGAGGTGCATCTAAGACATATTTTGACCAAATACTCAATAACTGAGAGTTAAAATATTCAATGGAAGTCAATGCCTCAGCCCAATATCATCAGATTGTCTCTGGGATACTGAAATAAAATTAAAATCTTATTTCAAAATTTAATAACATTGGAATTTTATTATTAAACATTTGGTAATCATATTTAAACATTTGACATTTCAGAGGAAGGACATTTAGTCTTCACTGTAGCTGCTAGATTGTTCTAGCAGTCACTAAAACACATTTGGTATACCAGATAGATGCTCATTTTTCAAGTAAGGAACTGAGATTGGTAGAAAATCAGAATAACTTGAAGGTAATATCTCATTTTTTTCTAACACTTTCTTTTCTTCATATTCTTTATTAGATACAGATTAAAAATAATTTATACTGGATACTGTCATACATGATTTGGGTGGCAAAACTGAAATTGTGCTGTAACTCATGTATAAAATATGATAAGATTCATGGCTTAAATGGAATTAAGAAGCTAAAAACACAGTGCTGAAAAGTTGTTTTATTTAATATTATAAATACAAAACATTATAAATTATAAAACATTATAAATACAAAACAGACGATTTTACAAAGATTAGAATTCTGATATCTAATTTCCATTATTCTGCTTTGTACAATTTAAATTTTATAAATATCTATTGGCTTTATAAGGATATAGTGTTCTTTCTAAAACTAATAAGCAACAAACTATTTCAATATTTATATGAAATATTATTTTCCTATTTAAAACTCTTAAATTTGTCCAGAAAATTAACAACTTTCACAATATCATCAATTATTCTTGCATTTTACTCTTGTAATAATAAATGAAATGTATACTTCAATTGCTTGATAGAATTTTATCATGAAAAGCATATAAAGCTATTTCAGTCTAAGTCACAGTCTAAGTCACAGATAAAATGATTAACTCCATTTGAAAATGCATATTTGAACATTTAAAAAAATCAAAATGACTTGCTTTATTCAGAATACTGATGTTGTTAGACTGATTAGAGACAATAACTCATACTATTAAATGATCATTGTTTACCTACAAATTGAGATGCCAAAAAAATGGCATACAAGATTTTGAGCCATCAACTTTGCAGAAACTGAAAACCAAATTAGCAACCCAACAGCAGATTTTGACCAAATACCAAAAGCAAAGCAGAACTTTGAGGTATTCCTGGTGTGATCCACTAAACTTAGGGAAAACATGGGGAGCTATGGATGCCATATGCAGTGTTGCATGCATGAGTGACACGCCAAGCTGGCTGAAATGGTAGGTAAGTATCTGAGAAGGAGGTTCCCTATTTTTTCTTTTGTCTCCTTTTATTCTAAAATAGCAGTATGTGAATTGGCACTTTCCTGATTACAAAAGCAATACTAATTCTTTGAAAAAAGTATCAGAAAATTATAAAGAAGAAAGTGGAACGTTTGATTTTTGATGTTCACTATGGCCCAATAAGTACATACAACATTTCTCCTCTCCACACTCCCCAACCCCACCCCTGCACCAAACCCAAGAAGGGAAAGAAAAGATTTTAAAATTAGGATTATATAGCCACTGCTTTAAAAAATGGAATATTTAGTGGACTAGAATATATGAGTCATGTTGAGCAACTATGAGGCATGATATAGACTCCCAACAAATGTAATCAGATTGATAAGGTATCTTAGAAGTATATGGGAATAAAAACGAAAGTCCAGTCACAAAACTTGGGAGCAACACAAGAGTTGCTTCATACCAGCGATGGTGGAAAGTAAGAATAATGATAAATGCCAGGAGAAAGCAATAGGAGGTATTAGCCCAGAAGAGGAGCCCTCCCCATCAGCTATTGCTCCCAGGTAGGCAGTAACAGAACAGTGTTGGTGGTAGAATTGCTCTTGTCTGGAAAAGGCATGGAGAAAGAGGCATGGCAGTGACACAGAGTCTAGCCATACAAAAACTAGGGGAGAAAACCCCATAAATACAGGAGGAAGCAACTAGATACTAGAAGTGTTGAGCTAAAAAGCTATAATATTTTTATAAAGTAATTTACTATAAGAAAATTAAACTCACTTCTCTTGCTCAATGGAAAGCTTATAGCTCCCCACCAAGAAACTGAAGGATTTCTCCCTGAGAAATTCAGCATGTCAAGAACAAAGACTTAGATATGGACAGCTCAATGTCCTATGTTGAAAAAGTAAGCTTACCCTAATAAAGCCAGCTTTATCACATTACCCAGCATTATCACCCTAGTAAATAAAGCCCACCATCCAATATATCCCACCTCACCACACACATGTACACAGAGTTTCTGAACAGCTTGTTAGTATGTCAATAATAGTTATAATGCACTGAAAGGATCACCAAGCATTTGAGGAAAACCACTAACATGAAAAGAGACATCAACCTAATAAACAGATAACAAAAGAATATGGAAGAATCAGATACAGTGCAGGGAATAGATTAAAATCTTTCAAAAAATACTTATTTAACATTTTCAGAAGGATACAACAAAATCCTTTATCAGAGAAATAAAAGCAGTGTTACATAAAAGGCACGTTCTCAGAAGCAGAAAGATATTTTACAAATTAAAAATACATTAGCTGAAATAAAATATTAAGTATGAGAGTGACAAGAGAAATTTTATGAAATGTCTTGAATAGCAGAACAAAAAGACAAATAGGAGTGAAATAAGGGGACAATATATGAATACTGAAGATAAATCAATATAGTGACTCACATATTGAATTACTACATTGAACACTTGATACTAATATAATATTGTAAATCAACTATACCTTAATAAAAAACAATAAAAATAAAAATTAGGTCTTGAAAATAAAAAGTTTTGGTACATACGATCAGGAGCAAATGAGAAAAGCACTATTTAAATAAAACCACAAGTAAAATAAGGACATTTACATAACTAGGGATACAAGTAAAATTGTTAAAACTGTAAGATAATAGCAGGAAAATCTTTAGATCAATACATTTAAAAATGTAGATTAAATACACAGTTTTAATAAAAATATAAATTAATAGTGGCCTGAGAATAATTAGAAAAATGAATAGACCAATAATCAAGAAAAATTAAAATTTAATCAAAATACACTTTCTACCCCTATTCAAGAGAAAGACATGAGACCAGACATTTAAGAGAAAATATGCACATTCTTTCAGGTCTTATAAGAAGAGGGCAATCTCCCCAACTCAAATCATGGGAACACCAGCTTCAAAAACCTTATATCAAACCAGAAATAGGCAGTCAAAATACAAAATTAAACAACAATGTCACCTACAGATAGGAGCAAATATTCTAAATAAAATTTTAACAAAAGAAATCCATAGTTTAAAAAAACCCCAGCATGTCCAAGTTGAGTTTAGACTAAGAATATTAAGAAGATTCAACATTAAAAGAATCTATCAGAATAATAAAAGTTAAAGGATAAAATTCATATGACTATCTCAAAAAATGAAAAACATAAAACCTTAGATATAAATCCAACATTTAGTTAATCATAAACATTCTTACCAAACTAAGACTAAAAAGAAATTTCCTTTACCTATGAGCATCTATCAGAAGTCTGCACCAAACAGCATATATCATGACAAAACATTTGAGCATTCCAACTAAAGCCAGGAAAAAGACAAAAATGTATACATATAGGTAAGTATAAAACACAATATAGATCTATTTTGTTTGCACTCTTCTCCTATCTGACTTAAAATACAACCATAAAGCAATCAAAACAAAATTATGTTGATGGACTTGTATAAAATTGTATAAAGATATTACACATATATATAACAATAATAGCACAAGAGAGGTGAGGGAATGAAACTATATTGGAGCAAAGTCCTTGTATGCTTTGCAAATTAAGTTGGTATTAATAAGAGCTAGAATTTTTTTTAGGTAAAATTTAATTGTGATCTTCCTCAGGGCAACCACTAAGAAAGTAACTCAAAAAAATCTAGAGAAGAAAAATCAAGGGCATTAAAATGTTACAAAAGAAAATATCTACTTAACAGAAAGAAGGCAGTAATAGGTTGACAAAAGGAAAAAAGAAAGAATGACAGAAAGAAAACCAATAGTAAGGGACTTCCCTGGTGGTCCACTGGTTAAGACTCTGTGTTTCCAATGCAGGGGGCCCAGGGTTCAATCCCTGGTCAGGGAACTAAGATCCCACATACTGCAACTAAGCCCACATGCCACAACTACTGAGCCTGCGTGCTCTAGAGCCTGCATACCGCAACTAGAAAAGCCTGCACGCCACAACTAGAGAAGCCCATGCACCACAATGAGGAGCCCATGCACCGCAACAAAGACTCAGTGCAGCCAAAATAAATAAAGAATGCTTTTTTTAAAATTGAATTTCAGATAAAAAACTCAAATACTTAAAAAAGAAAAGAAAGAAAGAAAACCAATAGTAAAATGGGAGATGTAGGTCCTACCTGATCAGCAATGTTAAACAGAAATAATTTAAATAATACAATCAAGATGGAGAGATTGGCAGAGTGAATTAAAAAGATATGATCCCACTATATGGTGTTCACAAGAGACAGACTATAGATTCAAAGACATTCAAAGACAAATTACATTAAAAGTAAAAAGATGAAATAAGATATGCCATGCAAACAGTAATAAAAAAATGGAATGGATACATTAATATCAGACTAAATTGACTGTAAGACCAAAATTGTTACAAGAGAAAAGAAGAACACTATATAGTGATAAAAGTTAAATCCATCAGGAAAGCATAATAATTATAAATTGTACGTGTTGCTAACAAAGTTCCAAAATATATGGAGCAAAAACTGACAGACTGAAGGAAGAAATAGACTATTCAATAATAATAGTTGGAGACCTTAATACTCCATCTTCAATAATGGATAAAACAACTAGGCATAAGATCAACATGGAAACAGAAGACTTGAACAACACTATGAACCAACTAGAACAGACATCCAAGGAACATTCCACCCTATCAAAATACACAGTCTCCTCAACAAGGGACATTCTTCAGGACAGAACATATGTTAGACCCTTAAGTAAGCCTCAGTAAATTTAAAAGGATTGA
This sequence comes from Grampus griseus, assembly GCF_964374135.1. Classification (NCBI taxonomy): domain Eukaryota; kingdom Metazoa; phylum Chordata; class Mammalia; order Artiodactyla; family Delphinidae; genus Grampus; species Grampus griseus. The sequence goes on along the minus strand of NC_139017.1, from coordinate 69,000,804 downwards.
TTTCAAACAAAGTATATTTCCTGAATGCAATGAAACTAATTAGGAATCACTTATAAAAGGAAATTTGGGACTTCCCTGGTGTCGCAGTAGTTAAGAATCCACCTGCCAATGCAGGGGACACAGGTTCGAGCCCTGGTCCGGGAAGATCCCATATGTCGCAGAGCAACTAAGCCCGTGCGCCACAACTACTGAAGCCCACACACCTAGAGCCTGTGAGCCACAACTACTGAGCCCTGGCACCACAGCTACTGAAGCCCGCCCCGTGCTCCGCAACAAGAGAAGCCACCGCAATGAGAAGCCCGTGCACCACAATACTAGCCCCTGCTCACCACAACTAGAGAAAGCCCACGTGCAGCAACGAAGACCCAATGCAGCCAAAATTAAATAAATAAATACATTTATTTAAAAAAAAAAGGAAATTTGGAAAATTCATTAATATGTGGCTACTAACACACTCCTAAATAATAACCGATGTGTCAAAGAAGAAACCATAAAGAAAATTAGGAAGTACTTTAAGATGAATGAAAATGAAGACACATCCTAATATTTATGGAATACAGAAAAAGCAGTGCGTAGAGAGAAATTTATAAATGTAAATGTGTATATTAAAAAAGAAGTAAGTTCCCAAGTCATTAACCTAAGATTTCACCTTAGAAACCTAGAAAAGGAAGAGCAAACTAAATCTAAAGCTAACAAAAGGAAAAAAAAAAGATTGGGGGGAAATAAATGATATTAGATAATAGAAAAAATAGAATAATTAAAAAAAACAGAAGTTGGTTCTTTAAAACAATCAACAAAGTTGACAAACCTTTACGCTAAGCTGACCAAGAGAAAAAGAGAGGGGACGCAAATTGCCAAAATCAGAAATTAAAGAGAAGATATTACCAGTGACCTTCCAGAAATTTTAAAAGATAAGAGAATTATATGAACAACTGTATGCCAACAAATTAGACAGCCTGTATAAAATGGAAAATTCCAAGAAAGACACAAGTTCTCAAAATCCACTTAAGGAATAGAAAATCTAAATAGACCTATAACAAGAACAAACCTCCCATAAAGAATAGCCCAGGACCAGACGGTCTCCCTGGTAAAGTCAATGAAACATTAAAAATTAATACCAATACTTTACAAATTCTTTCAAGAAACAGAAAAGGAGGAAATACTTTTCAACTCATTCTATGAGACTAGTATTATCTTAATATCAAAACCAGACAATGACATAACAAGAAAAAAAAACTATAGACCAGTATTCCTTATGAATATAGATGCAAAAATCCTCAGCAAAATGGAATCCAGCAACAATTCATTCCTAGGTATATATCTAAAAGAAATAAAAACACACGTCCACACAAAAACTTGTAGATTAACATCCATAGCAACATTATATTCATAACACCTAAAATGTGGAATCAACCCAAATTTCAACCAATTGGTTAACAGATAAACAAATAGAGTTTATCAATATATTAGAATATTATTTAGCCATAAAAATGAATGAAATATTGATACATGCTACAATATGGATGAACCTTGAAGACATTATGCTAAGCAAAAAAAGCTAATCACAAAAGATAACATATTGTGTGATTCCATTTATATAAAATGTTCAGAATGAGCAAATCCATAGAGACAGAAAGTAGATTAGTGTTTGTAAGTGGTTGAGGAAAGGGGAGAAATGGAGAGTGGCTGCTAATGCAGGCTATCTTTTAGCATGATGAAAATGTTCTGAAATTAGACAGTGGTGATAGTTGCACAGCTCCGAATTTAACAAAGACCACTAAATTGTGCACTTTCAAAGGGTGAACTTTATGTTCTGTGAGTTATAGCTCAATAGAGCTGTTATATAAAAATATCCATTTACAGCAATAACAAAACACCTGAGCACCTTATAAAAATACAGCAAAAATTGACAAGAGCCTCCTGGAGAATATTATGTCACTTTACTGAAGGATCTAAAGAAAGAACTGCACAAATGGAGCCATATCCATTGGTGGGAAGATTTAAGGATGCAAAGATGTCCATTCTCTCCAAGTCAATCTACAAATTCAGTGCCATCCTATGAACAACCCCAGTAAGATGCTGCATGTACACTGAAAAACTAATTCTAAGATTAGTTCATTCCTTTATTTAATAAATATTTATTGAGTGCTTACACTGTGTCACTTTTATTAAAGCTGCTGGGGTGCAGCAATGAAAATGATAAACAGTATCACTGCTTTTATAAGGCTTATGTTTAGTAATATGCTAAAATAGACAAGACTTTTAGAAAAAATTACAATGGGTTTCTTGATCTAGCAGATATCAAGATAAATCATAAATCTATATTAATTAAAACAGCACAAAATTGGCACAAAAATAGCCAAAATTGATCCATACTTAAGAATAGAATAGAAAACAGCTGTGTACACATATACTAATTTGGCATATGATAAAAAAGAAAGGAATATGACTAACAGATGCCACTTAGATATATGCAGTGATGAAGCTCTTTTTCTTTAGATTTTTTTTTTAACTGTACTTCTTGGCTCTGAACTCCAGTGTGCTTAGAGCCAACAACGGAGGGAGGGAGGGAGGAAGGGAGGAAAAAAGGAGGAAAGGAGGGAGGGAGGAAAAAAGGAGGGAGGGAGGGAGGAAAAAGGGTCTCACTTGATTCTCAGAAACTGATGCTATGAAGCACAGCATAGGCTCCAATTTGCTGGTTGGGGTCCAGGAATAAGAGAAAATCAACAGGAAAACACAGTTTGTAAAGCGCATCCCTTACCCATATACCAAACACTAATGGGTGATGAGATCCATTTAGAACCTCCTGACCCCAGCTCTACATCTCATTTCTTCCCCTCACCCACTCAGGCATTTTCTGATGCCCCTTCCAATGGACCATAGAAATGCCCAAAGATGAGAGAGACCTGTGACCTCTCATTGGTTCCTTTACTCACTACTTCTAAGAAGTGATGCTTCCCCACTCCTACTTCTAGTTCCCTTTTAAATTCTAAAGTCAGTGTAGTCAGTGCAGGGAGGGGAAACATTAGCAAATACAGCTCACAACAGACAGACAAGGTCTTATACACTAGCTCAGACATCCTCAAAGAGTGGTCAGGGGATTCCTTTCAGACGGTCTGTCAGGTTAAAACTGTTTTCATGATAATACTGACATTAATTATCTTTTTCACTCATTCTCTCCTGTGAGAGGAGTTTTCCAGAGGCTACATAATATGTGATATGGCATCAGGTTATAAACAGAAGCACACACAAGAATCCAGATATCTTCTATTAAAGCCAGATGTTAAAAAGATTTGCAAAAATGTAAATCAGTGCCATTCTTCTAAATATTTTTTTTTGTTTTGGTTATACTTGTTTTTCATAACAACATGTTATTTATGTTAGCCTCCAATAGGTTTATTGTTGTTATCTTTAAATGAATTAATAAAAAATACTTATATATATATTTTTTAATTTTAATTGTTACTACAGTAAAATCATATAAACAAAAGCTGTTAGGGTCTTCAATATTTTTTAAGAGTTTAAGGGGTTCCTTGACTAAGGGCGGAAGGGATGGTGGGATGAACTGGGAGATTGGGATTGATATATATATATATACTACTATGTATGAAATAGATAACTAATGAAAACCTACTGTATAGCACAGGCAACTCAGTGGTGACCTAAATGGGGAGGAAATCCAAAAAAGAGGGGATATATGTATACGTGTAGCTGATTCACTTTGCTGTACAGCAGAAACTAACACAACATTGTAAAGCAACTATAATCCAATAAAATTTTTAAAAGAAAAATAAAAAAAAAAAGGGTTCCTTGATCAAAAAGTTTGGAATGATACCAACCTTCTAAGAACCAGCTTCATCATATCAACATGAACAGGTAATGAAGCCCTCAGTAAATATCAGTTGAATAAAAGAGTGAAATAAAGAATTGATATATTAGGTTTTAAAGAATACAAGTATAGTTAGGTACTGACTCTATAATTTCTTTTTTTTTAATCATTTTTTTAAATCATTTTTTAACATCTTTATTGGAGTATAATTGCTTTACAGTGTTGTATTAGTTTCTGCTTTATAACAAAGTGAATCAGCTATAGGTATACATATATCCCCATATCCCCTCCCTCTTGCGTCTTCCTCCCACCCTCCCTATCCCACCCCTCTAGGAGGTCACAAAGCACCGAGCTGATCTCCCTGTGCTATGTGGCTGCTTCCCTCTAGCTATCTATTTTACATTTGGTAGTGTATATATGTCCATGCCACTCTCTCACTTCATCCCAGCTTACCCTTCCCCTCTCCCCGTGTCCCCTCAAGTCCGTTCTCTACATCTGCGTCTTTATTCCTGTCCTGGCCCTAGGTTCTTCACAACCTTTTTTTTTTTTTTTTTTTTTAGGTTCCATATATACATGTTATTATTTTTATTTTTGGCTGGGTTGGGTCTTCATTGCTTTCTTTAGCTGTGGTGAGTGGGGACACACTTTGTTGCGGTGCTTGGGTGTTTGGGTTTCTCATTGTGTTGGCTTCTCTTGCTGAGGAGCATGGGCCCTAGGCACGTGGGTTTCAGTAGTTGTGGTGTGCAAGCTCTAGAGTGCAGGCTCAGTAGTTGTGGCACATGGGCTTAGGTGCTCCGCAGCATGTGGGATCTTCCCAGACCAGGGCTCGAATCCATGTCCCCTGCATTGACAGGGGGATTCTTAACCACTCTGCCACCAGGGAAGCCCTATAATTTCTAACATAGTGCTTGTTATATAGTAAATACCTAAAGCATGCATGTTTTCTTCTTTGATAGCAGAACAAGACCCACCAGGCTCAGAACTGGGAATTTAACATCATAGCCCCTGTATGTGTGAGTTCTGGTTAGGAAGATACCCTAGGATGCTGGCAGGGTGAGCAACCATGGCATTTAACTCAATGCATGTAAATTTGTACCACTAGCTCTTGCTAGATTTGGGGATGGTTCTGGTTTACAGGACCCAGAGAGGCTAGTCCTGTCTAGGATCCCCATGTTGGGTCTCACCTTTGTAATAACTCCAGAACTTATAAGTTTTAAACATTCTCTTGACCAGACTTAACTTAGAGAAACTGGAGGTATTCTAGTGGATAATAGTAGTCAGTGACTTCAGCCTTTCAGACAATCCAGGACTAAATAAAGACTCTGGGAAAGAAACTGGCACTTACTTGTTTCTAGGCCCCTTTTTCATCTGTACAGTCAGAAGCACAGCATAGGATTCTGCAGGTTGTGTAATACGTGACAGTGCCACATCTAAGAGAGTGCCATTCACATTTTAGGCATCATAGATTTATGATAATTTCCCGGGAGAGGCAGTAAAATAACTATGGCAACTTCTGACAGCAGTGTCTAGAGGAGGGGATGGAATGTTTTTTTTTTTTTTCTCAAATACACACAAGCACCCTATAGACCAGCAGCTGTCCTCCCTATGCTATTCATGGGAATGTGACTGGCAGTCTGAGAGGAGCTGTCTCCTGAGATGCCATTGCAGGAGCAGAACCCACGGAGGCACCTGGTGTAGTGGAGGGTGTTCCTGACCGTAAACACTTTGGAAGAGTGAGTACACGAAGAGAAGCTGTCATAGTCTGATGCACTGAGGGTTGAGTAGTATCTTTAAAAATAAAATTATTATTTATTTTATTTATTTTTGGCTGCATCAGTTCTTAGTTGCAGCACACAGGATCTTCATTGAGGAATATGGGATCTTTCTTTGTGGCACACAGGCTTCTCTCTAGTTGTGGCATGCGGGTTTTCTCTCTCTAGTTGCAGCACGCAGGGTCCAGAGCACGTGGGCTCTGTAGTTTGTGGCACGCGGGCTTAGTTGCCCTGCCGCATGTGGGATCTTAGTTCCCTGACCAGGGATCAAACCCATGTCCCCTGCATTGTAAGGCGGGTTCTTTACCACTGGACCACCAGGGAAGTCCCTGAGTAGTATCTAAACCGTGGCTGTGTGAAGAGCAGCTTTGACCTCCTTGTTCCCTAGGTTGTACATGACAAGGTCCACCAGGTAGTGAGGATGGTGTAGGTCACTGAGATGGGTCTGTCCTGCCCCAGGGAACTCTGGGACTTAGGCTTCAGGTAAATGATGGAGGCACAGCCATAGTGGATGATGATCACTGTGAGGTGGGGGGTACAGGTGGCAAAAGCCTTCTACTGACTCTTAAAGGCAAAGGCCTTAAGATTCCAAGGCAATCTTAAGATTATGAAGCAATCTTAAATATGGTGCAGAAGATGACAACGTAGAGATGGAGACCAGGCCCACGAGTAAAACAAAGTCACAGACACTGATGACAACTTGATGATCTCACTGACAGTGATGTCTGTCTGTGCAGGCCAGCTCTCGCAGGTACCTCACATCACAAAAGAAGTGAGAGATGACCAAGGTATCACAGAAGGGCAGGCCAAACACAGATGTTACCTGTACAGTGTCATGTCCAGGCCAGTTCCCAGTGACCCAGATGCCAACTGGCATAGGCCTCTTACCTAGGGTGACTGTGATGGTGTGTCAACTTAACTGGGCTAAGGATGTCTAGAGATTTAGTTGGTAAAATATTGATTCTGGGTATGTCTGTGAAGGTGTCTCCAGAAGAGATTAGCATTTAAATCAGTAGACTGAGTAAAGAAGATCACCCTCACCAATGTGGGCAGGCATGATCCAATCTGTTGAGAGCCTGAATAGAATCAAAAGGCAGAGGAAGGGCAAATTGTCTCTGCTTGAGCTGAGACATCCATCTTCTCCTGCCCTCAGACATCAGCGTTCCTGGTTCTCAGGCTTTCAGACTGAGACTGGGATTTATACCATTTGCCCCCTGATCCTCAGGCCCTCAGACTCAGACTAAATGATACCACCAGACTTCCTGGCTATTCACCTTTCAGAGGGCACACTGTGGGACTTCTTGGCCTCCATGACCACATGAGCCAATCCCTATAATAAATCTCTTACATATATCAATATATATTCTCTTGGTTCTGTTTCTCTGGAAAACTCTAATACAATGACTGAATTCCATAGTGGGGCTGCAGATGGCCACATGGTGTTCATACTGCAGGCCATGAACAGGAAACAGTTGTTGGTTACATACATGAAATAGCTCATGCATTCAAGAGCTAGATGTCATAGTCTTCAATGGCAATGGGCTCAGGAGGCCAGACAGAATGTAGGGACCATAGTGTAGCAGGTCTCAGAGATGAACAGCATGCTCAGGAAGGAGTACAACAGAGTATGGAGGTGACAACCCAAGCAAATGATAGTCACAATGATGACACTGCCAGAGAGAGTCAGCAGGTACAAAGTCAAAAGGATGAAAAAAGAGAACAAGGCGGTGCTACCACCCAAAACTGGAGAAATCTTTAAAGAGGATCTCAGTAACAGCAGTAGAGTTTGGCCTAAACTCTCAGGAAGATCTGGATCTGAATGAACTGGACAAAGGAAAGGGAGAGGTGAGGTTCTAACTATACAACAGATTACACAGTACTCTGAGCAGCACTATTGAATAATGTCTGAGGCTCAGGGGAACATCAGTGCTCTTCCACTGGCCAAAGGCTCACCATTCTTGAGAACAAATTAAGAAGTTTTTCATGATTTACTAAATTTAGGACAGGGGTTGGAAGGAGGGAAAATTTCAACATAAGATGAACAGCAGAATTATGAAAACAACTACCTTACTTGACCATTAAGGAGGTGGGTTCAGGTCAAAGAAGACGCAGGGGTTGAGTGAGCCTGGCACTTCAACACTTCTGTACTCATCCTTGATCTGGGCCTTTGATGACACAATGAGGAGGCAGCAACACAGGGAAGGATGATGAATATCTGGGATTGATCCATTCGTCTCTGTCAATGTGACTGCCAACACAAAGTATGTGCCCCGGGAGTGTGCCAGAACAGTATTCTGAGTCCTGGGCTCTCCTTTCCTGCTTCTTTGTGTAGAGAAGATGACTAGTACTTGGCCAGGCTTTGGGAGGGCCATTCAGGCTACCCTACTACCCACGTTTCCAGACATGGAGGTCAATGCTCCTTTGAAATAAATTTTGACATGTCTCTTTCTTGATCTATAGAGTATACTCCCTAGAGAAAAAGAACAGTACCTGGTGTTAATAAATAATGTTGACTTTCTCTAAATCTCTTCTTATTGTAAAATTTTTCAATGAAATGGTATACATAGAGGTGAGTGAGTTATTTTTCAAGAGTGTTTTTTTTCTGCCCCTAAGCCTATACTTCATAACAGTGGCTGATAATGTCATCATTGGGACTATAATCTTTACTAGCTATCACTTTCACATTCTCCCTGTGTTTCTTTTTTAGTGTCCTGTTTCCTTCAAAGATGTTCAGCACGGGCATTATCTCATTTTGCTTTCAAGCCTTGTAGGCAAGAATCAGTATCTGAATCTTGGAGAACTGTGAAACACAGATCATCATCTTCTTTGCTTTCTTATCACCAACCCATAGCAGTAATGGGGTAATACCTTTTCACAGGCAGGTGTTATGTCTAAGTCATGTTGGACCTGGTTTCTGCTAGTTCAATCACTGATTCTGTCACTGACAGTCTTCTGACTACTACCTTTGCAATTGTCCTTTTGACTCTTATATCTTCATTATTTCTACCATTTTCAGGATAGCATTAGCCAGAAGAAGACATTGCCTCTGTGTTTCTCATCTCACCATGGTGATCATCTGGTAAAGCTATGCCTTTAGAGCTTACTTCAAACATGATAGTGAGATCAGCAAATGTTAAAATTAGTTGATCTCAATGACCAACTCTAATCAGAGTCTGTAACACTTAAAAGTAAAGATGTCGGGGCTTCCCTGGTGGCGCAGTGGTTGACAGTCCACCTGCCAATGCAGGGGACACGGGTTCATGCCCCGGTCCGGCAAGATCCCACATGCCGTGGAGCGGCTGGGCCCATGAGCCACGGTCGCTGAGCCTGCGCGTCAGGAGCCTGTGCTCCGCAACAGGAGAGGCCACAACAGTGAGAGGCCCGCGTACCGCAAAAAAAAAAAAGTAAAGATGTCAAGAATGCCTTGACATAATTGTAGATAATAAAGCTCTTTTCCAGGATTATTGGAAGGATATTAAAATCTCTTCTCAAGTAGTTTTGCAAAATTTCCAGACAGAAATGTTGTAAATAAAGTCACTGGTGTCAAGGTTTCAGGTGACTGGTGATGTGTCGTCTGACACAACTAGGGCCAGCATAAAAGTGAGCTTCAAGTACAAATTTCAAAAAAAAAGTTCTTATAACCTCAGCCTATTGTTAATATTATAAGTATATAGCCCTTTAAATTGATGCCCACTGATTCCAGTTCTTGAGATTTCTATGAGGTCAAAATATGGTTTACAGCATAAAATTCAAACTTAAGATGTTCAGTGTACACCATAAACTGAAATAAACTATAATAACACATACAGTTAACTAAATCTAGAATTAATTCAACTTGGATGCTTGAAAGGGGATTTATTTGAAATAATTTTTTTGACAAAAAAAAAAATCTGATTGGGAATTCTGGTTCCTGGTTCCACATGTGAGGAGCGTGGAACACACCATTCTATCTTAATGAAAGAAAGTGAAAGCCTGAACAGGCTGAAAAATCAACAGTTCTTGAATCCATAAGAAAGGTGAGGACACAGGGAAAACTACTGCCCCTAAGATTGCAGAGACAGGCAAATATAAGGAGTCATGGTTTACTGGAACAGAGATTCATGCATGAAACCATCATGGGAGCCAGTGCTGGGGTAGGAAGGGAAAGATAAATGATCACTTTTGATATCCAAATTTAATCTAAATAAGAGCATACATTTATGCTTTATGTAATTACTATAATTGGTACTATTTATATTTTTTGTATGGGCTCCAATTGTTGTCGAGTGTTACTTCCTTTCAGCCTGTAAAACTTCCTCTTGTACTCTTGTAAGGCAGGTCTGCTATCAACAAATACTCTCAAGTCTTTGATTACCTGGAAATGTCTTTACTTCACCTTCATTTTTGAATAATAGTTTTGCTAAATATAGAATTCTTGACCTTGGGCATCATGCATTGAAAGCTTCAGATTGTATTTAAGAGGAAGCTATAGATCATTCCCTACAGACATTCTTCAGATCCACAGTTACTTGCATTTCTTTTCCTGAAGTCACTTTTTAAGGTTGGGTACTTTAAACATTTCCTTTAAAAGAAAACTTGGGGGAAAAAAAAAGAATTACTGATGTACAGGATTTTCCCCCCAGCAATTTAGATGTGTTTTATTGACTCTGGACTCTACTATCTGAAGAAAAGTCAGCTGTTCATCTTATTTTGGGGCCCTTGTATGTGATGAGTTGTTTATCTCTTCTTGATTTCATGATTTTCTCTTTGTCTTTGGCATTTAACAATTTGACTATAATGTTTCCACATGTGGCTCTCTTTGTGTCTTGTCTTTCTTGGATGGATAGACTAATGTTTCTCATCAAATTTGGAAGCGGGGGGTGGCCACTGAACCCACAGTGGAAACTGAGGAAGGAAGATACAAGCAAACGTCTTTTCTTAGAAGAAAGCAGTCTGTGCTGGATCTCCAACTTCAATTCCAGCTCTTTTCTCCTTCTGCACAGCACTTTCTCTCCAGACAGGACCCAGACCACTGGATTTATTGAGGAAGAAATGGCATGCCAGTGTGGCAAGTTAACTCTACTCTCTGTCTTGCTTACCTGAATTGGTGCAGCCAGAATCTTTCCTCCCCTCCAAAGAATGACTCAGTTACTTAAGAAACAATGAACTTAATATGGAGACATTAAAGTTTACTTGCCCCTTGAGTCTAAGGTGTTCTAGAATTCATGAAATTTAATCACAACCACAAACATAAATTACAGTCCTCCTCTCTCCCTTTCTTCTACAAATGACTCTGCTTCAATCTAAGATTTTTAAAGCATTTGGAACTTTTTTTTTTTTTAGCTCAGTTGTATCATAGATGCTGTTTCTCTGTTGGTTGCTCCTACTTTGCCTCTACATATTGAAATGACAAAGGACTGAGGTCTGGGATTTTTCATTTATATTCTCTCTTGAAGTGTTCCCATCCAATACCTTAGTTTCTTTCTTTCATTCTTTCCTCCTTCCTTTCTTCCAATTCTTTTGTTGAACAAGTAATACACAGACATTGAACAGCAATCCAAAAGTAAAACAGGTTTATAGTTAAATATTATTCTTCTTTCAGTTTCCTTCCTGTTGCTTTTAGGATGCTGGTTCCTTGAAAATACTACCCCAATAACCTACTGATAAACAAGGCTGAGATTATTCTTACTTTGATAAGGGAGAATACCACCTTGACAAAGTATTAGTGCAAAGTTAGAAGGAAGTGCAAAGTTAGGCTATTGACAAAGTTTCAGAGTATGGTGTACGTCAGTCTTTCAATTCATGGACTGTATTAGGATTGGGTAAGGATCATGATTTAATAATTTAGGACTGATAGACTCAACAAAGTAATACTTTTGAGATTAGAGTTTCAATTTCCTTGGAGCATTAACAGTCATTTGATGCTATTTATTAAAAATCCAAACAGTTTGATGCTCATTGACATAAGTTTTTGGTAGAGGTTCCTAAGAAGAACAATAAAGTTATATACAAATTTTGTCTTCCTGGGCAAGAATGTTTTAGAATAGTAATGCCATGCTGATGAAGGTAATGGAAGAGTAAAGTTGTATTATGAAAACAACTAAATAGCAAAGTCACGTTAACATAGTCAGTAAGCACACTTCCTCCCTTTACCCCTCCACCCTATATTCCTTCCAGGCAATATATAGTATATAAATATAGAGGTGCCTTGCATATACTAGCTAATATAAAAGCACATATGTGTTTACATACACGTTAATACTTTCCCCACTATATTTAACAATATCTGAGATGTCCTTCTGTAGAGCACTTAAATAATTATCTGATTATTTTTCAATGGTGGTGTAACTTTCTACTTTATAGATATGTCATTTTTGTTAACCAAGTTTATTACTGATGAATGTTTTGGTCCTTTTTTTTTCTAGCTGTTGCCACTGTAAACAATTCTGAAATAGAAAACTCTATAAACATGCCATTTCACACATAAGTGAACACCAGGAAGTGAAAATGCAAAGTTAAAGATCATGAGCATCCTAAACTTTAAAGAGTATTTAATAGAGTATTGTTCTTCTCTACAAAATTTTTACCAAATGATCTCCCACAAACAATATGTCAAAATGTAATTGCCCATCGTTATGGCTCTAGAGGAAATAGAGAGTAATGAGAGGCAATAGGGCCCAGTGATTAAAAGCATGGACTCTAGATTCACACTGCCCAGGACTGAATCCTCTTTCCTCCAATTCCTAACAATGTAACCATAGGCAAGTTACTTAACTTCTTTGTGTCTTGGTTTCTTTATCTCTAAAACGGCTTGGTCTTCAGAGAGTTGTTGTGAGGACTAACTTGTTGATTTTTGCAAAGTGGTTAGAAAAGTGTCTGACACCTAGTAAATGTTATATAAGTCAACTCTAAGTATATACAAGGTTTGAGGCTTCCCACCAGCAGAGATCCTTAAGCATGAAGTGCTTAACCAGGAAGACTCGCAGTGATCAGTTCAGAGTGGGAATTGGAAGCTAAAGATAAAAGGCAATAATTACAGGAAGCTTGCATGAATGCAATTAGTTTTATATTTTATTCAATGTGGTTATGCAATTAACTCCTATATTTTTCTGTGAGATTAGTGAAAAAAAATCCACAATTGATCTTAAGGGGAGAGGAATCCCAAAGAAGAGTATTGATTCATTTATTTGTCCATCAAATATTTCTGATCCCTCTACTATGTACTAAGATCTATGGATTCAATGGCTACACCATACTTGTTTCTCAATAAATATTTATTGACTGAATAATTCATTGGAAAGAATCCCTGATGTTAAGGAACTCAGAACATCATTAGAGGAGAAGGGTAAATGGGAATGACAGTACAGAGTAATGAGTGCTATGATGGAGATTAGTATAAGATGGTATGGAAACATAAAGGAGGGGCATGTAACTCAGCAGTAGGGCCAGAGTATACTATCAAGGAGGTATTATCCAAGACAGTAAGGAAAAGGTGAATGATGCATGTGTCACTGCGGACATCTAGTTAGAGGGACCAGCATTTATAAAGATACAGATGAAGCAGCAAGAGAATCACTACAGTTAAGTACAGAGGCTCTGAAGTCATAGGTTCCTACGATTGAATTTTATTTCACCTTAGGCAAGGTCTGATCCTCTCTGTAACATACTTTCCTTATCTATACAATACTAGTTCTTAACTCAGAAGAACATTGTGAGGCTCCAATAGGTTAATGCATAAAGCATTGAGCAAAATGACAGACACAAAGTAAGATCTCAGAAAATGTTGGCCATGATTTTTATCATTATTAGAGACAATCATGTCACTTTTAGGAAACAAGTGTGGTTCTGAATGGGTCTAGGCTCTGTGGTTCATAGCAGCTTTAAAGAGACTGAGTCCTTGGGGCCTCCTGTGAGGAAGAAAGAGAAACCCAGCTGAGTCCCTGAAGCTGAAGAGTGCGTTGGTGTATGGGATTTTCCAAAATACAAAGGTTGAATTTGATTGAACTAAATACGTCATTGTGTACTTCCTAATATTGTGTCAGTTGAATGAAACTGTATTAGCTCTGTTCACATTATTCATAATGTATTGAAGTAAAATCACATCCCTTCTCTGCTTCTACCACTGCAGACTTCAGAGTCTCTGTCTTATCAGGCTACTTGCACACAGGAGCCCTTGCCACTCTCACGAGGGCATTTACCAGCTCTTCTCTGAACCTTCTCAAGTAGCATGGATGGGGAGTCACCTGCACTGCATGAAGGTGAACCAAGGATTTGTGTGAGGGTTCTTGCTTTTGTTTTTAATGCTCGCTAATTAAATCCATCTTTAAAAAAAAATCATTTAGCCCTGCATACTGAGGAATAGCCCACAGTAACTTCAAATTATACTTTTTTTAAAATTAATAACTCAGAGCACTTTGTGCTTTAATCATACTCTATGCTCTCCTCTTCTAATGCATTATGTTTCATTTTCTCACTGAAATTTACCTGCCTCTTCCTGACAGCTGCAAAGAAATTCCTGCCATTTATTTTCATTTGACTTTATATCTTCACACCTTTGAGAAGTATATACATTTCTATGAAGATAAATAACCATTAATCTTGACCTTTATTACCCACCTCTAATATAACCATGATAAAGCTTCTTCATTTTAATGGCTCAAATGTTAGAGAGAGAGCCCTTCCAATTTTTGAACTAAAAGTATATTATTTCTCTTATTTATACAGCAAATGGTTCATCTAGCCTCTTAAAGGATACAGTCCCCTTATAAAAGCCACACTGCTTTTCCTCCATAGGTGATGCTCAATATTTCTACACTTTATTATAGAAGCCAACATTTACGCCCACCCACTGTCACACACAACACGTCGTCCTTCCCTTTTAGACTTTGCTGTGCATATTTGAACTCTGACAGTTCTCCTTGGGTCTCTTGCATTTCTACATGTCTTGTGAGCAGACACACTGACTGCCTTTGTTCCAGATTATTATTTCAAGTGTACTTTTATAGTGAACAGCCTTGGAAGATAGAGTGTCTCTCTCTGGAGCATAGAGTAGGCAGGCATACTTATATTATCTCAGATTCAGGTTCCCTAAGCTTAGAGTTCCACTTTTCTAACGCAACTCACTGCCTGTTCAGGTATTTCCTGGCTCTCTTTGTGTTCCCCTGTAAGAATTGGGACTTGGAGAACCGGTGCAAATGTCAATACTCTTGCTGTGAGTAATAATGTCTTTTGCTTCAGTCCAAGGTGTCTTGCATCTTTTACCTGCATCCATGGAACTATGGCAGGCTCACTTGTAAGCTTGGAAGGAAGGTAAATCTCAGATCCTTCAGAGTTCTCAACAATGACTTCATTCCAACTTTCTTAATTCTCTAAATGTGGCTCTTCCAGAATATGTAAAATGGGGGTTCCTTCTCCACTCTGCATAGCAATGTCAGTGCCCCTCCCACATTCAGGTAAAATACTGGAAATTCACACTTTCCAGAGATATTTGCAGAACTAAAGAAAAATGCTGTGTAGAAAATAGGGGAAGAAGAAAACGTCCATACAGCAAGCAGAAAGACTTCCCCTCAGGCTCCTTCTCCCCCGTGGTCTGCGAGAATTGTGGCAACAAGGTGTGTAGCCACCAGAAAGAACATTACAGTAATCCTCCCTGGGGAAATAAAGAATCCCAAGAGAATACATCTATAGATATTGACATGGGTACTTCCCAGTGAAAAATGATTTGTCACTTTATTGTCCTATATACACAGACATATACATAGAACTTCCAACTGGTTTGTTAGAGCTTCTCTCCTAGATACAAATGAAAAATCAAGGTGGTTTCTAACATGAAAGACCATGATGGAGCAAACAGAAAAAAACATGAATACTGGGGAAAAGAGACACAAAGCATAGAGAAGAGAGAAAAATTTAAATATAGATGCATGTGTATTTATATGTATTTAATATTCTCAAAGAGATGAGAGAATAGAGTGCATTCATGAAACAAAAAATGTTTCTATAACAAAAATGTTTGTTAAAGACAATTTATTCTATTAGTAAATTTAAAAAGAGAATGTTGAAAAAGTCTTCCAGAAAGTGTATTAAAAAGAAGAAAAAAGTTAGGTAATGAAAGAGAAAGAAAACAAAATGTGAGGATCAGTAGAAGAGGTTTAATGTCCAACAAATACCAGTTTCAGAACAAGTAAATAGAGAAAATGGAAGAGAGACAACATCAATGAAAAGAATATTTCAAAATATTAAAGATCATCAACTTCCAGGTTGAGTGACTAGCATAGTGGAAAAACAAATAAGAGTATATATGTCAAAGAGTATCATCTTGTAATACCAAAAATCTAGGGGTAAAAAAGTGCTAAAATTTTCCAAAAAGAGAAAGAGAGGGAAAAAAATCATATTATAAGGAATGATAATTCAAATGAAATTAGACTTTTTTTTTTTTTTTTTTTTTTTGCGGTACATGGGCCTCTCACTGCCGTGGCCTCTCCCGTTGCGGAGCACAGGCTCCGGATGCGCAGGCCTAGCGGCCATGGCCCACGGGCCCAGCCGCTCCGTGGCATGTGGGATCCTCCTGGACTGGGGCACGAACCCGTGTCCCCTGCATCGGCAGGTGGACTCCCAACCACTGCGCCACCAGGAAAGCCCTGAAATTAGACTTTTTAACAACCACACTAGAAGTTAGAAAACAATGAAGCAATGCCTTCAATATTGTAAAGGATAATTATTTCTAAGCTACGTTAATATATTAAGCAAATGATTCACAACCTATGTGAATAAAGATATTTTCAAAGAAGTAATATTTCAAGAAATGTATATCCCATATTGTTGTTCTCAGGAAGTTATTGAAGAGGTGCTCCAGGATACAAGGAAATTGACATAGGCAAGAGATCAGGGAATCTCAGGATGCTGCTGGCCAAGTGTATGAAAAGGTGCTCAACACCTAATCATCAGGGAAATGCAAATTAAAAACACAATGAGTTATCATCTCCCATCTCTTGGAATAGCCATTATCAAAAATACAAGAAATAACTAAATCTGGCAAGGATGGAAAAAAAAGGGAATCTTTGTGCACTGTTGGTGGGAATGTAAATTGTTTACAGTCACTGTGAAAAGTAGTATGGAGGTTCCTTAAAAAATTGGAAATAGAACTACCTTATGATCCAGCAATCCTAGTTCTGGAAATGTATCCAAAGGAAGTGAAATCAGTATGTCAAAGAGATATCTGCACTCCTATGTTCATTGCAGCATTATTCATAATAGTCAAGACATGGAAACAATCTAAGCATCCATTAACTGATTAATGAATAAAGATGTGGGAGATATTATATACATATGTATACACACATTCATATATATACACCCAATGGAATATTATTTAGCCATACAAAAGGAGGATATTCTGGTACTTACAACAACATGAATGAACCTGGAGGATATTATACTATGTGAAATAAGCCAAACACAGAAATATAAATACTGTGTGATCTCACTTACATGTGGAATCCAAAAAAAGTTGGACTCACAAAAGCAGAGAGTAGAATGATGGTTGCCAGGGGCTGGGAGAAAATGGGGGGATGTTGGTCACAGGGTACAAACTTTCAGTTATAAGATAAATAAGTTCTGGAGACCTAATGTACAGTATGATGACTATAGTTAATAATGCTGTATTGAATACTTGAAATTTGCTAAGATATTAGATCTTGTGTTCTTACCACATACACACAAAAAAAGGTAGCTATATGAGGTGATGGATGTGTTAATACACTTGATTGTGGTA
The DNA here is from genome assembly GCF_964374135.1 of Grampus griseus. Classification (NCBI taxonomy): domain Eukaryota; kingdom Metazoa; phylum Chordata; class Mammalia; order Artiodactyla; family Delphinidae; genus Grampus; species Grampus griseus. The sequence continues at coordinate 68,983,451 of NC_139017.1, read as the reverse complement.
ATCATTAACAATGTAAATGTGTATCAAATCATCACACAGTAACACTTTAAATATATACAGTTTTTGTCAATTATACTTTAATAAATCTGGGAGGAATTATTGAAGTGGGAGGAATACTGGTGAAGGAAAGCTCCAGGATTATAGCCCTGCAGCTGTCCTACAGAGCAACTCAAGAGCTGGATTGGAGATGGAAAGAGATGATCTTAAGACAAAAAGAAACTAACTAGGAGGCCAACTAACTAGATAGATGGACAGATAGACAGTCAGATAAAAGTGACTTGGGAATATTACCTGATATGTTTGACTGTAACTATGGAAGAAGGTTTTACTGTTCTGGTGGAAAATTTGAGGCTGGATTAATTACAGCTACTTGAAAACTAAACAACTAAATGGACCTGTCAACTGAAAAAAGTGCACAACCTAAAAGTTGAGAATTATGTTTTATCTGGCAGACAATACTGAGAACTTAAGACTGGGACACAGCCTCTCAGATAGCTCTGAGGGACTATTCCAAAGAAGTAAGGGAGGAGCCAGGATATACAGGAGTTTTTGCAACAAAGACCAGGTAGTCAGCACTTCAAAAGATTACTGTTAACTAAAGAAAACCAGATAGCTCAAGTTAAGGAATTTAGCACCTTACTATATATGGGAAGATGCAAGAGTCTGGGCTCACTGAAATCATTTCTTTGATATGTACCCTAGCCATATAGGGCCAGGATCCTGTTCTTTCCTATCCTGAGTCCCCTCAGGGTGCACAGTCAGGTTGGTGGAAAAGGGGGAAGGGGAGGTGTGTGTGGCTACAGTGGCTGAGGGCTTGGCAGTGGGCATCCTGTTTCCATTCTAGGTTCCCTCAGGGATCATCCTTGGGGGTAGCCTGTAATGTGATAGCTTGATGGTTGTGACACCCTTTGTTTACTGATATGGCAGGCAACATTTTTCATTCACAGACTCAATTACTAAAACTTAGTTAGAAAAACAAAGATTGCACTGGAAGAGATGTTCACTTAGAGTATGCTGCATGGCTCAGTTGTGAGTAATAGATGCATATTATCATAATGTATATTTTGAAAATAGACTTAATTTTTACTGGGAGGATGACAAGAGGAGAAGTATGTGCATAGGTTTGTGTTCATGTGTACAAATGATGGTGTTATAAATGAACTAGGAAGAGATAATGCCTAAAATTTAAGAATTAAATACCATTATATGCATTTTATATACAATATAGCAGAAATGTGGAGGCAAATAACATGAGACACAGGTAAAAGAGTTGAAAGTAGGTGCTTCTAAGAAGCAAGAATCATGGGTGGATAGAGAAAACGTTTTAATAATGTAGTACTATTTTGTATTTTTAATTCTACCTTTTAATTCTGCATTTAATTCTACAAAAATAAAATTAAATTGTAAAAATTAAGGTTAACTCTTGGATAAATAGAAATGATGTATATATAACTTTCTAACCAGAAAAATGGAACAAAGAAATTAATCAAACAAAAAGATTTGTTAAGAAACAAATAGAGATTAAGAAATCTTAGCACATGGAAAATATAAAATAAGATGGCAGTAATATTTAACAACTACTCTAATTATAATAAGTGTGAATGAATTAAGCTAATCAATCGAAACACAGAGGCTCTCAGACTGAATTTTAATAATCTACACTATACTATTAATATAATATGTCACAGGAACTTCTCTGGTGGCACAGTTGTTAAGAATCCGCCTGCCGATGCAGGGGACACGGGTTCAAATCCTGGTCCGGGAGGATCTCACATGCCTCGGAGCAACTAAGCCCGTGCACCACAACTACTGAAGCTTGTGCACCTAGAGCCCGCGCTCCACAACGAGAGAAGCCACCACAATGAGAAGCCTGTGCACCACAATGAAGAGTAGCCCCCACTCGCCGCAACTAGAGAAAGCCTGCGTGCAGCAACGAAGACCCAATACAGACAAAAATAAATAAATAAAATTTAAAAATAAATTGAATAAAAGAAAGGATCCACTTTCCCCTTTAAAAAAAAAAATGTCACAGGTTGAAAATGAAGGGGTTGAAACGTTATCCAGAAAAATGCTGACAAAAAGAAAATTGATGTGGGCTTCCCTGGTGGCGCAGTGGTTGAGAGTCCGCCTGCCGATGCAGGGGAAACGGGTTCGTGCCCCGGTCCGGGAAGATCCCACATGCTGCGGAGCGGCTAGGCCCGTGAGCCATGGCCACTGAGCCTGCGTGTCCGGAGCCTGTGCTCCGCAACGGGAGAGGCCACAACAGTGAGAGGCCCACGTACCGCAAAAAAAAAAAAAAAAAAAAAAAAAAAAGTTGATGTAACATTATGAATATCAGACAAATATCTTTCTAAGTGAAAACCGCTAAGAGACATATAATATTGGTAAACAAAACAGTTCACCAGGAAGGTATTCCATTCCTGAATTTGTAAGATCCTAACGGCATAGCTTCAAAATGTATTGTGCAAAACCCAATAAAACTACCAAGAGAAACTGACAAACAAACACCAATCATAGTAGGAGATATTAACACATGTCTTTTGGACTAATAAAATAATCAATGGGTTAACAGGACTAAAAAAGTTATGACAAGTAACAAGCCTAACCTAAAACTCTAACCTTCATCCAGAGAATGTTTTGACCCCAAAGGATGCCTCAACAAATTCAGAAACAATGATATACAAATACTATTCATGGACCATAATGCAATAAAGAAATCAATCCAAAAAAGTAGCCAAACCTTCCATTACCCCTCCTCATAGTACTGAAGATTTATTTTATAAACACTTAATAGCACTTACTATATGCCAGCCATTACTCTAAGAACTTTCAAATATTTACCCATTCAAGCTTCACAACAATTGTTTGAGGTCAATACTATTATATTTCACATTTTACAAATAAGGAAATTGAGGCACAGAGGGGCTGAGCGACTTGCCCAAGGTCACATATAGCAAGTGGCAGATGGGACACAAACTCCAGGATCTGAGCTCTTTTGTATTAAGTGTATTATCTTAACATAAACATCTAAATAAACTGTGAATTAAAGAAAAAATAAAAATGAAAATTTATATAATACAACTTACAACAGCACTACACATCAAAATGAACAAGGTAAATCTGAAGCTGTTCTCTGAAAGAAATTTATAGCCTTATAATATTTAATGTAAAGCAAGAGGAAAAATAAATATTTTAATTCAAAAAGCTTAAAAAAGAATAACAAAATAAATCCAAAGAAAGTAGAAACAAATAATAATGAAATAAAATTAATTAAAATACTAAAGCAATATAAAATACTAGAAACTTTCTAAAAAATTTGGACCTTGGAAAGATTAATTTAAAAATATAACCTCTAGCAACTATGATAAATCAGAGAGATATAATAAACAAAATCAGGTAGGAAAAAAAGATAAAAGGGCAGATACAGATGAGCAAAACAATTATAAAAGCATACCTTGAAAAACTTTACATTGATCTATTTGAAAAAGAATGTAAAATGGGCAAATTCAGAAGAAGATATAAATTACCATAATTATACCAAGAAGAAATGGAAAATTTACTAGACTAATAACCCTAAAAAGTGGAAATGATTGTAGTGAAAACCTATTCTCTCAAAAAGCAAGCAAGCAACAACAAAAAAAGACACCAGGCTCAGAGGATAGAAAAGGGGTGAAAGTTCCCCAGCATTTAAAGAGGTTGCTAATTGCAAACCTCTGGTACAAAAAATAGATAAAGTAGGAAATGATAATTATCGACTAATAATGAATGAATGAAAAAATAGCAACTTGAATTCAACAGTGTATAAAAAGGCCAAGCAGCGTTTTCCTTTAAAACATATGAATGAGTCAACATCAGAAAAATCTATTAATGTAATTCACCACCCTAACCAATTAAAGAATAAAAAGCATATAATTATATCAATGGATACAGAAAAGGAACTAGACCATTGAAAAGACTATTAGTGACAAACCTGCAAACAAACCAGGAATAGAAGGCAACTTCCTTCATGTGATAAAGGGTATCTGAGATCTATAGCAAGCATCACATTTAATGGTGACCAAAACATGAGAAGCATTTAAATTTGGAAAATGACAAAAATGCCTCTGTAACTGCCTTTATTCAATCCTGTATTGTAGTTCATAACTAAATGCAATAAGCCAAAAGAAGAGATATTAAGGAAATCAGAATGGAAAAGACAAAACTTCCCAAACATACCGATGATGCACTCACTCCTTTTTCAGAAAAGAAAAACCTCCGAACCTCCATCCACTCCAGAGTTTTTTCAGTCTTTTTCAGGTAAATGTACAATAAGAATCATATATTTTTTAAAAGTCATTTCTCAGTTCATAATTTCAATATCAGGGTTTCCTTTCCTTCCTCATGGGTTTAGACTCCATTACATTTCTAATTTCAGAGATAAATATTTAAACAGAGCTACCAGAAAAACTGTGAAGAATGGACATTGACTAATAAGGCCCAAGATTTAATGATTATTTTAAGGTCTTGCTAAGACCTGCTGCCCAGCTTTAAGCCTTCCTTTAGCTGCTCCGTAAAGGATTTTAAACAGTTCAAATGAGGCTATGCACTGGCCATTCCCAAGCAGTGATAAATATACTACATATCTATTTCTTAGCTGTAAGTCTCTGGATCTCAATGGCTTATGAGCCTAAGTATTTGCAGTTGCTCTTGGGTAAATGTTTGAGGGCCTTGAAAGAGACTATGTGGAACTGAACCAAATGCCTAGCAACTATTTCATGCTTATCAGTCTCTCTCAGTTTACTTAGTTTATCAAAGACACCACAATAAATTGCCTTGCTTTCAAGTATTCATTTCTCAGTACACTGGTTTTTAGGAAAGGAACCTTCCCTACTTTTGGGGTCTCTAAGAGAAAGGCATAAACTGGGTACCAGAACTAGGGATTACTGAAGAGCCCAAGTCCCAGTGGAACCTGGTATATTTGATATGATTCTCCTTCAACCTTTGGAAAGGCCCATCTTGGGTTTGCATTATGAAAGGCAGACAAGGCTGGGCCTGCTCAACGCCTAAATGCTGGGAAAGAGAAAGAGGGCAGGTGCAGGAAGGACTCCAATGTGGGTCTTCCTTCTCATCTTCCTCAAGGAGAAGGTTCTCAGCTTTTCCTATGCAATACGCAGTGATGCCTTGGAGTCTGCTGGGCAAAATCTGCAGGACTGGTATATAGTACAGATGCCATGTCCCCATTCTGCTACATTCCACGTACCTTCCATGTGAGAATCACACAATGAGTATTTGTTGAAGGAATCAGTGAATGAATGAGTCACAGTTCCCAGAACATTCAAATTGGAAGGGACCTCAGAGACAGATCCTTCGGCCCTTAGGGTACAGAGGCCCTAGTGTGTGAGTGGCTTGTCTAGTGAAGCTGCACCTTTAAACATGGTTGGGTTCCACAAGATTGTAGACACTTTCTACAATGATGGTCATGAGGCAAGAGCTCCTATTCATCCTCCATCCACTGAGCAGAGCAGGACCATGTCCTGATGAAACAGCTTTGTTCCTGTGGAAACCCTAGATCATCTATGTAGGGGAGCAAAACTTGCCACCCCAAAATGTCTCTTTGGCATGTAGATTATTTTGAGCTGAAACAATTAAGTCCCAAAAGACTCAGGAAGAACCTTTGACTTTCCCCCTAACTGACTAAAAGAACACAGATGGAGGACTTGTTCCAGGAAAGGAGCCATCACCATAGGTAACTATAATATGAAGTAGGTGTGGTAGACAGTGAGGAACCTAGGAAAGTCTGTTTATTAAAATTCCTTTCTGTGTCCCATTGTCTTTGCAGGCCCAGCAAACATTTATTTACTAAACTTTTGCTTTTCTCTCTGCATGTGAATTGCCTTTCTCCCCTTTGAATCCCCAAATCACTACCGGCAACATCCTCTTCTGTTAGTTGAAGATGGTGTTTAAAGTGAGGTCTTTGGACACTTTGGAAAGTTACTCAGTTTTCCTGGCCCTCTCCCATGTACACGTCATTAAACTTTTGTTTGATTTTCTCATGTTAATCTGTCTCATGTCAATTTAATTCTTAGACCAGCCAGAAGAACCTGAAAGGGCAGAGGAAAATTTCTTTCTCCCTGACACCTACATACTACCTATGTGAGTAGGTTGATGAGCCCCTTTTCTAATGAGATCCCCAGACATCGTGGTGTTTGGATCTTGCTACTGTTGCCTTGGGTACAGTCACTGTGGCTTTGGGGAGAGGGACCCCAGAGTCCTGGGGCACAGGAGAATGGTTCTCTCTGACAGACTGCAATCCAAATTAAAGGAACAGGGCTTTGGGGAGGCATAGGAGAATGCAGTGTTGCTTTCTGTCTGTTTGTTACTCCCAGATCTGGCCAATCAGAGAGAGAAATTAACTAACAGACCTTGGTGGGCTCTAAGTTTTTCTTCTAGCCCTGCCTTCCAGAAGATTCTCTGGGAGCCGTGTCTGCCGCACACAGCGGGAGTCCTGGCAGTCCTGGTTCTACACTCTCAAGACTTTGCTCTCCTGAAGACTGAGAGAGCCTCAGCCCTGCCTGGTGAGATGTAAGTCACATTTTATGACTCAATGAAGCATGATTCTTGTCTGACTTGATGTGGCTTTATGACCCTTGCCTCATGGAATATCACCTTTTCTTTTTCTTTTCTTTCCTAGGAATATTGCCAAGTAGAAAGATGAATGTATGGCTGTGTCACAAAACTTGGGGAATAAAAAGCATTATATAAATACTGAAAAATCACTCAGGAAGTGGTATCTGAGCATTAGTCTTAGAAAATCTCAGGCAGAACTTTCAAAGGGCTTAATTGGTGAATTTAGCTCAAAATATATTCTTTGCACTGAATGAGCCAGAGGGATTGGGGACATGCAGTCCCATCCCCACACCGTCTATCACACTCCTGGCTGGTGGGGCCTGGAGGAGAGAAATGGAACATCTGAATCTGGTTGAGTGAACCTAATTTTCCCCCTCTGTACTAGAAAAAGTATATCCCCTGAACACAGAAGTGCCCACCTTACTGCCCCAGATATCAAGCAGAGGGCAGAAAGGTGAGTGTCAGTAAACAGCCGGCTGGCTGGCTGAAATATTGTGTTCGTGAGTGTAGGAGTTCAAGGCAGGGATCCTGCACAAAGGCACGCTTGCAGAATTGCTGCACTGGGAGTGGCTTTTCCATTCCAACCCACATGCAGATCCTCCTCCTTGTCCTTGGGATTCTCTCCTCTGCTTGAATATTGTGTTTCATTCCCCCGCTACTTCCTTCTCCTCACATCTCCAAAAGACAGAAAAGCATCCTCTAATCTGCAAGCTGCCCCACAGTGTTAGCTAGATGGAGACCAGCCACCTTCTAGTCTTGACATCAGGCCTGGGGGAGGAGAAGTGAAGATAAAACAATGACCAGCAACACTCATATTTTGAAATCTATGCTCATCTTTATCAACAGTTACCACTTATTGATGGCACGCTCTATACCAGGCCCTCTGCTAAATGCCTTACTGGCATCTTCCCATGCAACCCTTCCCATGCATCAGTCCCCTGAGGTAGACATTAGTACTGTCTTCATCTTACGGGTGAAGAAACCAAAGCCTAAACAGAGGAGGAGATATTTGTAAGGTCACATGTGAAGTAAGAAGAGCTGGGGTTTGAAACCAGACCACCTCTACCCCCATCCCCACACGTTTGAGAATCTAGAGTTGGAGAGGAGGTAGAAAGTGAGGCCTGGGCTTTCCAATCAACAGAGATTGGAGAAATTAATGACAAGACCCATCCAGGAACATGAGAGAGAGAGAGAAAATAAAGGTATATGTGCTTTGGGGGTGGGCTTAACATACAAGTAGAACCCAGAGTTATGCATAGTGGGGATGGGGAGGACAGATGAAGGGAGGGAAGCAGAAATGTAATGTACTGTTTGCCTATTATGTATCAAGAGCTGTGCTTGGCTATTTACATACAGTAACTCATATAATCTCCATAGGAACACTATGAGTAGATATTATCCTCTCTATATTATAGATGAGCCAATGGAGACAAATGAAGTGAGAAAAAAAAATTAAGCTTCCCTCCACTTACACTGGGGTTAAAGCCAGAGATTTTTATAAACTTTAATATTTTGTTGTTTTTATCACTGCTTTCTTACAGTTACTGGTAATTCAAACCCTTAATAAGTTTCAGTCTCTTTATTGTTTACAGACTAGAAAATAGAAGCAGAAACGACATTTCACACAGAAGGAGGGAGACTCAGGTATTAGAACAAGTGGTATTTGGAGAACATAGGAAGGAAGCAGGGCTGAAAAGAAAGAGCTGGTTCTGGATCATAGAATGCCCTGGGTCCACACACTAGAATCTCCTCAACTAAAAAAATAATAATTAATTAAAAAAAGAAAAGGTGGGACTTCCCTGGTGGTGCAGGGGGTGTGGGTTCAATCCCTGGTCAGGGAGCTAAGATCCCACATGCTTTGCAGCCAAAAAAACAAAACATAAAACAGAAGCAATACTGTAACAAATTCAATAAAGACTTTAAAAATGGTCCACATCAAAAAAAAAAATCTAAAGAAAAAAAGGAAAAAGAAAAGGTGGTATCTCCTCTCACAGCCTATTCTAGACATTAGCTATCTTGAATTTAATTTGAACCATGAGACACCTATATCTATCACTCAGGCTCCACTCCCCGAGTGTCCTCTCTGCATCTGTTGCATTTAGAATGGTACCAGATACATAGTAGCTGCTCAATAATTATTAAAACAAAGAAGAAAGGAAGGAAAGAATAAATGAAGACTCTATGGGCAGCTAAAACACAATTAGCATCAGCAGAGAGTTCTTCTCCCTCTTTTCTTTTTATTATTTCATTACTTCCAGGTTGTTTGTCCCCCTTGGTGATGTCCCCTTTTGGTACATGTATTGACTACTTCCTGGATAGCAGGCATGAATTTAAGCACTTTACTCATTTAATCCTCACTGTAAGTCTATGAGGTAAGTATTTTATTAAACTTACTTTACAGATGAGAAAGCTGAGCCCTGAAAAGATTAAGTAAATTCCTCAAGGTCATACAGCTAGTACGTGGCAAAATCAAGATTTAAAACAGGCAATTCACCCCAGGGTCTGCAGCTGCATTATAAGCTAATGATGATTATATGAACCAGATTTCTCCTTTATATTAATTAAAGACTAGGAGAAAAAGGAGTTCTATACACTGCAAATTTACACATATCTCAAATCCTATTTGAATGTCATTGGGTCTTGGAAATTAGTCTGGAAGTTCAGAAATTATGTAGTGTAATATGTTTTCTTCTCAAATATCTTAGTGCATCCTTTCTCCACTCAGCACAGCTCCAAAGATAAAAGGAAATCTACAGTGGGCCAAAGGCCACTGGAAAATGTTAGGGCTCAGGACCACTAGAACATTAACCTCTGTACCCATCCTCCTACCCACATTTATTATTGTCCCTGACCCCCTTCAAAGCATTGACAGCCTGAAATAGGAGATGCTTAAGCAGTGCGATATTGTAGATGGAGCACAGGCTTTGGGGCCAGAGTAGCATGTGTTCCTATCCTAGGTCCACCATTATAAGCATGTGTCCTAAGGATGGTCACTTAACCTCCCTGGCCTTTGTGTCCTATCTGCACAGTGAGGCTGACAATATCAACCTCCCAAGGTTATTGTGAGGAGTCAAAACTGTTATGGACATGATGTCTCCTGGCAGCAGGAAGCAGGATAGCTGTTAGCTCCACCACTCTGTCCCCCACATTGTTTTTTATCTCACTCCAAGGTGACAGTTATAACAGCAGTTTTAACAAGTTCTCATTCATAGAATGAGTTCCCTCTTCCCAGGAGGCCGTGACTTTGAAAATGGGCTTCTCCTATAGTCTTTGATCCCACATTCCAGTAAAAGGAACCTAACTATTCTCCAGGGTCTTCCAGAATGACTTCCTGGACACATTTGCCATGTGTCAATAAACTTTCAGCTGCCTCTCTGCATTCCTACCCCAGATTCCCTTCACCTATGCCCTACCCACTTATTGGTCTAACCAACTACTCAGACCATCATTCCCACTTCTCTCCTTGTTGCCTCAGAGACACTGCAGTGAGTTCCAGGATTCATGTGTGCATCAGCTTTCATATGCAGGGTGTATAAATACTTACAAAGACATGTGCAGCTATTTTTGAATGTATCATAATTCATGTGAAAGCATGAATTACTAAATTCGTAGTTCTCTTTTCAGGATTTTTTTTTCTATCAATTGGAACAAATAGTACAACTATTATTATCCACCATCATCAAGCTGGAGAGTCATGAAATATTTTGAAATTAAAAAAGGAGTTTTCATATCCAAAAAATTTGGAGACCCCAGCTCCAGGTGACAGGGATAGTATTAGAGTAGATATAACTTCAGTGCTATGGATTGAATTGTGTGTCCACCCACACCCCGCCCCCCCACAACCTGCACAACTCCTATGTTGAAGCCCTAAACTCTAATGTGATGGTATTTGGGGATGGAACCTGTGGGAAGTAATTAGGTTTAGATGAGGTCATGAGGGTGGGGTCCTCCTGATAGGATTAGAGCCCTTTAACAAGAGATGTCAGAGGTCTCTCTCTCTCTCTCTCCCCCCAACCCCACCATAAGGGGACACAGAAAAATGGCAGCCATCTGCAATCCAGAGAGAAAACTCTCACCAGGAACCAAATCTTCCAGCACCTTGATCTTGGATTCCCAGTCTCCAGAAATGAGAGATAAATGTCTGCCGTTTAAGCTACACAGTCTATGATATTTTGTTATAGCAGCCAAAGCTGACCAAGACATTCAGGAACAATGCTGGCCTCAGTTAACCCTGTTGTGAGTCCTATTCATGGCTCTGGAAGAGTCCCATTGACGATCCTAAAGGAGGGTTAGACCTGGGATCCTAAACTACTGTGAATGCCATGAATGAACTAGAATAAATGGTCCCCAAATAAAGCAGTGTATAGCAGGTTCTCTTGGCTGTTTTGCCAGCTTTGTTTCTATAGTCACTTCACATGTTCATTTCCATCTAGTACCAAATTTCAATAGACTTACTGTTGGTGGAGTAATAAATTCCTCATAATTTCTCATCTGTAAAATGAAAATAGTACCACTGACTTCATAGGGTCATTTGGAGGATTAAGTGAGACAAAAACTTGTGAAAGTGTTCAATAAATATTGGTTGACTCTGGAGCTAAAAACCTCTTTTTCCCCTGGCACCACATTTTTATACCATCTACCCACTGCCCCATTTCCAAAATCTTCTTAATTTGTCCCAAAGCAATGGCATCATAAAGCACTGAGCTATTTTGCCCAACTCCACTCCTTTCCTATTGAGATCCCCTAGTCACCAATCATATCTAATGATGGAACATTAATATATAGATCATTTGTTTGATTTACCTGTTATAACAGGAAGCTATGCATATTTGTGAATAATCGGGGGAGTTGGCATGAATGAACCTGATGGGAGTAGTTTATGAAATGATTGGTTCTTTCATCTCCCTTGATCTACACATTGATTTAGTTACAAGCCCCATTGATTCACCTCATATGTCTGTTCCATCTGTCCCTCTTATATGGGCCACTGTCACCCTCTCTAGATCAATCCCAATTATTTCTGGTCTGACTGTTGTGTCAGCAACCACCCTGCCTCTTCTCACCAACCTCAAATCCATCTTCTACTGCTACCAGATCAATCTATCAAATTCCAGTGTTGAGTATCTTTTTTACCAGCATGGAAGAAAAATCACCAGATAAACAAGAAGAGGGTGGAGGGCAGCTAGTGGTGAGGGCTGCTGGTCCTTTAGAGGTTAGTTGCTAAGGGACTGTGAAGCCCATTAACAGGAGGGATAAGTGAAATCATTTGAGAGGCCCTTAAAAATGATAGTGTCTAAATATCCTCAAACATTTTGTAACTTGGTCTTATTTACCTACTCCATTTTTTCTGTAATCAACCTGAGTCTAATCAAGGACCATCTCTTTCCTGTCCCACTTACTCGTGGCATTTATTTCAGTTTATTTAAGTTGTTTACCACCTGTAACCAAACAGTGAGCACCTCAAAGGTTGATGAAGCATCTCATTCATTTCTGTATGCCCAGCAACGAGCACAGGGCCTGTCTTATGCTTAGTGCTTGAAGAATGAATGGGCGCAGATAAGCACCGCATGTTAAAGGAAGAAAATGCTACAGAAGCAATAAAGTAACGCATGGAAAGTCTTCAGCGGAAAGTAAATTCTGAAGCTGGGTCTTGACAGACTAGTAGAAGTTTGCCAAATGGAGAAGAGGAGGTAATTTTGAATAAAGAGCACGGTGTTCAGAGGCTCATCTCTGTTTTCTAACCCCCAAGAGAGGATGCTTGGATCTAAAGACAATGTCCTTCCAATTCTGAATGTCACAGGGGCAGAAAGACAGGCAGCGTGAACTGCCCTCTGCAGAACCATGACCATATTTGACTACTTTAATTCCAAAGAGAGAACCAGATTCCTAAACTGTCTGTAAGAGATCCTGCCTGTAGGAAAAAGGGCCTAAACTTCCTGAGATCCAAGATGATGTGGTTCCAAGCTTGAGCTGCTGAGATGTGTAAACTATGGATTTCCAAGGCACATATGCAAAAAACCCCACAATGTGCTTATTCATTATTTTATTATTAACCCCACACTCTAACCAACTGAGCTAACTGCTCAGCCACAATGCGTTTATTCAAACAAGTATAGGGAACTAAATAAACCAGCTTCCTCTAATGCTGATTCTATGTGAAGCAAAAACTTGCCCCAGGCTCCCCAAATGCCAACCCTGGGACTGGGTAAATGAGCACTACACATAATGAGTTCCCCAGGTACCTGCTGTCTGTATCCTCCAAGCCCTCAGGATGTCTGTCTACAGGGAGTCACCTCCAGGAGCCCCACTGGCTGCTCCTGGGGGAGCTCCTTCTCTGGCTTTGAAGACTTCTCCACACAGAAGGGCTGTCAAGGAGGCCTGCAGCTCCCAAGCCTAACCACATTCCCACTAGAGTGTATTTATCTGCTGCCCCTTCAGCCTCAGCCCGTCATAGGCCCTTTTGGTTACCTCGCTCTTCCCTCCCTGGCCTGCATGCTGTGGCCAAGGGAGCACAACACTTTCATCTTCACTCCTCGGCCTCCTCCAGCCCAGCTCTCCTGTTGTGCCTCAGCACTACGCAGTCACAGGTAACTGTTCTTTAGAAAAGGAGCTGAAATGGGGCTTATTGCTCCTGGACTGACTTTAACTTATTGTAGTATAACAGCTCGTCACAGCTGGAGTAGGACTTCATAAGGTTGTGTTTGCTCTTCCTACCTTTGATTTTCTTGGAAGAATTACAGGCTTCCCAGGGTGGAGGATACTAACCAGGTTATAGCAGCCATTCTTCTACCTCAAGACAGACTTCAACCAGATCAGACAACACTCTAGCCCAGGCTTTCTAGTAGCCCTGCTGGTATTTGGAATAGGACAGTTCATCCTTGGGCGGGATCGTCACATGTATTGCAGGACATTTAGCACCATTAATGGCTAGCAGCACCCATGGCCATCACTAGAACAATTAAAAGCTCTAACACACATTTTTTTTATTTCACAGAAGAGGTGCCATACCACCCATGGCTGGACCGCTGCCTAGTTTATGCCCAGAGGCCTCCCAAAAGATAAACGTCTTTAGCCACATATTTTAGTGTCAAATTATTTTTCCTATTGGGAAATATATTCTGTTGCAGCTTTACTCTTTTTTTTTAGCATTCTTCATGTAAATGATTAACAGCTGGTTGCCAACTTCTCTTAAATAATTTTTTATAAACTTGAAGGAGGTCTCCATGCCTGCTAACCTTCCTCACTGATGTGATTTACTTTATGCAAAAAGCCTTTTTCTGAATATGCATAAGGAAATCAAAATATAATTTAAATATACCCTACAGGAGCTTACTGTCTAAAGGGACCAAAATGTGAAATATTACATGAATTGGACTGAGAGCTATCCTTCAACAAAATGATATGTCTTTATTGTAACTCTGTTCTTTATATTCAGGGTCTGCTTTTGCTTTAGATGAGGGACTCCTGAATTTGCTGCATCTTCCCTGGTATAATTGTTTACCTCTGCAGAGTAGGTGTATGCCTACTCACAAAGTTGAGTAAGGCTGTAAATCTGCCTTCTAGTTTAGGGAAGATGAAGATGTAGCATAGTTTACAATATACATGAGTGAGTGCTGTGAAGTGTCAGCTGACTTCCATCATTCAAACAGCAGTGGAGAGAGGATGGTGCTTGGTTAAGATTCACCTTCTCCTTCTTGAAAACAAGGTGAACATTTCTGAGTCTGCTTTGCTTCTGCTTCTTAAAGGATGTGCAAGGGGGTGATGCATAGTTTTGAAATAAAAGAAGTCTCCAGTCAATCCCTAAACAAACTGTTTTCAAGCATCAAATGAAAATTTCAGAATACAATATGCATTGATGGAGGGGAAGACATGCATTAGTCTTTGAAGAATGGGGACGATTTAAATAAGAGCAGGAAAAGAGGAAGGGCATTCCAGATGACAAGGAGGAAGAGTAGGTGAAGTGGGAATGTACATGGTTATACAGTGGGGGTGGGGGGAGGAAAATTAGATGATTCTATCATGCATAGGAAATTGTAATAGATGGCCGCAGAACAAGAATATTTTAAGCAAAGTTAAGTAAATCCAAAGATCAACTTCAATCCACTGGGAAATGTATCCCCAGGTTTACAGCTGAGAATGAAGTTCAATCAATTTCAGAAATGTGATTAAACTGCTTTACTAAAATTATGCAACTTTCATTCTTCTACTTTTCCAATTTAGTGACCAGCCAATGAAGAGGGAGAACCACACTCTCACCACTGAGTTTGATTTGCAAGGTTTCTCCAGCTTCCACGAGCACCAGCTCACTCTTTTTGTGGTATTTCTTACACTGTACATCTTAACCCTAGCAGGTAATATAATCATGGTGACCATTATCCGTATTGATCATCATCTCCACACCCCCATGTACTTCTTCCTCAGCATGCTGTCCACTTCAGAGACTATATATACATTGGTCATTCTCCCAAGGATGCTATCCATCCTCGTGGGTATAAGCTGGTCTATCTCACTGGTGGTTGTGCCACACAGATGTTCTTTTTTGTAACCTTTGGGATCACGAACTGCTTCCTGCTCACAGCAATGGGATATGACTGATATGTGGCTATCTTCAACCCCCTGAGATACACAGTCATTATGAACAAAAGGGTGTGCAACCAGCTGGTGTGGAGGGCCTGCAGCATTGGGCTGATTGTAGCTATGACACAGGTGACACCTGTATTTAGGTTACTTTTCTGTGCAACAAAGGTGGCCCACTTCTTCTGTGACATCTGACCTGTGATGAAGCTATCCTGCATCGACACGACTGTCAATGAGATTCTGACTTTGATCATCAGTGTTTTGGTGCTCGTTGTGCCTATGGGTCTGCTCTTCATCTCTTAAATCCGCATTATCTCTACAATCCTCAAGATCACCTCAGCCGAGGACAGAAAGAAGGCCTTTGCTACCTGCACCTCCCACCTCACTGTGGTCATGGTCCACTAGGGCTGTGCCTCCATTGCCTACCCCAAGCCCAAGTCAGAGAACACCAAGGATCAGGGTCAGCTAATCTCAGTGACCTACACCATCATCACCCCTCTACTGAACCCTGTGGTGTACACCCCAAGGAGCAAAGAGGTCAAGGATGCTCTGCTCTGGGCCATTGGAAGGAAGCTTTCCTGACAATTTGGGAATTGTTCTTCTGAGGCTCTTAGCATCCATTCTAAGCAGAGCTATGAGGAGAAGAGCCCCATGTACTTGGCTCCCAGAGACCTGGCCCATAAGGAGGAGGAGAAGAGAGGAACAGAAACAGCATCTAACCAGGAGTCTGAAAGCTTTAAATATAGCCCCTGGACAAAATGCTGGCCCTGTTTTTGTGGATAGTTAGGTAAACAAGGACAGGATATGCCTGAAGAAGAGGTCGAGGAGTAATGTGGACCAAGGATTTTTCATTGGCCTTTTGGTTTTCTTGTGGCTCTCCACTTAATGAAGACAACAGGGAGTCCCTTAGAAAAAACAGAATCCAGGACACACATTCTTCCCTACAATACCTTCCTTCCTACTTAAGAGCCTGAGAATTGCTCAACTTGGAGTCTCTGTCGCAATCTGCTTGTACATGACATATCAAGTCATAAATCACTGTGTGGACAGGAAAAGTGGCCTCAGAATGAGATAGCCCAGGGGAAACAGATTTCCTCTCCCAGCTGCTTTAATTTATCCCAGTTTCTAGCAAAACAGTTTATTAAAGATGGTGACCACAGACAGTTTAATTAGAGATCCTAGCAATTCTAAATCTTGTCAGCCATATTAATAGCTGTTTGAGGGCACATTCCAAGATCCTCCTGGGTTAGTTCAGCTGTTGTTAATTCAGAAAGCATGTAATGGGTAATAGGAATGAACCAGGCTGTGGGCTAGATCCTGGGGAAGGAAAGATGAAAAGAAACTAATGCCTGGCTTCAAAAAACTCAACTCTAATGGCAAAGACAATTTTTTTTTTTTTTTGCGGTACGCGGGCCTCTCACTGTTGTGGCCTCTCCTGTTGCGGAGCACAGGCTCCAGGTGCGCAGGCTCAGCGGCCAAGGCTCACGGGCCCAGCCGCTCCGCGGCATGTGGGATCTTCCCGGACCAGGGCACGAACCCGTGTCCCCTGCATCGGCAGGCAGACTCTTAACCACTGCGCCACCAGGGAAGCCCCACAAACATTTAAAGATATAGTTTCAATTCTTTATGTCAAGTGATATATACAAAAGATCGAAGGGGAATGGGAGGGAGGGAGAGAAAGAAAGAGAAACTCTGTAGGAGATGCCAGGGAAGTCTTCAGAGAGGAGGTGATCTGTAATCTGGACTGGTTTTAAAACACTTACAGGAGACTGTCTGATGGGCAAATTGTTGAAGGAGAAGAATTCCAAAACAAAGAAATAATATTTCACATGTATGAAAGTTAAGAGAAATGTTCAGGAAATGGAACGTGACTTGGCATGCTGACTCCAGGGTACAAGAAAGGAAATGAAGGGAGATAAGACCAGAAGGTTGGTTGGAGTCAGATTGTAAAGGCCTTGTTTGCTGAACTAAGGAATTTGGCTTTAACTTTTAAACAATGGGAATCATCTAAGACTCAGGAAAACTCGGATTCAGTTTATGAGGCATCTATGTGAATTTTTGGCATCCTTATTGTCCTTACCTAGATCCACTGAGACATCTAAGAAGTTGTATGAATCTATAGACTCTAAGCCGAGAAAATCATGGGGGCAAAGAGAATGAGACTAGAGTATTTAGAGGTCATACACAGAAATAATTATGCACTTATGATGAAGCTGAATCAGGCAATCACAGAAGGCAGGGGAGCAGAGGCTGATCGAGGAGTTTCACGTAGATTTGGGGTTTGGGATACAAATGAGTACCCAGTGAACAAGAACAAGGAACTAGCTGTCAAGTCAGTGACTAGGCTAGACCTCAGACTTGGGGTCATGATAGCTCCAGGACACAACTTCCACTAGAAGTAAAGGGTGGGCTCAAAACTCAGAAAAGCCTTCAAAAGAAGATACAGAGACCCAAATAGCACATGTATCTGCTCTCCAGACCATAACAGAACTACCATGCCCTCTCTCAGGGTCTATAGAGGCAATGGTAAAAATCAAACTATACCTAAAGTTCCCTAAGAATATAAGGTGGCTGAAAGAAATTAAGAGAAGTTGTTAACTGGCAAATAAAAGAAATGAATAATTAAAAGCAAAGTATTGCAGGCAAAGTGTTTGACAGTCATTCAGTAAACATACATAGAATCTTTACTATATGCCAGATACTGGGCTAGACATGGAAAATATCAAAATAATTCTGCACTAATCCTTGAACAAAGGAGCTCCCAGTCTAGCAGGGGACATGGGCTTATGCAGAACTCACCATAATACAATGTGATAGAGAAATGGACAAAGTGTGCTTAATATTTATGACAAAGACATAAGCCTTGGGATATTTTTTTGTGATCTATATAAAGCTAATCTCATCAAGCCAGAAAGGGCCCTGCATACTGAGGTTCAGTGAAATAAATGTTTGTTACCTGGGCAATAAGACTGTCTTGATCTAAATATGGGGCCATCTCCTAAGGCCGAGGGCTATGTGGCTGTGGATGGCATCATGCAGAGTAACTTATCACTATGGACTTCTAGAACATTTATTACCCAGGTTTTCCAGAAAACTTGTTTGAATGGAATAGCTTCACAGTCACACACCATAGAATCATATGTTTTCAATAGCCCTTGTCACACCCCATCAAGGTCCCGGCCACAGAACTATTTTTGACCTACTAAACAGTTCCAGCCTCTCACTGAATATTTGGCTGGATTAAACAACCCGAGAGGAATCCTCCCTGTTCCCCAGGATTATTTTGGTTACTACTCATGCTCAAGATCATTTTATGGCAAGCAACTCTTCCATAATGTGGTCCTTAACACAAAACGCTTTCCCAGACATTATCTCACTAGGTCCTCAGAACAATCCTAGGAAGGAGGCAGGAATAAGGCTCCCAAATCTACAGATAATAAGGTTAAGACAGAAAAGGGGTGAAGGCAGAATTGAACTTGTACCACCTAGCTGGCATTTTCTGTTTACCCAGAGTATATCACTACCCAAGGGCAATTCACAGTATGGATAGTAATGTACCAGAGAAATCAAGCTAAGCAAAATTCAAATTCCCCAGGACCTCAAACTTCCCAAATAAAGCAAAACCTCATCCCTGAACCTTTTTCAAAAGAGAAGAATCCTCTATGGAATAGCCACCTGGGATCCTCATTCTAGCCAATGCAGACCCCCAAAGGAAGAGCATTTCCAGCAGCAGTTCAAACTGTAGAGTCTTATTCACATAGAACCAGTTAAGAGTTTAGGGAACATGAGTATCCACTTTCTCCAGTGTTAAATCAAATCAGAGAAAAGCATTTGGAACTTCACAAGCAAACCTGGCCCGTACTTAAAGAGGTTAGGTCCAGTGCTAAGTGCTGGGAATACAATAGTGAATTATGCTAAATATAATATATGTAATATATAAAATGCATACTATAATATATAAAATATAATATATAACATATATTTGGCAGACTGATGACTGCTAAATGAAAATTTTAAACAGGTAATGAGAGCACAGAAGTAAGAAAACTTTAGTTCTAATTAATGTTTTTGAATCAGAAATACAGGAAGAAAAATTCAGGTTCTTGGCCAGTCACCCAGTTCACTTCTCCTTCATCATGTATCACACCCTATTAGCAGTAGAGAGTGAGACTATGTAGTAGAGAGATTTGAAGTCTCTACTGTGGCCAATAGCTCTTTTGCTTGTTAGAAAACCTCCAACATCTCAAGTTTTAACTTTGGTAAGAAACTCAATTCCAACTCCAAGAAAAATAAATATTCTTTATCTCTTTACTTTCCCACCCCTATTGAGCAAATCCTATTTGCTTAGCCAAATCTACTTCTCTTGGGAGGAGAGTTCTCTTTTTGTGAATGCTGGGACCCCATGGTGAACTTTGGTTTGGAGCCCATTTGTACCAGTCACCCACTGCAGCTGCAACATGAGGAACAAGACTTGAAGTCAGTAGACTGATTTCAAGCCCTGGGTCTCTCACTTATTAGCTCTGTATTCTTGGTTGAGTCACTTCAATTTCCTCTCAATTCCACAAGGTCTTGTGAGTGAATCTTTAACCACCATCTCATTCAGGGAAGTGTGGGGAGATGCAAGGCCTTTAGGATGAAAGTAAAAATGAGATGAGATGGAGGGAATGCAGGAGAGAATACTGAAATAGACTGCTGACTCATTTCTCTAGCCTTTCACTTGGTTGTTAACTTTTTTTTTAATTGAAGTACACTTGACATGTTATATCGGCTTCAGGTGTACAACGTAGTGGTTCAACATTTATATACATTATGAAATAATCTCCACAATAAGTTTAACAACCATCTGTCATCATATAAAGTTATTACAATATTGTTGACTGTATTCCCTATGCTGTACATAACATCTCCATGACTTATTTATTGTATGACTGAAGTTTATACCTCTTAATCCACTTCACCTATTTTGTCCATTCCCCTACCCCCATTCCCCTTGCCAACCACCAAGTTTTGTTTTCTGTAACTATGAATCTGTTTCTGTTTTGTTTGTTTACTTGTTTTCTTTTTTAGATTCCATATATAAGTGAAATAGTAAAGTATTTGTTTTTCTTGGCCTGACTTATTTCACTTAACATAGTACCTTCTATGCCCATTTATGTTGTTGCAAATGGCATATTTCATTTTTTTCATGACTAATATTCCGTGTGTGTGTGTTTGTGTGTGTGTGTGTGTGCGTGTATCACCTCCTCTTTATACTTTTGTCTGTCAGTGGGCACTTAGGTTGCTTCCATATCTTGGTTATTGTAAAATTATGCTGCAGTAAAAAAAGGGGTGCATATACCTCCTCAAATTAGTGTTCTCATTTTCTTTAGATAGATACCCAGGAGTGGAATTGCTGGATCATATAATAAATGTATCTTTAATTTTTTAAGGAATCTCCATACCATTTTCCATAGTGGATGCAATTTACATTTCCACCAAGTGTATAAGGTTTCCCTTTTCTCAGCAACCTCGCCAACACTTATTTACTATCTTTTTTTTATAGTAGCCATTCTGACAGGCGTGAAGTTATATCTCATTGTGGTTTTGATTTGCATTTCCTGATAACCAGTGTTACTGAGCATCTTTTCATGTGGTCTGTTGGCTATCTGTGTCTCTTCTTTGGAAAAATGTCTATTCAGGTCCTCTATTCATTTTTTAATCAGACTGCTTGTTTTTTTGTATTGAGTTGAATGAGTTCTTTGTACATTTTGGATATTAACCCCTTACCAGATATATCATTTGCAAATATTTTTACCCATTCAGTAGGTTGCCTTAATGTTTTGTTTATGGCTTCCATCACTGTGCAAAAGCTTTTTAGTTTGATATAGTCCCATTTGTTTATATTTAATTTTGTTGTTCTTGCCTGAGGAGACAGATCCAAAAATATACTGCTAAGACCAATGTCAAAGGGATTTTACTGCCTATGTTTTCTTCTAGGAGTTTTATGGTTTCTGGTCTTACATTTAAATCTGTTATCCATTTTGAGTTTATATTTGTATACAGTATAAGAAAGTGATCCAATTTCATTCTTTTGCATGAAGCTGCCCAGTTTTCCCAACACCATTATTGAAGAGGTTGCCTTTTTCTCACTTTATATTCTTACCTCATTTGTCATAGATTGACCACATAAGCATTGGTTTATTTCTTGGTTCTCTATTCTGTTCCATTGATCTATGTGTCTGTTTTTATGCCAGTACTACACTATTCTGATTACTATAGCTTTACAGTGTAGTTTGAAATCGAGAAGCATGATACCTCCAGGTTTGTTCTTTTTCAAGATTTTTTTGACTATCTGCAATCTTTTGTGTTTCCATACAAATTTTAGGATTATTTGTTATACTTCTGTGAAAAATGCTATTGGTATTTTGCTAGGGATTGCATTGAATCTGTAGACTGCTTTTGGTAGTATGGTACTTTTGACAAAATTATTCTTTCAATCCATAAACACATTATATCTTTCCATTTATTTGTACCATCTTCTATTTCTTTCATCAATGTCCTATAGTTTTCAGAGTACAGGTCTTTCACCTCCTTGGTTAAATTTATTCCTAGGTATTTTATTCTTTTCAATGCAATTGTAAATGGGTTTTCTTAATTTCACTTCCTGATAGTTCAATATTAGTGGATAGAAACACAACAGATTTCTGTATATTTGTATACTGCAACTATACTGAATCCATTTATTAGTTCAAATAGCATTTTGGTTCAGTCTTTAGGTTTTTCTATTTATAGTATCATGTCATCTGCAAACAATGACAGTTTTAATTTTTCTTCTCCAATTTAGGTTCCTTTTATTCCTTTTTCTTGTCTGATTACTGTGGCTAGGACTTCCAATACTATATATATCAGATAAAAGTGGTGAGGTCTTCCCTGGTGGTGCAGTGGTTGAGAGTCCACCTGCTGATGCAGGGGACGCGGGTTCGTGCTCCGGTCTGGGAAGATCCCACATGCCACAGAGTGGCTGGGCCCGTGAGCCATGGCTGCTGAGCCTGCGCGTCCGGAGCCTGTGCTCCGCAACAGGAGAGGCCACAACAATGAGAGGCCCACGTACCACACACACACACGAAAAAAATGGTGAGATAGGTCATCCTTGCTTTGTTTCTGATATTTGAGGAACTGATTTCAGCTTTTCACCATTGAGTGTGATGTTGGCTGTGGGTTTGTCATATATGGCTTTTATTATGTTAAGGTATGTTCTCTCTACGCCCACTTTGTTGAGAGTTTTTGTCATAAATGGATGTTGAATTTTGTCAAGTGCTTTTTCTGCACCTCCTGAGATGATCATATTATTTTTGTCCTTTGTTTTGTTAATGTGTTGTACACATTGATTGATTTATGGATGTTAAGCTATACTTGCATCCCTGAAATGAATCCCACTTGATCATGGTATATGATGCTTTTAATGTATTGTTAAATTAGATTTGCTAATATTGTGCTGAGAATTTTTGCATCTAAGTTCATCAGGGATATTGGCCTGTAATTTTCCTTTTTTTGATGACTTTGTCTGGTTTTAGAAGTAGGGTAATGCTAGCCTAGTAAAATGAGTTTGAAAGTATTGCTTCCTCTTCAATTTTCTAGAATAATTTGAAAAAGATTGGTATTAACTCTAGAATTTGGTAGAATTCAATTGTGAGGTCATTGGGACCTGGACTTTTGGTTTCTGGGAGTTTTTTGATTAACAATTTAATTTCATTACTATTTATCAGTCTATTAAGATTTTCTATTTCTTCATGATTCAGTCTTGAGAAATTATATATTTGTTGGAATTTACCCATTTCTTCTAGGTTGTCTAATTTGTTGGCATATAATTGTTCATAATATTCTCATGATGCTTTGTATTTCCTTCATGTCAGTTGTAATTTCTCCTCTTTCATTTCTGATTTTATTTATTTGAGCTCTCTTTTCTTCTTGATGAGTCTGGCGAAAGGTATGTTGATTTAATTTATCTTTTCAAAGAACCAACTCTTAGTCTCATTGACTTTTTTCTATTGTCTTTTTAGGCTCTGTCATATTTATTTCCACTCTGATCTTTATTATTTCCTTCCTTTTATTAACTGTGGACTTTGCTTGTTCTTTTTTCTCTGGTTCCTTTATGTGTAAAATTAGATTGTTATATTTGAGATTTTTCTCATCTCATAATGGAGACCTGTATCATTATAAACTTCCATCTTAGAACTGAGTTTGCCACATCCCATGGATTTTGGAAAGTTGTGCTTCCATTTTCATTGGTCTCAGGTAATTTTTACTTGGTTCTGTTTTTCAGAGGTTTTTTTTGTAGTTGATTTCTAGTCTCATGCTTGTAGTCAAAAGATGCTTGATATGATTTCCAACCTTCATTACATTTACTGAGACTTGTTCTGTGGCCTAGTGTGTGATCTATCTTGGAGAATGTTTCATGTGCATTTGAAAAAAAGGTGCATTCTTCTATTTTTGGATGGAATGCTTTGTATATATCTATTAAGTTCATCTTATATAATGTGTTGTCTAAGTCCAATGTTTCCTTATAGATTTTCTGTCTGAATAATCTATCCATTGATGTAAGTGAGGTGTTAAAGTCCCCTACTATTATTGTGTTAATGTCTATTTCTCTCTTTATGTCTGTTAATATTTGCTTTATGTATTTAGGTGCTGTAATGTTGGGCACATAGATATTTATATGTTATAACCTCTTGTTGGATTGATCCTCTTATTTATCTATTTTTTATTTTTGGCTAAGTTGGATCTTCACTGCTGTGCAAGGCTTTCTCTAGTTGTGGCAAGCAGGGGCTACTCTTCATTGCAGTGTGCAGGCTTCTCATTGCAGTAGCTTATCTTGTTGCAGAGCATGGGCTCTAGGTGTGCAGGCTTCAGTAGTTGTGGCATGTGGGCTGTAGAACACAGACTGTAGTTGTGGTGCATGAGCTTAGTTGCTCCATTGCATATGGGATCTTCCCAGACCAGGCATCAAACCTGTGTCCCCTGATTTGGCAGGCAGATTCTTAACCACTGCACCACCAGGGAAGTCCCAGATTCATCCTTTTATAATTATGTAATGCTCTTCTTTGTCTCTTGTTACAGTTTTTGTTTTAAAGTTTATTTAGTCTGATATAAATATTGCTACTCCAGCTTTCTGTTTCCATTTACATAAAATATCTTTTTATATCCCTTCACTTTCAGTCTGTTAGTGTCTTTAGGTCTAAAATGAGTCTCTTGTAGGCAGCATATAGATGGGTCTTTTTTTTATCCACACAGCCATCCCATGTCTTTTGATTGACACATTTAGTCTATTTACATTTAAAATAATTATTGTTAGTATGTGCTTATTGACATTTTGTTCATTGTTTTCTAGTTGTTTTGTATTTCTCTGTTTCTTTATTCTTCTCTTGATCTCTTCCCTTGTAATTTGATGACTATCTTTAGCTTTATGTTTGATTTCCTTTCTTTTTTTGTATATATACTAAAATATATGGTTTGTGGTTATCATGAGGTTCATATATAACAACCTACACATATAGCTGTCTATTTTAAGTTAATGATCTCTTAAGTTCAAATACATTCTAAAAGCCCTACATTTTCCCTCCCCTCCACCATCACATTTTATGTTCTTGAGTTCAGATTTTATATCTTTTAGTTTTGTGTATCCCTTAACTACTTATTGTACATATAGGTTATTTTACTACTTTTACCTTTTAACCTTCATATTACCTTTGTAAGTAGTTGGTTCATCATATTTACCATATGTTTGCCTTTACCAGTGAGACTTTTTCTTTCATAATTTTATTTCTAGTTGTGTCCCTTGGGTGTTTTTCACTACTTTGTCTTTCAGATCACTGATCTGTTCTTCTAGATCATCTAATATACTGTTGATTCCCTCTAGTGTATTTTTCAATTCAGTAATTGTGTTCTTCTGCTCTGATTGGTTCCCTTTTATATTTTCTTTTTGTTGAAGTTCTCACTGTGTTCATCGATTTTTCTCCCCAGTTTTGTGAGCAACTTTATGATCATTATCTTGAACTCTTCATTGGGTAGATTGCTTATCTCTATTTTGTTAAGTTCTTTTTCTGAGGTCTTGTCTTGTTCTTTCATTTGGAACATCCTCCTCTATCTTCTCATTTTGCCCAATTCTCTATGTTTATTTCTTTGCATTACATCCATTACCTCTCCTGATCTTAGAGAAGTGGACTTATGTAGGAGATCTTCTACAGAGCCCAGGAGCACAGACCCCCTGCTACCAAAGCTGGATGCAGCAGGGGTGTTCCCTACATGGGCAGCATACGCTTTTCCGGTGTGGCAGGGCTGACTGTTGCAGACACGTTAGTATGCAGGGCTGGCCCCCAGCTCATCTGACTGCAAGATCCTGCCTCATGTAGTTGATGTGGGCATGCTGGTGGGTGAGGCATGTCCCCAGTATGGCTGGTTGTGAGGCCCAGTAGCATGCTACTGCAGCACATGCACTGGTGGACAGGGAAGGACCCTGGTGTGAGTGGCTGTGTGGCACAGCAGCATGCAACAGCAGCAGGCTCACTAGTGGCCGGCATTAGCCCCTGACATGGCTACCTGTGAGGGATGGCCATGTGCAACTGCTGCCCATGTGCATGACTGGTCATGTTGTTGGTGGTGTTCTATTAGTGCAGTTCTCTGGTGGGCGGGGCAGGCCCCCAGTGCAGTTGGCAGCAAGGCCCAGCATCACCTGACTACCACAGGCATGCTGGTGGGTGGGGCAGGCCCCCAGTGTTAATAGGCTAGAGGGAGAATTCCAAAATGGTACCTGTCAGTGCCAATGTCATCATGGTAGAATGAGATCACAAAAATGGCTGATGTCAGCAACTCAGTCATCAGTGGTAGTCCCAGCTGCTTCTTGTTTCTCTGGGAGGCTCTCCAAGATCAGTTAGTGGGCCTGATCCCACTACCTTTCAAACTGCTGCCTTTGTGCTAGGACTCAGAGCAAGTGAGGTTTTGCATGCATTGTTAAGAGTGGAGTCTTAAATTCCTACAGCTCTCCTGAACATAAGCCCTGCAGTTTTTCAAAGCCAGGTATTTTGGGGCTTGTCTTCCTGGTCCTTGACACCTGGGCTGGGGATCCCAATGTAAGGACTGAACTACTTGCTCCTTGGGGAGGGCCACCATGGTTTTGATTTTCCCCCTATTTGTGGATCACCACATTGGGAGTGTGGGTGCTAACTAGACCTTTTCTCTGTGCCTCCTGTTTTGTTGCAGCTCCTTCTTTATATCTTTAGTTGTGAAAAAATCTTTTCTGCTAGTCTTCAGATCACTCTTAGAGATAGTTGCTCTTTAAGTAGTTATAATTTTGGTATGCCCATGGGAGGAGGTGAACTCAGGATCTTCCTACTCTGCCACCTTGATCCAGAGCCCCTGTAACTTCTTGATTTAGTATATTTATAATACAGAACAATGTAGACTCTAGGATTTTTCTTACTGGGGAAGTCTAACTAAAGTTCTTATTTCTAATCAAACTAGGAATGAATGGATACTAGTGTTTACTCCATACAAATTTCTTTAATCAGAGGAAAATGAACTTGGAAGTTGTCACTCCATCCTTATAGCAATAAAAGCTGGACAAACTGAAAGTCAAGAACTTTTCTTGGACGTACCAGAGAACTAAGGTTGTAGGTCAAACTGCCACCTGGATATCTAGACAGATGACTACATCCAGAGAGACACAGTTGAAATATTCTTATCTGATGCAGGAACCACTAAAGCCATAAATCAGAATTCTTAAATGGTAATTTCAGTGAATTGCTGCAGGCTGAATATAGACTAACTTGAAAGTGAACAGCTCCTGGGAGTTGCAATCTTAGGGGAGCCCCCACATTTTCATGCATCTTGCCTTCAGGAACCCTACCAGATTCTCATAGTGAAGATTCAAGAATGATCCCTTCATGGCTCTAGCAGGGGGAAGGAAAGAGTAATTACTGTAAAATATATTCAGATCCTTCTCCATAACAAAGACCTACAATATCAGGGAAAACAACCTTGCTAGAGCCTTATCACAGGTTCTGGAAGGAAATTCCTCCATCCAATCAACTCCAGCCCTTACTGTGTCAATGAAGTGGGTGGGGCGGGGAACAAAGTTAACAGAGGTCAGGAATTCAAGGAAATATATAGGGAATTCCACAGATGGGGAAGAGAGTGAGGACCTGGAGAAAATACTGGAGAAACACAGGTGAAGGTCATGACCCTGAAACACTGGCCCACTTAAAGATTGAAATTGAACAGGAAGATAATAGAATAACCTTTTCCCTACACCTTACCACCATACCAACAGGGGTTCAGTGAAATAACAGTGAATTACAACAGAGAGGGCTGCAAGACACAGACTATACAAAGAGAGAAAACAACGAGGACACTAGAGGAATTTGAAGTCCCTGGCCAGATTAACATAAATCCTCCCTTTAAAACATTAAAGTCCTATTTATATCACTTCCTGTTACTCAGTATAACACGACTAGCTTATAACAAAAAATTACCAAGTCAATCTGAAAGAAAAGAAAAACAGTCTGAAAAGATGAATCAAGCATCAGAATTAGATTCAGATATATCAGAGATTTGGAATTATCAGAGAATTTAAATAACTATGGGAATTTAAAATATATGTTAAGGGCTCTAAAGGGAAAAGTAGACAGTATGCAAAAACAGATGATTAATGTGAGCAGAGAGAAAGTCTACAAAAGGATAAAAATAAATCCTATAAATCAAAAACAAGGTAATAGAAATGAAGAATACCTCCCATGTGCTTATGATTAGACTGCACACCACCAAGGAAAGGATTAGTGAGTTTGAAAATTTGTCAATAGAAACCTCCCAACCTGAAATGTAAACAGAAAAGAAAGGAAAAAAAAAAAAACATAACATCAAAGAACTGTGGGATATACAAAAAAAATATAACATATTTGTAACTGGAATAACAGGAGGAGAAGGAAGACTACAACAGAAGATACCCTTGAAGTAATATTGCCTGAGAACTTTCCAAAATTGATAACAGGCATCAAACTACAGATCCAGGAATCTCAGAGAACACCAAACAGGATAAATACGACCCCTCCCCCAAATAAAAACAAACAAACAAACAAACAAAACACTTAGGGATATTATATTCCAACTACAGAAAACCAAGGACAAACAAAAAATCTTGAAAGAAGTCAGAGGGAAAAACAAACACCTTACCTATAGAAGAACGAGGATAAGGATTAATACAAATTTCTTGTCAGAAATCATATAAGCAAGAAGAAGGTAGAGTAAAATATTTAGTGTTCAAAGGAAAAAGCCACCCACTTAGATATTTACATAGAGCAAAATTATTCTTCAAAGAGAAATATCCATCCACTTAGATATTTATACAGAGCAAAATTATTCTTCAAAAGTGAAAGAGAAATGAAGACTTTCTCAAACAAAAACTGAGAGAATTCATTGCCATCAGACCTGCCCTTTAAGAAATGTTAGAAGAAGTTCTTCCTGAGGAAGAAAAATGATATAGATAAGCATAAAGGATCAACCTAAACAAAGGAAGAGTATAGAGAATAAATAAAAGTACATAAAATATAATACTTTATTTTCTTATTCTTAGTTGATCTAAAAGATAACTACTTGTTTAAAGCAAAAACAGTAGCAATTAGTGGAATGAATGAAAGGAATGTCACAAGGAACAGAAGGGAGGAACTGGTAATACTCTGCATAACATGTGAAGCAATACAGTGTTATTTGAAGATGGAGTTAGATCAGTTAAAAGTGTATACATAATATAAATCCCAGGGTAACTATTAAAAATGTTTTCAGAAGAAAAATTGGTATGTTAAGAGAAGAGACAAAATTGAATCACATAAAATGCTCAATTAAAATCACAGAACACCAAAAAGAGGGAAAAAAGAAACAAAGAATAAATGTAATGAATAGAAAATAGTTACAAACATGGTAGATATTAACCCAAAAATATCAATTCACTTTAATTGTTTAAATACATCAAATAAAAGAGAGATCATCAGAGTGGATTTAAAAAATAGGACAAATCTATAGGTTGTTTACAAGAAAGCCATTCAAATAGCTTAAGGAGATAAAGAAAAAGATATGACAGGCTAACACTAATCAAGAGAAAGATGCAGAAACTGTATTAATTTCAGACAAAGTAGAATTCAGAACTAGGAAGTTTATCTAGAATAAAGGGTATTACATAATAATAAAGAGATATATTCTACAAGAAGACATAGCAATATTAAATGTGTATGTACCTAATAAAAGGGCATAAAAATATCAATACATGAGGAAAAACTTAGAAAAGAGAAAGAGACGAATCTATACTATTATAGTTGAACATTTTACCTTTCTGTCAATAATTGATAGACTAAGCAGGCAAGACATTATTAAGGTACAGAGGAACTAAACAGAACTATCAATCAATTTTATCTTAATAGTTGACATTTATAGGATTGACATTTATAGAATTCTCAATCTAAGAACAGTGAAATACAAACTCTTCTTAAGCTCACATGTAATATTCACCAAGACAGACCACATTCTGGGCCATAAAACACAAGTTAACTAATTTGAAAGAACAGAAATCACACTAAGTATATTCTCAGACCAAAATGGAATTAAACCAGAAATCAACAACAGAAGAATAGCTGGAAAATTCCCAAGTACCCCAAAGATTTCAAAATTTCTAAATAGCTCATGAGTCAAAGAAGAAGTCTAAAGAGAAATTTTGAAAATATATTTTGAAATTAATAAAAATAAAAGTTATCAAGATTTGTGGGTTGCAGAGAAAGCAATGCTTAGAAGGAAATTATAGAATTAAATTCATACATTAGAAAAGAAGAAAAAATAAACATCAATAACCTAAGTCTTGTCTTAGTAAACTAGAAAAAGAAAAGCAAATTAATCCTAACACAGGCAGAAGAAATAATATTAGAGCAGAAAGCAATAAAATTGAAAACAGAAAAATAATAGAGAAAATCAACAAAGCCAAAGCTGGTTATTTGGAAAGATCAATAAAATTGATAAACCTATGGCCAAGCCAACCAAGAAAAGAGAAAAGACACACATTAACAATATCAAATGAGGGTGGGGTCATAACTACTGACCCACTGATATTAAAAGAATTATAAAGGAATATGAAAAACTCTTTGTCCAGAAATTTGATAACTTGGATGAAATAGGTCAATTCCTTGAAAGACACAAAGTACTACAACCCATGTGAGAAGAAATAAAGTGAATAGCCTTATATATGTTAAAGAAATGAATTAATAATTAATTGCTTTCCAAAAATTAAAGTGCCAGGCTCAGATGGTTTCACGGATAAATTCTACCACATAATTAAGGAAGAAATAATACCAATTTTCCACAATCTCTTCTAGGAAGCAGAGGCAGAGAGAACACCTCCTAAGTAATTCTACGAGGCTAGTATTACCCTAATACCAAAACCAGATACAGACATCAAAAACAAAAAGAAAAAGAAAGGAAAAGTAAACAGCTGACTAATACTTCTCATCAATATTAATGAAAAAATCTTCAACAAATACGAGCAAGCTGAATCCAACAATGTATGAAATAAAGTATACATCATGACCAACTGTGACTTATTCCAGGTATTCAAGGCCAGTTCAAGATTTGAAAATCAATCAACGTAATCCACCAAATTAGGGGGCTAAGAAAGAAATTATATGATATCAATTGATACAGAAAAAGCATTTAACAAAAGTCAATATCCATTCCTGAAGTAAAACTCTCAGCAAAAGAGGAACTGACAGAGGAAATTTCTCAGTTTGATAAAGGACATTTTTAATAACTTACAGCTAACTTCATACTTAATAATGAGATATTGGATGCTAGCCTCCTAGATCAAGAACAAGACAAGGATGACCCCTCTTGTCAACCATATTCAATGTCATATTAGAAGTCCTACCTTGTGCAATAAGACACAAAAAAGAAATAAAAGGTATACACATGGGCAGGAAGAAATAATACTCTCTTTATTCACAATTGACATGATTGTTTATTTAGAAAACCCCAAAGGATCTACAGAATTCTTCCTGAACTAATGAGTATGGTGATATCATAGAATAAAAGGTCAATATACAAAAGTCAGTTGTTTTCTTATAAAGCACCAATGAAAAATCAAAATCTAAAAAAAAAAATTACAAAAATGTCAAAAATAATAAAATACATATAAATCCAACAAAAATCTATAGGATCTTTATGTGAAGACTATAAAACACTGATAAGAGAAATCAAAATGATCTAAACAGACAAAGACTATGTTCCTGGATTAAAAGACTTATTAAGATGTCGGTTCTTTCCAACTTGATCTATAGCTTCACACAATCCAAAGCAAAATCTCAGTAAGCTATTTTATAAATAACAAACTGATTCTAAAGTTTACATGGAAATGTAAAATATATAGACAACACAATACAGAAGAAAAAACTTGAACTGAAAACTACCTAATTTTGAGGCTCACTATAAAGGTACAATATTCAAGATTGAGTGGTACTGGTGAAAGAAAATATAGATTAAGGGAACAGAACAGAAATTCCAGAAATGACCTACAAAAAATATAGTCAACTGATATTTTTGCAGAGGCAATTCAGTGGCAAAATGATAATCTTTTTGACAAATGGTGCTGGAATGGTTGAATACCCATATATCAAAAACAACAATAAAAACTCCTAGATACAGATGTTACACCTTAGACAAAAATTAACTCAACGTGGATCAGAGACTTCAAATGTAAAATGCAAAAACTATAAAACTTCTACAAGAAAATATAGGAGAAAATTTCTTTAACCTTGGGTTTGGTTATGACTTTTTAGATACACCTGTAAAATTATGATCCATGAAATAAACACGGTAAGTTGGACTTTATTAAAATTGAAAACATCTTGTGAAAGACACTGCTAAAAGATGGTAAAACAAGTCACAGACTAGGAGAAATATTTCCAAAACATTTATCTGATAAAATACTTCTATCCAAAATATACAAAAAACTCTTAAAACTCAGCATTAAGAAAACAAGTAATCCATTTAAAAAAGGGGCAAAAGAGCTGACAGCTCATAAAAGAATATCTACAGATGGTATAAACATATGAAAAGATGCTCAGCATCATTTTTCATTAGGGAAATGCAAATTAAAACAGCAGTGAGATATCATTACAAACCTATTAGAATGACTAAAATCCAAAAGAGTGATAACAACAATTCCTGGTGAGGATGCAATGCAGCAGAAACTCTCATTCACTGAGGGTTGAATGTAAAATGGCATAGCCACTTTGAAAGAGAGTTTGACAGTTTCATTCAAAAGCAAATATATTATCACTATATTATTCAGCAACCACACTGGTAGGTATTTGTCAGGTGAATTAAAACTTCTGTCCACACAAAAACCTGCACACAAAGTTTATAGTTGCTTTCTTCACAATTGTCAAAAACTGGAGGCAACCAAGATGTCTTTCAATATGTGAATGAGTAAACAGTTGTACATCCATACAATGAAATACTATTCAGAGATAAAAAAAAAATTAATGAGCAATCAAACCATTGGAAGGCATGGGTATATCTTGACTGTATATTGCTAAATGAAAGAACCCAGGCTGAAATAGCTATACATTGTATGGTTCCATTTATATGACAGTGTTCAAAAGGCAAAACTGAAGAGACTACAAACAGATAAATATTTGCCAGGCATTTGAGAAGGAAGGAAGGTTGAACAGAAGCATATGGAATTTAGTGACACTATTCTGTATGATACTATAATGGTGGATACATGACACTATACATTTGTCAAACCCATAAAACTTTGCAGTAGAGTGAACCTTAATGTAGGAAAATGAAAGAAAAATCATTTAGGAAATTGAGATCCCAGAATGCAATGCAAGCTGAAGAAAAATAATCTAACTGTATTACAGATGTACAAAACAACCTCACTGAAGCGGGCAAGGGAAAGGTACTAACTGAAGTATTTTGGAAATGAGTGAAGTCTGTAGGACTAAAGGCAAAAGGAACTACACATAAGCACTCTCTTCTAATGTTTAAAACTGTTTCCCACAGGGGTTCAGGTTAAGAATTCTTAAAGTGCTATAAATTTATACTGGAATTGAACAATTAAAATATGGATGCCAGATGGTGGAAACAAGATTTTTCACTGTTAGGGTGGGAAGTTACAGACAAGCAAGAGGGGAAGGCTAGAATGATCTACATGGTAATGGCTTATGGAAGCCCAGATCTTGGTTTCTAACACCAATTTCCAATAAGAGAAATCATCCTTAGATAAATGGTTGGTTGTAGAAGTAGGTCAGTAAATATACACAATGAGCCTGCAGCATCTTGTAGTTCCTAAAAGTAAGAAAGTGTTAAAATAGACAACTCAATGATTTCGGTTTTGTCAAAGGGACAGAAGAGCCAACTGAAAGAGCTTCCAATAGCCAAAACTGGAACAATCTAACATATAAAGTAGTATTGGATTATAAATCAAAAGATAAAATAAATAACCACAAGTTCATACTGAAATGGAATAAATAAATTACTGAATAAATAAGTGGGGGAGAAGAGATGAATCTCCTGGGCAGAACTCCAAATAATTTTTACACATACTCCACCCTCAAGGAAGTGGAGCATAACTTCCTCTTATTAAGAGCGAACTGTACATAGTGATTTTCTTCCAAAGAGTACAATTAAACAGTGAGATAAAAAGAGTAACTTAATTCAGAAATCTATAAAACACTACCTCATCCAGGTAATCAAAATTAACATCAACAGTGATAAGTCATATTGATAGCATGTTCCCTAAATACAATGTGATAAGAATGGCACTTTTTCTCTGTGGTCTTTCTCCCAAAATCTGTAACACCTGGTAATTTTCCTTTCCCTGAAGTTTACTTTAACTGGTATTAATATAGACACTCCTATATTCTTTTGATTGATTTTTGCATTATTATTATCTTCCACCCTTTTATTTTCTACTGGCCAGTATCATATTTAAAGTTAGTTTCTACTAGACAGCATATGGTTGTGTCATGTTATTAAAGCCACTCTACTGATCTCTGTTTTAACGTGGTATATTTAGAATATATTTATACCAATTATATTTAATGTAATTATTGACATGTTAGGTCCAAGTTCACTATTTTATATTTTGTTTTGCATTTTATCTGTTTTTTTCTTTTTCATGCTTTCCTGTGTGTTAATTTAACATATTTCAGAATTCCATTTTGACTTTTCTATAGCATTTTTAGTGTATCTCTTTATATAGTTCTTTTAGTGGCTGCTCATTAGGTAAACAACAAAGAATGGAGTTGATAGATCATATGGTAAGTATACATTTAACTTTATAAGAAACTGCCAAACTGTTTTCCAAAGTAACTGCACCAATTTGCTTTCTCAATATGAATTCCAGTTGCTCTCCATTCTTGTAAGCTGTTGGTATAGTCGCTATTTTTTAGTTTAGCGATTCTGACAGGTATGCAGTTGTAGTATAGTGGTTTTACTTTGTATTTCTTTAATGGATAATAACATTGAACAACCTTTCATGTATTTATTTGTCATTCTTATATCTTTTTGGTGTGGTGTCTGTTTAAATATTTTGACATTTTTAGTTGGATTGTCTTCCTACTCTTAAATTTTGAGAGTTTTTTATACAGTCAGCCCTTGAATGTGGGGGATTAGGGGTGCCCACCCTCCACACAGTCAAAAATCTATATATAACCTTGCAGTCTGCCCTCCGTATCTGTGGTTCCACATCTGTGGATTCAACCTACCATGGATCATATAGTACCGTAGTATGTATTTATTGAAAAACATCCACGTATAAGTGGACCTCCACAGTTCAAACTAATGTGTTCAAGGGTCAACTGTGTATTTTGGATACAAGCCTACTGTGAGATATGTTATTTGAAAATATTTTATTCCAGTGTGCTGTTTGTCTTTTACTTCTCATTAGTTACTTTGACTAAGCATTTCTTAAAATTTTTGATAAAGTTCTGTTTAATAATTTTGTGTTTAATGATTATGTTTTTGGGATTGTGTCTGAAAACTTGTTGCCTAACTCCATTTCATGAAAATTTTCTAATAAAAATTTCATAGTTTTAGGTTTTACATATAGTTCTAGGATATATTTGTGTCAATTTTTGTATAATATATGAGGTTTAGGTCAAGGTTCACTTTTTTACATATGGGTATCTAATTGTTCCAACATCCTTTGTTGAAAAGTTTATCCTTCTATGAAGAGCAGTATGGAAGTTCCATAAAAAAAAAAAAAAAATAGGGCTACTATGTGATCCTGCAATCCCACTCCTGGGCAAATATCTGGAGAAAACCATAAATTGAAAAGATACATGCACCCCCAATGCTCACTGCAGCGCTACTTACAATAGCCAAGACATGGAAGCAACCTAAATGTCCATCGACAGATCAACAGATAAAGAAGATGTGGTATATATATATATATATATATATATATATATATATATATATATATATATATACATACAACAGAATATTATTCAGCCATAAAAAAGTGAAATAATGCCATTTGTAGCAACATGGATGAACCTAGAGATTATCTTACTAAGTGAAGTAAGACAGATAGACAAATATCAGATGATATTGCTTATATGTGGAATC
Organism: Grampus griseus; assembly: GCF_964374135.1. Lineage (NCBI taxonomy): Eukaryota > Metazoa > Chordata > Mammalia > Artiodactyla > Delphinidae > Grampus > Grampus griseus. The sequence continues at coordinate 68,947,622 of NC_139017.1, read as the reverse complement.
TAAAAAAAAAGAGAGATACAAATGAACTTAATCTACAAAACAGAAATAGACCCACAGACATAGAAAACAAACTTATGGTTACCAAAGGGGAAAGGAGGGAGGGATAAATTAAGAGTTTGGGATTAACAAATATACACTACTATATATAAAATAGGTAACCAACAAGGCCTACTGTATAGCACAGGGAACTATACTCAATATTTTGTAATAACCTATAAGGGAAAAGAATCTGAAATCACTTGGCTGTACACCTGAAACTAACACAACATTGTAAATCAACTATACTTCAGAAAATTTTTTTTTAAATTTTATCCATCCTCCACTGAATTTCTTTTATACCCCTGTCAAAAATCAATTCTACATATTTGTATAATATTGACTATTCTCATTCAGGAATATATCTCTTCTAAGATCTACCCCCCCCCCCACACACACACAACATCTTTTGTGTAATGCTTCATTTTGTCTTTATTTGGTTCAATTATTTAGGAATTTTAGCAACAAACAGGCCCTATGCTGACTTCTCTGCAGTATTCTCAAAAGAGTGGAGAAACTTCCTCAACCTGCATTGCTCCTTATTACCTGAAAGCAGAGACAGACTTGCTTATGCATGCCCTTCATAAAACCAGCTTGTCCTGCAGCCCCTTTTCCAGATATCACACGAAAATATAGAAAACATGACATTCCTCTCCACTCTTCCTTCACCTCCTCCACCCCTATACAAAACCCTTCACAGAAGTTCTTTCACATACAAACTGTTTTATGTAAATGGATTCCTGTGGGCCTGACCCTGACATGTCTGAATCCCAATGGAAACACAACTTAGCCTCAAAATGAGACACTCATACTACATTCAGAATATTTTTCCATGTTTTCAAAATGTCATCAATAATGGGCTTCCCTGGTGGCACAGTGGTTGAGAGTCCACCTGCCGATGCAGGGGACACGGGTTCGTGCCCCGGTCCGGGAAGATCCCACATGCCATGGGGTGGCTGGGCCCGTGAGCCGTGGCCGCTGAGCCTGTGCATCCAGAGCCTGTGCTCTGCAACGGGACAGGTCAGCGTACCACAAAAAAAAAAAAAAATGTCATTAATAATGAGACAACTGGAGCTTGAACCAAAGTGATGAGAGCAAGAATGGAGAGGAAATGTTACTACAAAGGATAAACCAGGCTCTAGTCTCAGATTCAATACGAAGCACAAGGAAGAAGGTGAAATGCAAGCAAGATCACTCATCCTCAGTGGAAAAGCATGAGGTGATTCATAAAAATATGAAATATGGGCGAGTTCAGTTGTAAATACACGTTGAGTATGAGATGATTATAGACTTTAAGTGGAAATATTCTGCGGAAAGTTGGAAATGTAGATGAGAACCTCTGAGAATATAAAATGGGGAGCTGTCACTATAAGGTGAAAAAGTTAAGTTGTGAGAATGAATGATTTCTCCGAGGGAGAAATCAGATAGAGAGGAAAACAAAAGACCAAGGATTGAACTTTGAAATTAATGAGTAGCGTTCAGGTGGCTGGCTATAAAGCCTGGGTGGCAAAATATGTCAATTTAAGCAGAAAAGGGCTAATTGAAAAGGGGCAAAGAGCTTTCCTCTGCTGCAGGCATCAAATTAATTTTGGTTTTAATATGTTTTTTCATTTGTTTGTTTTGTTTTGTATGTGTTGTTGTTACTGTTGTGTGTTTCTCTGCTACTGATGTTCAGTAGCATCACTATCCCTTGACCTTGCCTTGCTTTATCCTCTTGAAAAGGAAGGAAACTTTCTGATATCCATGGTCTAGGAAAGCCAGAATACTGAAATTTTACACTAACAACAACGATACGATACGCTGTAATAATCATTTTCCAATTTTACCCTTTCAAAAAAGAAATCATCCCTGCTTTCAGCAGTTATATGGCTACCAGATATTTTCTGATTAATTATTTGCATCTACACACAAGTATTCCTTGCAAAACAACCCTAACAGATTACTTATATATCCAGGAACTCCACAGATTATACACAAGGTTTTCAAAGCAAAGTTTTCAAAATAAGTGCTTAGTTTTCCAATTATAAAGTAAAATATGCCCATTCTGGAAAAGTTAAGATGATATAAAAATACATAAGTATACTGGAATGATTCAAAAATCCAACTAACTGGACATCACAGTAAGCACATTTCCTATAGTCTTTTTTTAAATATTACTGAGATATATTTTGTATAAAAAGTCACATTGTTTTTTCACTTACTATAGTAAAAGCTTTTTTCTATACTATTACAGACTCTTCATAAGTACTTATAATATTTAAAGGCTTCAAAATGTTCCATCGTATAGCTGTCCAATATTTTTAGTCATTAATTATGTTTTAGCACTTGGACTTCCATTTCATTTTTCTTCAGTACAAAAAAAATTGTAGGAAATTATGGGCTCTAATTTTTAAAATAATCCATTTTGAGTCATCCTCACATGAAACAGATTTAATATGAATACCAATTTCAGTTAAATGCAAAAAGATGATGTTTCACGGGATTCTAATATGTTCAGGTTTTCTCTGCATATGAAATTCCCACAGTGCACAAAAATGGTCCAATGATTTTTTTTTCTGGGTAATGATTACAAACCTAGAGTTAATCCTTCCCTTCAGTGTATCAACCCCAAATCTCTCTTCTAATAACTCTACTTCCTTTTCCTTAAAAAATATCATCCAAATTACTTTCAACCATTGTCTGCCATAAAGTTCACTTTTGGCTTTTTGTTATTTACAGGTATCCTATACAGTGATGAGAGAAGAACATCTATTTTATTATATTCAAGTACACAGATCAATGTGCCTAGTGCTTTAAGAAATTATCTTAAGACTTTCCTGATGTTTGCTTCTGGGACTTGATTCTAATGAAATATGCACACTGGGGCTGGGGTATGTGGAATTCTAGGCAGATGGTTATGACTGTGAGTTAAAAATTAGCTGACCAACAGTTTGGAAAAATTTTTCAACTAAAGCAATTTTTACAACAAGCAACCTGAGAATAAAATATCAATAGTTTCGAAGCAGAGCCATAGAGAGTTTTCTTCACAACCTCCCCTGCTTCTCTTTCTATACCTTATGCTCTGCTTTTGTCTCCTTATCCCTCTTTACCTCCAAAGTTATAGTAAAGATCTTCAGTTTGGCCCTTCTGTGGCACCACCAGGCTAGAAGAGACATGGAATGATCTGGTACGAAGTCTTCATTTTATAAGTAAGGTACCTGAGTCTTGAAAAATTTGAGGAACCTGTCCAACAACATGCAGCTCCTAGTCCACGGCTGATTTGAAAGTGGTATATTTTCCAAAATACTATGCTGTATCAAAAAGATGGATAATTAAAAGCTGAAAATGTATTTCCCCTGGGAGGGTAAATCATTCAGTAGAAAAGTGTGAGATGACTTTAGGCTTTAATTTTTAAGAAAATTTTTGAAACTACAAACTCAAAGGCATGAATAAGACAGAGGAAGAGCAAGGACATAAGTCTGACTCATGATTCCTCTGCCCCACCCCAGGCACAGTGAAGGGAAGGTAGCAGAGGATCTGGAATCCTGCCTTACCATTTCAATCATTGTGAATATTTAAATAATCTTGTCTTTCCCAGAAATCTTGTACTGCAAACTTGTAAGGCTTACAGGTTAAGGCATTTTTGCCAGGTTGTAAAAAACTCACACATATTCTCTCTTACCCTAGGATAAAACTTCCAATATATTTTTTTCCCAAGACAAACAAGAACTTCCCCAAAGTGACTTTTCCTCTGTTTTATTTACATAAATACTTTAAAATGGCCGTTTGTCTTACTAAAAAAAGGGAAAAACAAAAAGGAAAATATTAAGTTCTGCTTTTTTGGGCTCCCAACGACACAAGTCAATGAAAGTTTAAAAATAAGATCCTCTGTCTCTCCTAGTGTGACTAAGCACCAAGAATCAAGTTTTGCACAACCCAGTTCACCATTAAATATCTATGGAAGGAAAGAAATACCTAAGGAAAGGAGTAACAAAAGAAGGGAAGGAAGGAGAATGTTATTTGAGCTATAAACAAAGAAGGGATAAAAAACCCAACATGGTTGAAAACTAACCATGTGTTGGACATTTGACTTATAGTGTTATTTTATGCTAAAAAATAAAATAGAGATTTTATCTGTACTTAGCTGTTGAAGGGAATAAAGCTCAAAGTTCATATCTAGTTAAGGGGCCATGAAGAGAGAGATTCAAACTCTTACCCCTTCAGTTTTCCCTGTCTTCATGACCATATTTTGCTTGGATTATTGTTAACAGCTTCCTAAGAGATCTCCTTGCTTCCATTCTTGCTCCACTCAAAATAGTCACTACTTAACAACCAGAGCCTTTATAAAATGTAAATCAAATTGTACTGACCTCTGCTTGAATCATTCTGGTGGCATCCCTTTGTACTTAGAACAAAATGCAATGTCTTTCCGAGGTCTGCAAAGGCCTACCTGACTTGACCTTTACCTTTACCTCTAACCTCACAACTACACTACCTTCCTTCTGTTCCAAGAATACCAAGACTAAATCCAGCTTTGGGTCTTTCAACTTGCTATTCCCCTTGCCTGCAATGCTCTTTCCCCCACATCCGGGGACAGCAATTCATGGCCAACAGATCAAATTCAACTCCCAGACTCCTGCCTGTTTCTGTAAATAAAGTTTGATTGGTACACAGTCACCCCCTTTCATTTGTTTTATCCATGGGTGCTTTCACAGGTCAATAGCAGATTTGAATAGTTAGGACAGAGACTACAGGAGCTGCAAAACCTAAAATATTTACTATCTGGTCTTTTTTCAGAAAAAAAATTTTGCCAATTCCTGCCCTAGATTATGGTTGGTTCTATCTTGACACTCAGAACATGTTTCCATCTCAAATGTCACTTCCAAAGAGAGGTCTTCCCTGACCACCCACTCTAGAGTAACTCCTTGCCACAAATCATGCCATCTTGTATTATTGTCCTTATAACACTTATTTTACCCATTTATTCCTTTACTTGTTTCTTATCTAATTCCGCTCTTTAGAATATGTGTTCCAGGAGAGTTATGACATTCTAAATCTTATTTACAACATTTGTCAGTTATTAACATATAATAATCTCTTGATAAATATTTTTAATAAGTGAATACATGATGGAATGCTTGGTTTTTATTATTCCAATTCAATATTTTCCACTATGTTATGATATTTTCTAACAACAAAAGAATGTTCTGGCCAAAGGAAAGAATAATGTATAACTAAGCAAATTTTGCTCAGTCCTGCAGATCTATTTCAGATTCAGCAGAGACAGATATCACATCTCCCTCAGGAAAACCATAAAGTCTATGAAATGCAGAGTACACATTTGTAGGGTGCATGCAACTTAATTGTCAGGGCCATATCACAGATCTATCTGTAACAACCAGATAAAAGCATCTGGAAGGTTTCCATGGGGAGAGGAATTTGTTCTGGGTGTGCCCTAGAAAACACTTCAAAGTAAGCAGTTTGTCTTCTGAGCTCAGCAACTTTGTTTTTCTCCTTACAGCAATCTCCTCCTTCCAATAATGCAATCGCTGTCCTCCTGCTGACTAATACTGGTGTATTCAAGACACCCAGTTCAAAGCCCACAAGCAAGACAGCCACCCATGCTCCTGACACTCTTTTCCTTTCAAAGTTTACGCCTCTTAAGGCCCAGTCCTAAAGACCTTCATTTGCTACTGAAAGTTAATAGTAATACACTAGTCAGGTAAATAAAGAGCTGATGGCAAGTCAGCTCATGGATTGCCCCTCCCTGAGCGAGTCCCTGTCCCAGAAAGCCAACTACCTTCATTTAAATGGTCATTAAGGAACAACGTGTTTCAAATCCTTTGGTAAGCCAAGTTATTAACTTTACCTCCAGGATGTCCCTGAATGTGTAATGCACTACCAACCAATTCTTGTTTGGAGTCAGAATGACGCTAACTAAATGAACATCTGCAATCACTTTACAAGGCTGTAAAGTTAGTCTAGGATTAGATGATCTTTAAGTCCCTTCAATGACAAGAACCTATGCTTCTAAGATGAACATTGGAGACTTCAGGGCAGTGCAGAAGTATGTGGAGTATGGACATTGAGGTCACATTGATGGGAGCTGTAGTGTTGTATGGTTTGTGGAAAATTCTTTAATCTTTCACAGCCTTGGGTGTCTGGGTGTACTATGGAAATAACAATGCCCACCTCCTCTGTGGTTATGAGAATTGTAATGTGCTAACTGCATATAAAGCACTTAGAACTTCACCTTGCTAACAAATGGAAGCTATTTTCATTAGTATTTTTCTAATATGCTCTAGTTTCAATAAATTTGTGGTAGTACAATACTGAATATTATTACGTTAGTTATATTTTTATGAAACTATCATCTTAGAGAGGAGGTGAGACATACTAGCAATAAATTTCAGAAAACTGGAAGAGCTGAGAAGAGTTGATAATATGAGCCAACACAGATAGCTCATGTATCAGAATTCAGGAGGCTAATTAGCACAGTTCCACAAATGAAGGATGACCTATTGTTGACCTTAATTCAAAACACCTGTTCTCAAAGTGAGACTATTAAGGATTGGAGGGGAGATGGGTTGAGTTGGCCTTTGTCTTTGAACTGATAGACTGCTCCTGATAATGTAAAACAAATGAAATGTCTTATTAAAACTAAAACTTAGAAAGGAAGGTGAAAGTTGTAGGTAGTTTTTTTCAGTCCAAATGTGGTTAGAGAGTGGCTATCCTATGCTAAGGAGACTTGGGACTTGGTAAAGCTCCTTATTACATTTACCAAATTTCTTAGCATTGAAAACGATTACTTTCTAAACTTATCCAATTTATTCTGTGTAATGAAATGAAGAAAATCATACTTTCCAAAATTCCTCTCAGGGAGACTTTGTATTTATTCAAAAGAAATTACTTTCTTTGGAGTATGAGACCCTAAGGAAATGCTCAAGTAACACAATACAGCAATAAAAGGATGAGGAATTTTAACAAGAGGGAATTCCGGAGAGGGAGAAAGGGGCCAGGGAGGTACGAAGACAAGTGGGTGAAAAGAGTAGGAGGGAGAGAGAACCCCTACTGAGTCGCAGAGAAGGGAATTAAGAAAAGATTAGAGGGGTGTTAGGTTGTTTGCTTTGAGTGTGCAATGTAAACCCCTTCTTCTGTTTCCCCTAAGAAATCTTCAAGAGTGCCATCTTTATTGCTCACCTGTGATTTTATGGATTATTTTGTAGACCTGAAGAAGGCCTGAGTTCTGTGTTCAAGTTAGCACAGTGAGAAAAGAAAATGTTCCTGGGAATAATAACTTGGAGAACAGTGGGGATGGAGGAGGGAGAGCTAATTTCTAAGTCAGACATAATCATATTTCTTTATGGTTTCTCATAGTTTTAATGAAGTATTTTTAAAAAAATTACCTCATCTGTACTAGTATATGGAAAGTTAGGACCAGAGAGACAGGAGAACTCAAAGTGTGATAGGAAGACCCTCCCAACTTAGAAGGTGGAGTTCAGGGAATAGTTCTGTAGCCTTCCCAACAGAATTCTGCCCACTCTGCCAGAGACCTTTCTAGCTTATCCCTTGGAGAATTTTATACTTACTTTATCTATGGTAGTGATGTCCAAAAGAAATATCATGCAAGACACATATGTAATTTTAATTTTTCTAGCAGCCAAATTATAAAAATAAAGAAGTAAAATGAATTTTAATAATTTAATTTAACCCAATATCTCTAAAATATTACTATTTCACCATGTAATAATCAGCACAAAATTATTAATGAAGTATTTTACATTTTTTACACAAAGTCTTTGAAATCCATTGTGTACTTTATACTTACAGCACAGCTTAATTCAGACTGGCCACATTCGAAGTGCTCAATAGCTACATGTGGCAAGTAGCTACCGTTCTGGACAGCAATTAATTTAAGGTGTGAATTCTATACACAGTTATAATCTCAGACAAGTACAGGTCATTTCCAACTGTACCCATGGACAAATTGATAGTGAATTCATGTTTGGAATATTAATTGTATAGCACTTGGACATGGAAAATTTATTCTTGAATTATGAGTAAGTGGTTTAAGCGAACCAAACGATTATTGCATATTATTACATGCAGCTACTGAAATAGGCACTTCCACATATTACCACATTTAATCCTTTCAAAAAACACCTGATAAATGATCATTATCGAGATTGAAACAGTAGACCTGTACCCAATATCCACTTCACCCTTCTTCTAGTTTGCCTTTCTGAAAGGCAGAGAGTGGAACGCTGAACATTGTGTTTCCCAGACTCCCTTGAAACTAGGGTTCTCAATGTGATTTAGATTCAGCCAATCAGATACACATATGTGAGATTTGAAGGCTGGAAGTGAGGCAGAGACTGCATTTGGGGGGGGTGCATTTTTGCCATTTCTACAGGCACAGGAACCGATTTTTTGGCAGCAGAATAAAAGATATGCCACTGCCCAGTCTCTATCTGGATATTGAGAAGCAGAGTCCTGGGCATCCACGTTGCTGGGACAGATCAGAGCAAATACAGCATGGCTCTGGAGGAGGTGGCAATAGTGGCAGCGTCTTTCTAATTAAGTGGACTTTTGAAAGTTGTGGTTTCCCAAAGATAGCCATAAATCCTGTATGCCCTAGAACATTCTGCATCCTAACTGTGAAAACAAAAACAAAAACAAAAAGCAGGAGTTTCCTGCATGACTCAATTCTGCAGTGTGAATGCAGAAGTTATTCCTCAGTGCTCATGGCTAGGTTCTGTTCTTCTCTCCCAGTGGCTCCATAAGCCATTTCCACAGACTACCATCCTCACCCATCACATCAATGATATGCTGATTAGGCAGGGTGAGTTCAAGATGGATAGCACACTTGAGGGCTTGGTAAGACACATGTACTACAGAGACAAATAAATCCTGAATATTGAGAAATTTGCCATTTCAGTTTGAGAGGTCCATTGGTCAGAGGTATGCCATGACATCCCCTCCAAAGCAAACAACAAATTGCTATATCTCATATCCCTTACCACAAAGTAGAAAGCAGCGACACCTGCTATGCCCCTTTGAGTTCTGGAGGCAATACAGTCCCACATGGGTGTAATGTTCTGGCTCTCACATTACATGAGAAGCATCCAACTTTGAGCAGGGCCTACAATAGGAAAAGGCTCTGTTGCAGATCCAGGTTGGGGTACAGTCAGCTGTCACTTGGGCTATACGATTTGGCACAACTTACTGTGTTGGAGGTGTCAGAGGTAGGAAAAATGCAGTGGCGAGTTTATAGCAAACTCCAGGAAAAGGATCACAACACAGGTCTCTGAGGTTCTGGAGAAAGGTCATACCATCTAGAGCAGAGAATTACACATTTTTGGAAAATCAGCTCCTGGCATTCTACTTGGACCCTAGTAGAGACAGATGTTTGACAATAGGACACCAAGTGACTGTGCATCTAGAAATGTCCTTTAGGAGCTGGATCCTGTTTGATTCTCAAAGTCAAAAAGTCAGTAACAATCCATTGTAAGATCCAATGGTACTTATGAGATTCAGCACAAGCAGGACCAGAAGGCACAAGCAAGCTCCCAAAACATGTAACCTAGATCCCAATGTCATCCACCATGGTTGCATCAGCATCACCCTCCCTTAACTCACTCTGATGGTTATGGCAGAGGGGTTCTGTATAGCCAGCCAAAAGAGGGGTGATGGGAGCCCCAGCTTGGTTTATGGATGTGTTGGCTCAATATGTGGGTGCAAGTAAAAAATACATGATGACTGTATAGCATCACTCAGGGGTGGCCCTCATAGACAGTGAAAAAGAAAAGTTTTCCCAGTTAGTGAAGCTTGGGATGGTGCATCCAGTCATTCACTTTGTGCTTAATGAGAAATATTCCAACATTAGACTGTAAATGGCCTCATGAGCATAGCAAATAGTTTAACTAGTTGACCAGGTACCTGAAAAGAAAAAGACTACCTACAGACAAGGAAGTCTGGGATAGGGGCATGTCAATGGACATACAGGAATGGGCATCAGGTGTGAAGATCTTTGCATCACACATTTATGCCCACCAGAAAGCATCAACCATTAAGCAACCAAGTAGACAAAATGACTCAGCCAGTTGATATTAGCCAACCTTCGTCAGTGGCAACACTAGTCCTGGCTTGATGGGCACATCTGCCACTGTGGCTGATGTAGAGGTTATGAATAGGCCCCAAAACATGCGTTGCCACTTACCAAGCCTTCTGTAACTATGATCGCCTCTCATTACCCAATTTCCAGGAACTGAGACCAACAATGAACCCCCAGGATGGCACTATTTCTCAAAGAGACAAACCAACTATTTAGTAATAAGCTAATTATATCGGGGTCTTACTTCCTGGAAGGGCGAGCACTTTGTTCTCACAAATATAGAAGCTTATTCCAGCTAAGGGTTTGCTTTTCCTGCCTGAAGGGCCTCAGCTTCCACTGCTACCAGGTGATTTACAGAGTACTAGATCCACGAGCATGTAATCCTGCATCCATCCTGTATCTATTCTACACAGCATCCAACAATTGGACCTCCCTCACAGCAAAGGAGGTGCAGCAGTGGGCCCATGGCTGTGGGATCCCCTAATTGTATCACATACAATTCAGAAGCAGCCTGACAGAACATTGAGATGGGCTGCCACAGATATAGCTGGAGTATCAGATCAGAAGTAACATTCTCCAAGGACAAGGGACTTTCTGCCAGAATGCAGCATATGCACTGGATCAGAGACTTCTATACAGTACCGTGTCCCCAGTAGGAAGAATGCATAAGTATAAGACTAAGGAGTGAAAGCAGAGTAACCCTACTTACCATCCTTCCCAGTGACCCCCTTGGGAGGATTTGTACTTAAGTGTCTGTTTTATTCTGAGTTGAGGAGGCTTGGAAGCCCTGGTCCTCAAAAGGGGCACATCCTGCAAAGGATACAGCAAGGGTGCCATTGAATTACAACCTATGATGCCACCTGGACTTTTTGCATCCAGAGACTAGCAGGCAAGAAAAGGAGTCATCCTGGTAGGGTTAATAAACCCTGATCAGCAGGAAGAGGTAGGAATGCTTTTACATGATGGGGACAAGGTAGAAGATGTGTGGAACTTGATGATCCACTTGGATACTTCTTGGTACTCCCTTGTCCAATTGTGATTATAAATGGACAAGTCAGCAACCCCCTCTCTGTGAAGGATTTGATACAAGGGACTCAGAAATCTCAGGTGTGGAGGTTTGTTGACACCAAAAGTAAGCCACCAAGACTATTAGAGGTGACAGCTGAGGATGAGGGAAACTTAGAATTGATAATTAAGGAAGGAAATGATTAGTATCAGCTGTGGCTCCAAGACCAGCTGCAGTGATGAAGGTTGTAATTTTTTTTCCACCAGCCTCCATCTTCTAGGTTTCCCTTCAAGAAGAGAGACTGAATGGAACGTTTGATGAGGTACCTCCTGAATGTACATTGAAAATGGATCTGTGCAATATAAGGGGTGGACTGTGGCAGACACGGAGATAGACTGCTCAGATTCCCCCTTCGGGAAAGGATTTGTCACCTGAATTTGAGGAGTATGGATAGCTGAGGGCCTCAAAATGTTAACTCCTTCAGATCCTCCTGGACTTGTGAGTCAGGGTGACACTCTTGTGGGGATCTGTCCAACCAACGCTGTGGTACAGTGGCCTAGCCATTTCCACCAATGTGGGATTCCTTTAATAATTGTTAAATTCTCCATGGTTCCCCACTGGGCTGGCAGAAACTGTCAAATATAAACCATGATCTGATGACTCACCCTCCCCAACCTTGCTTCCTCCCTTTTCCTTTCATTGGTGTTTCTCTACAATAATCTTTTGCCCGCCTATCTCCAATTCAGATTCTGTTTACTGGAAGATCCAGCCAAAGCAAAGGGTTATCTTCTCTCTTGGTAGACAGAAAGCTTATAAATAAATACATAAATATAAAAATATAATGTTAAAATGTGATTTCTAATGAAATAATACAGGACAAGGGGACTATAGAGGTACTATTATTAATGGGCTGGGCTTTTAAGGTTTACCTGAGAAGATAGAATGTGAGTAGAGACCTAAATAAAGCAAAAATATATAAGACATACAAATATATATTTGAACATAGAAAGAGTCTGCTTGTCTTCTCCCACATCCATCACACTGAATTTTCCCAATCAACCTTAGCCCTGTTTACTCCATTCTTAGCTAATGGTCTGGTATTCTGCATTACTGAGACTATAAAGACATTTTGACATGGACTCCTTCAAATCACTTCTCTTAACTCAAATATCTCTCTGCATCTTTATTCTTCCTTTCTTTGCCTGTGACCCTCTCTCTGGGGACGAAGAGTCTGCTCTCATGGTCAACACTAATCTCTCCATTTGTAACCAAAGACAAGCAATGTAGTGGTGTTCTCAACTGCCAAGAAAAAAAAATATGCATTTCTGCCTCCAGGGAACACTACCATTTTCACAGAGTGTGAATCAGAAACTGCTGATGCTTCATAAAATAAGACAGATGAATCTCAGCACCACACTGCAAAGGACATGCTCAGTAAAGTGTTCGTTAATTCACCACGTAGTGAACACCTGTTTATGTGCCTGGTTTTAGCAGTGATAATAGAAAGATAGCAAGGACCCCAAATCTCCCACCAGCTGTCTCCTGCTATAGATTCTTAATAGGGTATATTAAGAATTCTTAATAGGACATATTCTTATAGATTCTTATAGGGCATATTTTGCACAGATGACACTCTAGAGAAATGCATACAATATCTTATTTTGATGACCTGGGCTGGTTCACATGTGCTGCTTGCAATGTCCTTCAGCCAATCTAACTTAAAGCCTAGACTTAAAGCCTTAGAACTACCTCTTGTCTTTTTCTATCAGGTCTACTCTAGGAATTTGACTGGATTATTTTTTTTAATGGAATAATACAATGAGGGACAGAAAGATGATCTTAAGAGTGAGAACCCGTCTTCCTAAGGCCCAGAGAAAATGACCCAAGGAGCTCACTCTAGGCTTTCTCTGTGCCCAGTACTGTTGGCCTTTACTGGTACAGGGACGATCCAAAGCCAGGGCAAGTAGATGTTATTGCTGGTCCAGCCTCATTGGAAATAAGACAGAAAGCAGCAGTAATAATCCCAACTCACAATCTTCTTGACAAAACATATCTAACCTCTTTGATCCATCTGCTGTAAAATAAAGGGTAAGATAAACCCACTCTTACCTCTCCAACATCAACACTGAATCATAAATCCCCAAGAAATTTAAGAACTTATTTTTTTATGGCTGATAGTCACACCTGTTGTCAAGATGTATCCTGCTTTTCATGACATGTCAGAAAATAAATATCCATATGATAAACAATTGAGAAAGCAATATTATATGAAGTCCAGTATTTTCTATGTCTAAGTGGATCAGAATTTAAATTCAGTTAGTACTCTTGCCATTGTTGTCTGGACCACTCTGAAGGGTGGCCTCCACTTACAAACATCACCCACTTAAAACCTGCAGCTCCAGCTTCTTCCTCTCTCCCACAATGATTTCATCCCTATTTCTGGAATTCTGATTTCCTGCCATTGTGGGAACAATGAAAACTTTGGGAACCACGGGAATCAGGGAGATAAAAATCCATAGAAAATTTTTATCCACTTCACAACTGGATGAATTATTTTCTCTAGTAAAAAAGAAAAAATCAAGTCTGCTACTTGTCCAGAATCCAAATATAGCACCATAAACTTTGAAACAATTCCTTCAGGTGTATAACACACAATTTGCAATGTGTGTCTTGGGCATGATGTCTACTCTGATCCTAAAAAATCTTGTGAAGTGAGCACATTCAGAACTATTAGCTCCATTTTATTGAAGGGAAATATGGTACACATTTTTGTGAATCTGCCGAACTCCAAATTCTTTCCTCAGGGTAACTGCCTGAATCCCCAGTCTCTATGGTCTTCTCTTCAAAACCCATCTTTGTATAATATGACGCTATCTCTGGTCAAAGTTGGTTGAATTAGGAAAGATCGCAACTGGATCATTCTTATTCCCTCAATTAGTAATCTGGAAGTGGGACAGAAATGGAGATGGGGAGAGAAATGTGTAACAGAAATGGAAACAAAAGAAAGAGACAAGAAGTGGTGGGAAAGATGAGAAGAAGCTGTCCATGTAGGTGGAACTGTAACATTACATTTGAGGGCTTTCATCAGAAAAACAGTCATGGGGGGTGGGGAAGAATTACCTAGACTTCAGAGAAAAATAGAGACCAAAAAATGAGGAAGAGTGCTAAAACTTCAACTCCATGATCTAATTTCTTCCTGAAGTCTTGACTATATTCTTGTCTGTGAGCTTTATGGGATGTTGCCATAACTCACATTGAACTTTTCCTTAAGCAAGGCCTGATTTCTATATTGGCAACCAACATGAAAAATAAGATTCAGAGTGATTAAATTTATCCAAGATCACAATGTCATGTAATAGTTCAAAAATTCAAAATCAAAGTCCAGGTCTCAGACTTCTAGTCAATTAATTATGAAGAGTTATTCTATGCTAGAGACATCTATTATACTTAGATCAAGAGATAGTTAGCACAGAAAGTCTTGTGCATTAAATTCAGAAGGAGAAAGACAACACAAAAATGGAAAAAATCTAAGATGATTGTAGTAGGTTGAATGGTGTTCCCCCAAAGATATGTCCACCTGGAATGTGTAAACGTGACTTTATTTGGAAAAAGTCTTTGCAGATGTAATTAAGAATCTTGAGACGAGATCATCCTGGATTAGGACGGGCCTTAAAGCCAGTGACAAGTGACCTTATAAGAGGAGGAGAATGTGTAAGAAGACACACAGGAGAAGTCAATGTAAAAAGAAAGGCAGATATTGTGGTGATGTATCTATAAGCCAACAAACACCAAGGATTGTCAACAGCCACTGAGCACTCAATGCCAGAAGAGAGGCAGGAAATGAACCAGCCCTGTGGATGCCTGGATTTCAGACTTCCAGCCTCCCAAACTGAAAAAGAACACATTTCTGTTATTTCAAGTTACCAACTTTGGGTAATTTGTTATAGCAGTAAACTAGCAATGATTATAGCCACAGTAAACTAATGCAATGATTAAAAGTATAAATAAATATAAAGAATGGAAAGAAATTAGAGACTGAGAAGTTAAGAATAAATTATGGGGGGAGCTTCAAGATGGCGGAAGAGTAAGACATGGAGATAACCATCCTCCCCACAGATACATCAGAAATACATTTACACGTGGAACTGCTCCTATAGAACACCCACTGAACGCTGGCATAAGACCTCAGGCCTCCCAAAAGGCAAGAAAGTCCCCACGTACCTGGGTAGGGCAAAAGAAAAAAGAAAAAACAGAGACAAAAGAATAAGGATGGGACCTGCACCAGTGGGTGGGAGCTGTGAAGGAGGAAAGGTTTCCACACTAGGAAGCCCCTTCGTGGGCGGAGACTGTGGGTGGCAGAGGGGGGAAGCTTTGGAGCCACGGAGGAGAGCGCAGCAACAGGGGTGCGGAGGGCAAAGCGGGGAGATTCCCGCACAGAGGATCGGTGCCGACCGGCACTCACCAGCCCGAGAGGCTTGTCTGCTCACCCGCCGGGGCGGGCGGGGCTGGGAGCTGAGGCTCGGGCTTCGGTCAGAGCACAGGGAGAGGACTGGGGTTGGCGGCTTGAACACAGCCTGAAGGGGTTAGTGCACCACGGCGGGCCGGGAGGGAGTCCGGGAAAAGGTCTGGAGCTGCCGAAGAGGCAACAGACTTTTTCTTCCCTCTTTGTTTCCTGGTGCGCGAGGAGAGGGGATTAAGAGCGCTGCTTAAAGGAGCTCCAGAGATGGGCACGAGCCGCAGCTAATAGCGCGGACCCCAGAGATGGGGATGAGACTCTAAGGCTGCTGCTGCCGCCACCAAGAAGCCTGTGTGCAAGCACAGGTCACTATCCACACCCCGCTTCCGGGGAGCCTGTGCAGCCCGCCACTGCCAGGGTCCCGGGATCCAGGGACAACTTCTGCGGGAAAACGCACGGCGTGCCTCAGGCTGGTGCAACGTCACGCCGGCCTCTGCCGCCGCAGGCTCACCCCGCATCCATATGCCTCCCTCCCCCCCGGCCTGAGTGAGCCAGAGCCCCCGAATCAGCTCGTCCTTTAACCCCCTCCTGTCTGAGCGAAGAACAGATGCCCTCAGGCAACCTACATGCAGAGGCGGGGCCAATTCCAAAGCTGAACGCTGAGAGCTGTGCGAACAAAGAAGAGAAAGGGAAATTTCTCTCAGTAGCCTAGGAGCAGCGGATTAAATCTCCACAGTCAACTTGATGTACCCTGCATCTGTAGAATACCTGAATAGACAATGCATCATCCTAAATTGAGGAGGTGGACTTTGGGAGCAAAGATATATTATTTTTTCCACTTTTCCTCTTTTTCTGGGTGTGTATGTGTATGCTTCTGTGTCAGATTTTGTCTGTAAAGCTTTGCTTTCACCATTTGTCCTAGGGTCCTGCCCATCCGTTTTGTTTTTTTTTTTACTTTAAAAAATTTTTTTCTTAATAATTCTTTTTTATTTTAATAACTTTATTTATTTTACTTGATTTTATCCTCTTTCTTTCTACTTTTTCACCCATTTATTCTGAGCTGTGTGGATGAAAGGCTCTTGGTGCTCCAGCCAGGAGTCAGTGCTGTGCCTCTGAGGTGGGAGAGCCAACTTCAGGACACTGGTCCACAAGAGACCTCCCAGCTCAACGTAATATCAAACGGTAAAAATCTCCCAGAGATCTTCATCTCAACGCCAAGACCCAGCTTCACTCAACGACCAGCAAGCTACAGTGCTGGACATCCTATGCCAAACAACTAGCAAGACAGGAACACAGCCCCATCCATTAGCAGAGAGGCTGCCTAAAATCATAATAATGACACAGACAACACAAAACACACCATCAGACATGGACCTGCCCACTAGAAAGACAAGATCCAGCCTCATCCACCAGAACATAGGCACTCGTCCCCTCCACCAGGAAGCCTACACAACTCACTGAACCAATCTTAGCCACTGGGGACAGACATCAAAAACAACGGGAACTACGAATCTGCAGCCTGCAAAAAGGAGACCCCAAACACAGTAAGATAAGCAAAATGAAAAGACAGAAAAACACATAGCAGATGAAGGAGCAAGGTAAAAACCACCAGACCTAATAAATGAAGAGGAAATAGGCAGTCTACCTGAAAAAGAATTCAGAATAATGATAGTAAAGATGATCCAAAATCTTGGAAACAGAATAGACAAAATGCAAGAAACGTTTAAAAAGGACCTAGAAGAACTAAAGAGAAAACAAACAATGATGAACAACACAATAAATGAAATTACGAATTCTCTAGAAGGGATCAATAGCAGAATAACTGAGGCAGAAGACCAGATAAGTGACCTGGAAGATAAAATAGTGGAAATAACTACTGCAGAGCAGAATAAAGAAAAAAGAATGAAAAGAACTGAGGACAGTCTCAGAGACCTCTGGGACAACTTTAAACACACCAACTTCTAATTATAGGGGTCCCAGAAGAAGAAGAGAAAAAGAAAGGGACTGAGAAAATATTTGAAGAGACTATAGTTGAAAACTTCCCTAATATGGGAAAGGAAATAATTAATCAAGTCCAGGAAGCACAGAGAGTTCCATACAGGAGAAATCCAAGGAGAAATATGCCAAGGCACATAATAATCAAACTATCAAAAATTAAATACAAAGAAAACATATTAAAAGAAACAAGGGAAAAACAATAAATAACACACAAGGGAATCCCCATAAGGTTAACAGCTGATCTTTCAGCAGAAACTCTGCAAGCCAGAGGGGAGTGGCAGGACATAATTAAAGTGATGAAGGAGAAAAACCTACAACCAAGATTACTCTACCCAGCAAGGATCTCATTCAGATTCAATGGAGAAATTAAAACCTTTACACAAAAAGCAAAAACTGAGAGAATTCAGCACCACCAAATCAGCTTTATAACAAATGCTAAAGGAACTTCTCTAGACAGGAAACACAAGAGAAGGAAAAGACCTACAATAATAAACCCAAAACAATTAAGAAAATGGGAATAGGAACATACATATCGATAATTACCTCAAATGCAAATGGCTTAAATGCTCCCACCAAAAGACACAGACTGGCTGAATGGATATGAAAACAAGACCCGTATATATGCTGTCTACAAGAGACCCACTTCAGACCTACGGACACATACAGACTGAAAGTGAGGGGATGGAAAAAGATATTCCATGCAAATAGAAATCAAAAGAAAGCTGGAGTAGCAATTCTCATATCAGACAAAATAGACTTTAAAATAAAGACTATTACAAGAGACAAAGAAGGACACTACATAACGATCAAGGGATCAATCCAAGAAGAATATATAACAATTGTAAATATTTATGCGCCTGACATAGGAGCACCTCAATACATAGGCAAATACTAACAGCCATAAAAGGAGAAATCGACAGTAACACAATCATAGTAGGGGAATTTTTAACACCCCACTTTCACCAATGGACAGATCATCCAAAATGAAAATAAATAAGGAAACACAAGCTTTAAATGATACATTAAACAAGATGGACTTAATTGATATTTATAGGACATTCCACCCAAAAACAACAGAATACACATTTTTCTCAAGTGTTCTTGGAACATTCTCCAGGATAGATCATATTTTGGGTCACAAATCAAGCCTTGGTAAATTTAAGAAAATTGAAATTGTATCAAGTATCTTTTCCGACCACAACGCTATGAGACTAGATACCAATTACAGGAAAATATCTGTAAAAATTACGAACACATGGAGGCTAAACAATACAATACTTAATAACTAAGTGATCACTGAGGAAATCAAAGAGGAAATCAAAAAATACCTAGAAATAAATGACAATGGAGACACGATGACCCAAAACCTATGGGATGCAGCAAAAGCAGTTCTAAGAGGGAAGTTTATAGCAATACAATCCTACCTTAAGAAACAGGAAACATCTCAAATAAACAACCTAACCTTGCACCTAAAGCAATTAGAGAAAGAAGAACAAAAAACCCCAAAGTTAGCAGAAGGAAAGAAATCATAAAGATCAGATCAGAAATAAATGAAAAATAAATGAAGGAAACGATAGCAAAGATCAATAAAACTAAAAGATTGTTCTTTGAGAAGATAAACAAAATTGATAAACCATTAGCCAGACTCATCAAGAAAACAAGGGAGAAGACTCAAATCAATAGAATTAGAAATGAAAAAGGAGAAGTCACAACTGACACTGCAGAAATACAAAGGATCATGAGAGATTACTACAAACAACTTTATGCCAATAAAATGGACAACCTGGAAGAAATGGACAAATTCTTAGAAATGCACAACCTGCCGAGACTGAACCAGAAAGAAATAGAAAATATGAACAGACCAATCACAAGCACTGAAATTGAAACTGTGATTAAAAATCTTCCAACAGGGCTTCCCTGGTGGCACAGTGGTTGAGAGTCCGCCTTCCAATAAGGGACATGCGGGTTCGTGCCCCAGTCCAGGAGGATCCCACACGCCATGGAGCGGCTAGGCGCATGAGCCATGGCTGCTAGACCTGTGCATCCAGAGCCTGTGCTCTGCAACGGGAGAGGCCATAACTGTGAGAGGCCCATGTACCACAAAAAAAAAAAATCTTCCAACAAACAAAAGCCCAGGACCACATGGCTTCACAGGTGAATTCTATCAAACATTTAGAGAAGAGCGAACACCTATACTTCTCAAACTCTTCCAAAATATAGCAGAGGGAGGAACACTCCCAAACTCATTCTACAAGGCCACCATCACTCTGATACTAAAACCAGACAAAGATGTCACAAAGAAAGAAATCTACAGGCCAATATCACTGATGAACATACATGCAAAAGTCCTCAACAAAATACTAGCAAACAGAATCCAACAGCACATTAAAAGGATCATACACCATGATCAAGTGGGGTTTATTCCAGGAATGCAAGGATTCTTCGATATATGAAAATCAATCAATGTGATACACCATATTAACAAACTGAAGGAGAAAACTATATGATCATCTCAATTGACGCAGAGAAAGCTTTCCACAAAATTCAACACCCATTTATGATAAAAACCCTGCAGAAAGTAGGCATAGGGGGAACTTTCCTCAACAAAATAAAGGCCATATATGACAAACCCACAGCCAACATTGTCCTCAATGGTGAAAAACTGAAACCATTTCCACTAAGATCAGGAACAAGACAAGGTTGTCCACTATCACCACTATTATTAAACATAGTTTTGGAAGTTTTAGCCACAGCAATCAGAGAAGAAAAAGAAATAAAAGGAATCCAAATTGGAAAAGAAGAAGTAAAGCTGTCATTGTTTGCAGATGACATGATACTATATGTAGAGAATCCTAAAGATGCTACCAGAAAACTACTAGAGCTAATCAATGAATTTGGTAAAGTAGCAGGATACAAAATTAATGCACAGAAATCACTTGCATTCCTATACACTAATGATGAAAAATCTGAAAGTGAAATTAAGAAAACACTCCCATTTACCACTGAAACAAATAGAATAAAATATCTAGGAATAAACCTACCTAAAGAGACAAAAGACCTGTATGCAGAAAATTATAAGACACTGATGAAAGAAATTAAAGATGATACAAATAGATGGAGAGATATACCATGTTCTTGGATTGGAAGAATCAACATTGTGAAAATGACTATACTACCCAAAGCAATCTACAGATTCAATGCATTCCCTATCAAACTACCAATGGCATTTTTCACAGAACTAGAACAAAAAATTTCACAATTTGTATGGAAACAAAAAAGACCCCGAATAGCCAAAGCAATCTTGAGAACGAAAAATGGAGCTGGAGGAATCAGGCTGCCTGACTTCAGACTATACTACAAAGCTACAGTAATCAAGACAGTATGGTACTGGCACAAACACAGAAATATAGATCAATGGAACAAGATAGAAAGCCCAGAGATAAACCCAGGCACATATGGTCACCTTATCTTTGATAAAGGAGGCAAGAATATACAGTGGAGAAAAGACAGCCTCTTCAATAAGTGCTGCTGGGAAAACTGGACAGCTACATCTAAAAGAATGAAACTAGAACACTCTCTGACACCATACACAAAAATAAACTCTAAATGGATTAAAGACCTAAATGTAAGGCCAGACACTATGAAACTCTTAGAGGAAAACATAGGCAGAACACTCTATGATATAAATCACAGCAAGATCCTTTTTGACCCACCTCCTAGAGAAATGGAAATAAAAACAAAAATAAACAAATGGGACCTAATGAAACTTCAAAGCTTTTGCACAGAAAAGGAAACCATAAACAAGATGAAAAGACAACCCTTAGAATGGGAGAAAAATTTGCAAATGAAACACTGACAAAAGATTAATCTCCAAAATCTACAAGCCGCTCATGCAGCTCAATATCAAAACAACAAACAACCCAATCCAAAAATGGGCAGAAGACCTAAAT
This sequence comes from Grampus griseus, assembly GCF_964374135.1. Lineage (NCBI taxonomy): Eukaryota > Metazoa > Chordata > Mammalia > Artiodactyla > Delphinidae > Grampus > Grampus griseus. Next base: position 68,926,083 of record NC_139017.1, on the reverse strand, counting down.
AGACATTTCTCCAAAGAAGATATACAGATTGCCAAAAAACACATGAAAGAATGCTCAACATCATTAATCATTAGAGAAATGCAAATCAAAACTACAATGAGATATCATCTCACACCAGTCAGAATGGCCATCATCAAAAAATCTAGAAATAATAAATGCTGGAGAGGGTGTGGAGAAAACGGAACTCTCTTGCACTGTTGGTGGGAATGTAAATTGATACAGCCACTATGGAGAACAGTATGGAGGTTCCTTAAAAAACTAAAGATAGGGCTTCCCTGGTGGTGCAGTGGTTGAGAGTCTGCCTGCTGATGCAGGGGACACGGGTTCGTGCCCTGGTACGGGAGGATGCCGCATGCCACAGAGCAGCTGGGCCCGTGAGTCATGGCTGCTGAGCCTGTGCGTCCAGAACCTGTGCTCTGCAACAGGAGAGGCCACAGCAGTGAGAGGCCCGCATACTGAAAAAAAAAAAAAAAAAAAAAAAAAACCTAAAAATAGAACTATCATACGACCCAGCAATCCCACTACTGGGCATATACCCTGAGAAAACCATAGTTCAAAAAGAGTCATGTACCAAAATGCTCATTGCAGCTCTATTTACAATAGCTAGGACATGGAAGCAACCTAAATGTCCATCAACAGATGAATAGATAAAGAAGATGTGGCACATATACAATGGAATATTACTCAGCCCTAAAAAGAAACAAAATTGAGTTATTTGTAGTGAGATGGATGGAACTAGAGTCTGTCATACAGAGTGAAGTAAGTCAGAAAGAGGAAAGCAAATACCATATGCTAACACATATATATGGAATCTAAGGAATAATAAATGGTCATGAAGAACCTAGGGGTAAGACAGGAATAAAGACACAGACCTACTGGAGAACGGACTTGAGGATATGGGGAGGGAGAAGGGTGAGCTGTGACAGGGCGAGAGAGAGGCATGGACTTATATACACTAACAAACATAAGATAGATAGTGGGAAGCAGCCGCATGGCACAGGGATATCGGCTCAGTGCTTTGTGACCGCCTGGAGGGGTGGGATAGGGAGGGTGGGAGGGAGGGAGACACAAGAGGGAAGAGATATGGGAACATATGTATATGTATAACTGATTAACTTTGTTATAAAGCAGAAAGTAACCCACCATTGTGAAGCAATTATACTCCAATAAAGATGTTAAAAAGAAAAAAGAATAAATTATGATAGCCTGGGATATTCAAACTACAATGTCCACATGAGAAGGCGAGGAGCTAACAGTCACTTGATTCTGCTTTGGTCATCTAGCCTTTATTTAACAGCTATGAAGTGCCAGGTGCAGAGTCTCTGTAGAGGATACAGACAGTGGGAGAAGGCTGGGCCTTAAGGACCTCACAGTTTGTGAGCCTGTATTGGAGTTGGGCTGTTGAGGTCCAGCCTACTAAAGAGTAAGTATTATTCTAAAGGTTTTTTCAATAAAGGATTATTGAGTTTTTTCTCTTTTTTTCTGCTATGGCTTTATCAGGAATAAATAAAACATCTCCTTTTTTCCCTTCTTCATTAACACCCACATATATATTACTTGCTCCTCCACCACTCCCATCACCCCAAAAAAGAAACAGTGAGATGTTTCTCACTCTAGAAGCTCCTTGATGTGGGAGAGGTAAACAGTGCTTTCTGCATACGTTTCAGAAATAGAAACCTTTGTGTTTCAAAAATAGAGCCCACCAAGTTGATCAGAATGGCTTGTCCACAAATGGGAATGATGGAGACTGTGGCTTTAAGGGGAGAAGTAGGTGGCACAGCTCCAAGGGAGTTTAATTCCCTAGAAACAGGAAAGGATTTGACGGATTGAAAGTGCTTGATATATAGAAATCTGCATGCTCCCCATACACAGAAACCCATAAATATAAAGATCTCAGAGAGAAAACAGTTGTATGAATACCCCTGGAAACTAAACTCTATAAAAAACAGTTTCATATTATTTTGAAATTAGACTATCTAAGGGCATCCTTTATTTGTTGCTTGCTGAAAGGAGAAAAAGTAGATCATGGGACATGAACAGTTTTCTTCCCCTCCTCTTTCTCTTTTACAAAAAAAAATAACCTATATGATTTGCAGAGTAATGAGTCAGATTAACATATGGCTGGGGCTTCCCTAGTGGCACAGTAGTTAAGAGTCCGCCTGCCAATGCAGGGGACATGGGTTCGAGCCCTGGTCTAGGAGGATCCCACATGCCGCGGAGCAACTGAGCCCATGAGCCACAACTACTGAGCCTGTGCCCTAGAGCCTGCTAGCCACAACTGCTGAGCTCACATGCCACAACTACTGAAGCCCATGCACCTAGAGCCTGTGCTCCACAACAAGAGAAGCCCTCACGATGAGAGGACCACACACTGCAACAAAGAGTAGCCTCCACTCGCTGCAGCTGGAGAAAGCCCACACACAGCAACAAATACCCAACACAGCCAAAAATAAATTAAATAAATAAATAAAATTTAAAAACATATGGCTGATTAGTTCATTTGCAATTTGAATGAAAAATTCAGTCTTATATAACATATAATGTGTAATATTTTTGTACATAAAATGAACACAGTATGTATTATATGCTCCCCAAGTGATGGTTACATCTCAGGAGAACTTACATAGAAGTTAGGTATTTAATAAAAGAATATTCTGGGATGAATTTGTGACAAATAGCTCCAAAAGAACCTGTGAATATCTCAAGAAACTTCTTGCTTCTTCTTAACCTCTTCTCATTCACCTTACTAAGGAAAGAAATGACCAGCTCTGTACCTTGAAAATACAAACAACCTGACACAACAGAAATCTTTCTTTCTGGGGTTTTCCATTATAAATTACATCTTTAAAAAAATTTTTTTTTGATCATGGCTAAATGATATATTTTAAGATTATAATTTCTACCCACAACACTAGTAAATAGAGGTCCCTGTGGCCAAGCTGGCACAGAGGTGAGCTACTTCAAATTAACTCACAGGTGAGGCATGAAACATCTACATCACTGTCCAAAATTCAGTCTGCCCACATTTTATGGACTGCATAAGACCTGAGTCCAGTACAATCCAGCAGAGGGAAGGGAACCAACTCTGCAACTTCTCATGGGCTTTGATGAGTGGGAGTTTGGTGACAAATTTAATTTGATTCAGAAACATAAAGATATGTGACATTTATTGTCCATAGAGACTTGTGAATTGATTCAAGCCTATTACTGTTGCATGTGGTGAACCTATGCTTAAGAAGGGTAAAAAGTAGGATAACTGGAGCAAAGTTAAACAATATTGACTAAAGACTCATCTTTTGATCTCTCATAATGATTTACTCATTATACTTAATAAAAAAAAATTAAACTCCATTTGATCCATCCATAGCTTTAAAAACTGTGATCTACTATTAGTCTATAAATTCTCATTGGTATTACATCTTCTAAGAGCACATGTGGAATACATATTTCCTTAGCTACCAAGTTTGAAAAGAAAACCCACTGGTACCCAAACCAATTGTAGTAAGCTGGGCCATCACCCTTATAATTACTGCCACCCCAACTTCTACACACTCTCTCCTCCCTAACAGCCCACTAGAGCAGTGTGTCATCTCTGTATGTTGCGGTGACAAGCACTGGTCACTCTCTGCTCACCAGATGAGTCTCTCTGGGCCTTGAGCTTAAGTAAATTTGTTCTGTTCATGATTCTCTTCTTCTGGTTGCTGAAAATACAATCCTACAGACTCAGTACTGTGACATTTCCTATTTGCTTCCATTGCTGCCACCGCTGCTGCTACTGTCTCTCCCCACTGTCCCCGATGGCCTTGCTCTCAATATCTAGGAACTGACTCTTAAGGCATCCAAGATCCCAACCCCTCTGATCCAAGTCCCACCTCAGCCCCTTTGGTCAGGTTTAGAAAATACATATTTTATTGCATAAAATATCAATTGCCTCGAACACAATAAAATCCTGAGAAGTGTCTGTTGCCTAGCCTTTAAAAATTATACGTTTATTGAGCACCTATTGATCTGTTAGTGAAACAAATTTACTGTGCACATTTTGTTATGGGCAATGAACAAAATGCACAAAGTCTCTGCTATTTTTCTGGTAGATGGAGACATACAATAAATAATTGGTGAATAAATATATAACATGTTAGATGGTAATAAATGCTAAGGAGAAAATCACAGTAACGCAAGGGGGACAGGAAGTGCTAAGGTTGGAGCTGGGGGAGTCCTATTTTACATGGGACAGTTCAGAAAGGCATTACTAATAGGTATCTGCAGCAGAAACTTGAAGGAATGAGGAAGCCAACCATGCAACTTTTGGGGGGAAAGTATCCCAGAAGAAAGAGAGAATCATGTAACAGAACTGTGCTTGGCATGTTGGAGGAATAGCAAAGAAGCCTGTATGGATGAAAGTCATCTCAAAGAGTAAAGGAGTGAATGGGTTAGGGCAGTGCTTCTCAAACTTGGCTGTGGAGTTTTAAAAAAAAAAAACAAAAACTGATGCCTGGGTCCACTGCCTCAGACTGTGATTTAATTGGTCTAGGGGCATGGCCTGACATCAGGACTTTTTAAAAGCTTGCCTAAGAGATTCTAATGTATAAGAAAGTTTGGACTACACAAATACAGTAAGGTAAGGTTGCTTAGCAATACTTTGGCCCACAGAGGGTCAGTGTCATAGAATGAGATTAGTCAGAGTAGTTGTGTATTTTTCTCCAACTAGTTCTGCGGCCTGTGTTAGATGCAAAGTAGTTGGAAAGTTGGATTTAACTAGGTTTGGAGGTTTTCCAGGTGAGTGCATTGGGGAAGGAGAGAAATAAGGGAGACGAGAATCTATGCAAGAGAGTGATTATAATGAGGGACCAAGGAATCTAAGTTGGGTAAGGAGAGAAGTTAGAACTTGAGGGGAGTGAGGAACAGTGTTAAGATCAATAAACCTCTACTTCTGCCCCCGATTCTGATGTGTAGGAGTTTTCCCCACACCATAAAGCAATTCCCCACAGCAGCTGGATGCCCAATTCAACCCAATTCTGACACTATCTGCCCAGATAGCATCAGATTCCAAGGTTAAGGGCTCAGTCCCACAAGACTGCTTTCTACTTCAGATGCCAATCACAAGTCCAGGGTGTCACTTGTGCTTCAGACCAACAACCTATAGATCAGAGATTCCTGCGACCCGTTCCTCATGTTCAATTAATTTTCTAGAGCAGCTCACAGAACCCAGAGAAACATTTCACTTATTACAACAGCCAGAGGTAAGAGATGCATAGGGCAAGGTATGGAGAAAATGCACAGAGCTTCCATGCCTCCTCCCTCCAAGAGTGCCACGCCCCCCCAAATCTTGGCTTGTTCACCAATCTGGAAGCTCTCTGAAGCTAGTCCTTTTGGGTTTTTATGGAGGTTTCATTGCAAAATAGATTAAATCATTGGCCACTGGTAACTAAACACAATCTCCAGCCTCTCTCTCCTCCCTGGAGGTGGGCGGTGAGACTGAAAGTTCCAACCCTCTCATCACATGGTTGGCTTCCCTGGCAACCAGTCCCCATCTGTAGGTCCTTTCCAAAGGTCACCTCATTAACATAACAAAAGACATCTTGATCGCTCTCATCACAGGAAATTTGAGGGCTTTGGGAACTCTGCTAGGAAAAGAACAAAGACCAAATATATATTTCTTAGTATAAATTACAATAGCACAGAGCTCAATTCCTATTTGGGCTGAAGATTTGTTCCCTATGGTACTGGAGAGTTGGAAAGGGAGGCAATGGTGGGTTTAGAGATTACAGAGGGGATACAGTAATTGATAATGGAAAGATCCAGTGTACAACCACAGAAGTAGGTGATGGAGGTAGAGTGAGAACAAAACTCAATGGGGGCTAAGACAAAAACCAAGGGGTCAGAGTTTTGGAAGGAGAGTCTATATGCTTATCAAAATCACTAAGAATTAGGACAGTAGCACTATAGAGAGTGAGTAACCTAGGAGTTTAAAATATTCAAGGAATGGAAAGGAGTAACCAAGAGTGTCTACAAATGACAACAAAGAGATGTCCAGACAGTAGAGTTTGACAGCAGGAACTTCAAAGCTGAAAGGTTTTTGAGGAAGAAGGTGGGGAATTGAACTGGAAGCAGCAATGAGGAGCAAAGAACTATCCCATCCCCAAGCTCAATTACAACAAAGGATGAAGGAGAGACAATGCCTGCTACATAAGGCTGCGGAAGAAGCGATGCCATCAAGGAAGAGCCAGGTTTCAATGTGAGCAAAAAGGTAAAGGAAACATCCAAGAGAAGAGATTTAACATACAGGGATTTTGCCAGTGATGGGTCATGGGTTCCCCAAGGGAAAGGTTTGGGAGTTAAAAGTGTGGAAGGGCAGGTCAGACTGTAACTAAGGATCTGGGTCATGAAGGATGACTTGGTGTACTTTCTGTTGGTATGTGTAAAGCCTTTCAAACAGTGCCTGGGTTACAGTAAGTGCTGTATAAGTGTCAGATGTTATTAATATTATGGTGACTCATGTGAACAGGGATATAGGTCACGATGACATTGGTCCCAACAGACTTTTGGGATGATGATATTCAGCTATCTATGATTAGGGGTGAAAAGATAAGGATAGAGATCTTTACAAAAGCATGTGGAGTTCTGGCCTTGTATCAAGAAGGAAAGGGAATGCAGAATACTGGATAACCAAAATCTCATAAAATTAAAGAAAAGCTATTAAGAAGAAAAAAAATCCATAAACCTTTGGAGAAAAAGAATGCCTTCAGGAGACTTGAAGTTTTTAGAAATTCCTGAAAGCTAGAAAACAACTGGGCAGCAGAGAGTACTGGATGGTGATTGTAACTTATGTACACACATTCTCTGATACTCCTCCCTTCAAAAGGTGGAATTAATTCCCCTCCTCTGGATGGTGGCCCATACTTAGTGACTTGCTTCTAACAGAATAGAATGTACAAAAGCAATGGCATGTGACTTCTGAGACTTGGTCATAAAAGACATTTTGGCCTTTTCCTTGCTCTTCTTCTTGGATCCCTAGCTTTGGAGGAGTCCAACTGCCACATCCTGAGGATATTAAGTAGTCATATGTGGAAGCACACCTGGGAAAAACTGAGGCCTTTCTCCAACCACCAGCTCTAACTCACCAGCCATGTGAATCAACCAACATGGAAGCAGATCAGATGGGCCCAGGCTAACACCTTGACCTCATGAGAGTCTCTGAGTCAGAACCACGCAGCAAAGCCACTCCCAGAGTCCTGACCCACAGAAACTGTGAGATAATATTTATTGTTGTTTTAAACTGATAAATAACTTTTAGGGTAATTTGTTATGCATCATTTGATGGCCAATATTTTATCTTTGAGCTTGATGTTAGACAGGACATTTTTTTTTTTGTCCATACCACATGGCATGCAGAACTTCCCCGACCAGGGATCGAACCCATGCCCCCTGCATTGGAAGCATGGAGTCTTAACCACTGGACCACCAGGGAAGTCCAGGACTTACATATTTTTAAATAGAAATTTTTCCTCTTCCCCTTACTCTCTTTTGGGGGGTATGACACATTATTCTCTACACCCTTAAGCTAGATAGATACCAATTTAGGAACAGGATGGTAGTGGGGTAGGGGGTAGAGATCTTTTTCTTCACCCACTTACTGAGCTTTAACTAACAGACGTCTCATCCTGAAGTAAGCCATGCACCACGTTCGGAGAACAGAAGGTTTAATTTCTTTTTTATAACATCCCTCAAAACATAGAAAAGAAACGAATTTCTTAGTCTAGTAATGCTCAGGAGTTACACTAAGAGGCATTCACTCTCAGCAGTATAAAAGGTCTGATTGTCTATAGATGTTTGACCCTGGGGCCATACCTCTTCTGTTGTTTTCATTTCTACTACAATTTATTGAATTTTCCTTTCAAGCTACATACTTGTTGCAGCAAAACAATTGCTACTGTATAAAGAAAACACCAACAATTTTCCCCTTTTGCCCCATCCCCAAGGCAGTCGATGTTAATGGTTTGTTCTGTATCTTATTACCCCCTTTCTCTATGCACATGGACAAAGATACATGTTTTCTTTTGTTTTATTTTCACCTGTCCTACACCACATGCACTAGTCTTCAATATGCATTTTTCCTTATTTTATAGATGTCACTTCATATTAATACAAATAAATCTAATTCATTGTTTTGTATAACTGCATAATATTCCATAATACATACGGACTATAATTTATTCAACCATTCTATTGATGATTAAAAACATTTATGATTAAAAATACAGTACAAAGTTATATTTTTACCTACTGGAACGTATATGACTATAGATCTTATCCTTCAGTGATCTATGAGTCGATGGTAAATTTTAAGTTTTATAATAACGTTCCAGCTAATTGTTAAAAATGCTGTAGCCTTTCACAGTTGAACCACCACTGTGTAGGAGTTCCTGTTTCTCCATATTCTTGACAGGGCTAAAGAGTTACAAAGTTCTGCAATTTGGGGTAAAAATGGTATCTCAATACTCTTGATTTCCATTTCCCTATTAGTGATGTTGAACATCTACTCATGTGTTTTGGGACACTGACCATCCTTTTTGTCTTCACAAATTTTCTGAAAACAACGAGAAGGTAAATGTTTTATTTTGTTTTGTTTTTGCATTTTTAAATTAATAGGCTTTAGTTTTCAGAGAAGTTTTAGGTTCACAACAAAGTTAAGCACATAGTATGGAAGTTCCCACATACCCTTACCTCCCCAACACACACACACACACACACACACACACGCCCAGCCTGCCCCACCATCAACATTTGTTACAATCCATGAACCAACACTGATACATCATTATCAACCAAAGTCTATACTTTACATTAAGGTTCTTTGTGTTGTACACAAAATTTTGACAAATTTATAATAACATATATCCACCACTGTAGAATCATACGAAATAGTTTCACTGCCCTAAATAAAATCACCTGTGTTCCACCTACTGATCCCTCCCTCATAACCCGTGTGTGTGTGTGTATATATATTATATACTATATTGTCATATAATATATAATTATATATATATTATATATATATATATGGCTTATATATATGGTGTGTATACACACACACACTTAAGTTTTCCAACACACTTTTAAGAGAAAGTTAGGTTCTGAAATAGACAGATGTGGTGGAAGTGGCTCCCAAGGGCCTCAGCCTGTGTTCCCCAATAGGATGGTGCCACTGGTTGGATTTCATGTTCTGGATAGACCGCAGGCATGGCTTCAGGGTCAGACAGAGCCTCAGGCTGAGCTCTGCAATCAGACAGGGCCATAGGTTGAACCCAAAGTCGGCTGGGGCCACAGTCTGGGCTTCGCAATCAGGTAGGCCACTGGCAATGCTCCACTGTTGGGCAAGATCACTGGCTAGGCTCTCTGGTTGGACAGCGCATCCAGCTGTATCCTGCAGTTGGGTGGGTCTGGAGACTATTCTTCATGGTTGGGCAGGTTGCTCTCTGGGCTACCTGGTTGGATGGGGCCACAGGTTATGCTCCATGACTGGATGGGTTCATCGGTCAGGCTCTCTGCCTGGATGAAGCCACAAGCTGTGTTCAGCAACCATGCAGGGCCATAGGCTGGGATCTGAGGCAGGGGACACGGGTTTGAGCCCTGGTCCGGGAAGATCCCACATGCCACGGTGCAACAAAACCCGTGGGCCAGGAACACTGTTTAGGCTCCCTGATTGTGTGAAACTAGAGGCTATGCTCAACAGTTTTGTAGGGCTGCTGGCTTGGCTCTTGGCTGTAAGATGGGCTCCAGGGCTACCTGGTTTCTCGGGCCAAGCCTTCCGCTCTGATGGGACTGGGAGGCTATGATCAGCAGTTGCGTAGGACTGCAAATTTGCGTCCCTGCCTGGGTGTGGCTATAGCATAGACTCCATGGCCAGTAGAGCCCACTGGCTAGACTCTACAGATGGGCATATAGAGTCACTTGGGCACTGCTACAAACAGGAATATGGTCCACCAAGATATGACTGAATCTCTTCTCTATCTCTATCTGATCCCCAGTGATCCCCATGATACAAGATCTGAGTGGGCATCCCAGAAAGTATACCCAAAGCTGGGGGAGCTAGATGTCCACGTTGCTCTCTGTTCCCAGTGGGGCAAATGTAGACCCCAGGGAGCCATCCCTCAGTGTGGTGCTGTGCCAGTACAGGGAGGGGTGATGCCGTCAAAGTGAAACCTCTCCTCTTACCCTTCCAGTGCAGTCCTTCTCTATCTCTGTGTTCTAGGAGGTCACTTCGGCCTTACTCCCAGGGATTTTTACAATTGTGTCCTGTCTATGGATAGTTGATAGTTGGTCTTCTTGTGAAGGAGACTAAAGTTGGGAATGACCTATGTTGCCATCTTGATGTCACCTCCAGGGGCTCCCAGAGCACAGCCAAAAGGGGCAGGAGTCGGTAAGTCCACTTCTAGGTCCACAGCCAAGACCAAGGTCTGTATGCATATCACCTGATGCATGGGGGCACATGATTCCTCCTGGGTCCCTTGGTGTATGGTGCTAGTGATAGAACCAAAGTCAAACAGGACTGTAAGGCTTCTCTGGTGGTGCAGTGGTTAAGAATCCACCTGTCAAGGCAGGGGACATGGGTTCAAGCCCTGGTCCGGGAAGATCCCACATGCCACAGAGCAACAAAACCCACGTGCCACAACCACTGAGCCTGCGCTCTAGAGCCTGCGAGCCACAGTTACTGAGCCCACATGCCACAACTACTGAAGACCGTGCGCCTAGAGCCTGTGTTCCACATCAAGAGAAGCCACTGCAATGAGAAGTCCACACACCGTAATGAAGAGTAGCCCCCGTTCACCGCAACTAGAGAAAGCCTGCGTGCAGGAACGAAGACCCAATGCAGCCAAACGTTAAATAAATAAATAAATTTATTTATTTAAAAAACAAAACAAAACAGGACTCTGGCTAAGTTCACAGGGGGACAGAGCTGTTTCCAGATCTGCAGTTGAGACCACAGTCAGAGAATCAGCCACCTCAGTAAGAGACTGCCTCAGTCTTGGATTGCACTGGGATTTCACAATCTCCTAACTGGATCCGAAAGCTCACACAAAGGCCCTTTTGTCTGAGGATGGATGCCTAATTATTGTTGTTGAGTAGGGGATATAAATGAGGGATGTCTTATTTGGCCATCTTGCTGACATCACCCACCCCAACTTATTTTTTGAGAGTATGACCTTATACTATAATCTGGCAAGGACAACAGCAATATTTAAAAGGGGTAATACATCAAAATCATGTTGTACTGATTCCAGGAATACAAAATTGGGTTGACACTTCAAATCAATCAATTTATTTCACCACAATTACAGAAATAAGAACTGTATCATCATCTCAATGGATGCAGAAAAAGCCTTTTATGAAATTCAGCATCCAATCAGGATGAAACTCTTAGTAAACTGATACCATATGAAAATATTGAAAATACACTGTAGAGCACAGATTTATTTTGTGACATCATTCTGGCTGTTTGAAATGTATTTTGGTTAACTCCTTAATTTTCCTTTGTTCCAGGTAATGAAGAACTGATTAATGAAGAGCTTAATAATTATATGTGAAAGACCTGTTTACACAAAAAAAGCATTTCACAAGCTTGACAAGGCATTTGAGAAATTAACTGAGTTGAATGGGCAACTTGAAACATAAACAATGCAAAAGAAGTATTAGGAATATAAGGAAGACATTCTAATAGCAATCAAATGCTAGTCATATTTATTTCCCAGTTTGTGGAAGGGGCTTGGTGACACAAAACATTTCACCCAGAGTTCAAAGATAAACTCTTTTCTACTACCCTAGAATATCTGAACTGGACAGAATCCCAGTTAGTCAAATCTTTAATCACTTCCACAAAGAATGGGCCTTATGGAACCCATTCCCAAAGGAATCCTGCTCCTGTCCCAGAACAGTCTTAGGATGAGCCCCTACAAAGGGTCTCTGCCATAGACCCTTCCTCACCAAGGCCTTCCCACTGACCAGAGCCTATCAATGGGCCAGGAAGACTCCCAACACTAGCACTGATGAGTACGGGAGTGGCTAAGGCTTTGAGGATTTCAGAGGCAATATTGTAACCCCATGGTACAAACTGTATTCTCCAATTCTAGTCCTAACGAGAACTGATTCACCATCCTTACTGGAAATGCTAGAGACAAGGAGCCTGCAGTTAAGGGAGATGTCAGTGAAGGCTGAACAAGAAAGAACACGTTTCTGCTGAAGTTTCTCCAGCTGTAGAATCAAGCTCACACAAAAAGTAATAGATTCTCTAGGGAACAAAAATCCCCTTCTTATCTACCAAAAAAAGACAGAAGCAGAAAAATGTTTACCCAATAAAATGTCAGGTAGCAAAAAGAATGGATGAAAACTTTTTATGAGCAATTGCTTTCCTCCTTTTCCTGCACATCCTCTGGCCCCCCTCCACCACCTCTCCTACCTGTGTGAGCAAAGCCTAAGGCCAACGGCAGTGTGGGTACATGTGACATAGCTCCGTCACAAAGTGTTATTAAGCTTCTCGCCAGTGAGTAGGAGCTTCTGTCACAAAGCTCAGACCTTTCTGGGTTTACACACATGGAATGGGAGGTGGGAAACGTTGCAGAGTATCAATAATCTATGAATGATTTTTTACTTCTGCACACAGGTGCCAAGTGTCTGAGCTTCTGAAAGGGAGGAAGGGAATGACACTTGGCTGAGAAATTAATGATGGTTAATTATTAAAAATATCAGTTACTGCATACATCCTAACCTCTGTAGCCCAGATTCCAGTAATGAGAAGCCCCAGAGTCATTTGAAAGCATTCCAGTCCAGGTAAGAGCCAGAAGAGAGAAAGAATGGATACAGCTAACAGCACAGGGTCCCAGGAGCCCAAGTTTGGAGATCCCTGTTTCACTCTCAAAGTACTGCTCTGCTTGACTTTCCCATTGTCACTGTTAAGTCCTCTTTAGCAGTGGGAAGGTATCACTGAACTCTGGCCTGTTGGCTGTGGGCTGTGACTCGTAGGGCATGCATGCTTGCTTCTCTTTTCCTGCTCAGAACAGTCATTCTCCAAAATAATGCCCTCCATCTTCCCCCCCACACCGACTTCCTCGTGCTTTCTGAGTACTCACTATGTATCTAAGCATTGCTAGGTGCAGAGGTGGATACCAAGAAATGCACAACCTAATCTCTGGCCTCCAGAGGCTTACAATTCCTCTGCCACTATAAATTAACTATAAATTCCCTTTTAAAGTTCCTGTCATGCCCTTCATTGTGCTCAATCCCCTTTCATCACCGTCTTTACAGTCACGCCAAGAACCTCTCCCTCTTTTCTTAAGAGCTAAATAAAAATCTGATTCAGAGCCATTTTTTCTCTTTGTCAGGCTCATTGCAGTATGGTTGGCTGTAAACTCTGATTCACCCACATCTAAACTGTGAAGCTTAGGATTCAGAGTACACTGGATGCTCAGGGTGGAAATGTGTGATTGGTCTCTTCTTCCCATGTCACTGGTCCCAGGGAGAGACTTGGACAGCCCTGTCTTCAGTCTGCTGGATGGCATTCTTTGGTTCATTTCTTCTTTGCACACCATTCTCGCACTGCATCATCCTTAAGGGGTTTCCCAGTCTCCCCTGTACTCAGCCCCCAACCTCATTTTGTACCCTCACACTCAGCATACTGTGTCACCTCCTATTTTATACAGAAGATTTAAAGGGTCTTTCCATTTGGAACCCAAAGCCTCATACATTATCCCTCCCTCTCTGGCCTGCTCTTCCCTGGAGAAAACATATCCCTACTGCTGCTCAAAACCTAGAGATAAGGACAAACAGCCCTACAAATAATTTCTGTGTCACAGAGCACAGTCTGAGGAGGACATTGAAGCTGCTGATATTTCATATATTAGGCTGTGGAGTCAGCATCAGGTTAGGGGGGAAATGCACTAAGTTGCTAATTCTGCAAATAGTATTCTCTATCATCTTAAACTTTCACAGCTTAATTGTAATAAATTTAAATTTCATAATTTAATAAATTTCTGTTCTCAAGTTTTAAATCTTGTTATTAATGAACTAATAAAGACTTATTGGGGCCTAGCACAAATTTGCATATGGTAAGATGCTCAATAAACTTCTTAGGAAAGCATATTTCCCAAGTGCAGCTACATTTTGCTTCTTTTCTAATAAAATTCTGACATTTAAAACTTTTTAAAGTAATCATAACTGTAATCATATGACTAAATTCATAATGGTTCTTAAAGACGATTGCCTCTTTTTCTTCTCACTACATCAGAGTTCCTTCTACTACTGCTGTGATCATATGTAATTTTGGGGAAAATCTGAAAGCAGATTGCAGTGGATTCCCAGAAAAATTTTTTAAACTCTCAATATTCAACAGTAACGAAACAAACAATCCAACTAAAAATAGGCAAAAAAATTACATCCATACCATGGAATACTACTACTACATGCAATAAAAAAAGAATGAGCTGTTGAAGTATGCAACAACGTGGTCAGATCTATTTACATTGGGTTTAGCTGCCCTTCATGATCTAGCTTTTTACAAGATGGAAAGACAGACTGTTGACCTTCCTGCTAACTTTTCTAATCATATATAAAACTTTACCACTATGATTTCTCCCTGAGCACTGCTTTAGATGCATCACACAAATTTTGTTATGTTTTGCTTTTACTTTCATTCAATTCAAAATATGTTCTAATTTTCCTTATGATTTCTCCTTTACCCATGGATTATTTAGGAAAGTGGTGTTTAATTTCCAAATATTCAGGTATGTTCCACATGTATTTCTGTTATTGATTTCTAATTTAATTTCACTATGATATTAGAAGATACTCCATCATTTTAATCCTTTTTAATGTAGTCAAACTTGTTTCAATCCCAGCAAATGATCTTGGTGAATATCCTATGAACACATGAAAAAAAAACGTGCATTCTGTTTCTGATGAAATATTCACTAAGTGTCAATTAGGTCAAGTTAGTGGAAATTGTAGGTCTTCTTTTTTTATTCTTCAATCTATTTTTTTCTTCCATGTTTCTTCTATGTCTTCTTTTTCTTTATATTTGTACTTATATCTACTACATGTTACATCAATTATTAAGAAAGAAGTGTTGAAATCTCCAACTACAATTGTGGATTTGTCTATTTCCCCTTTTAGGTATATCAGTTTCTGCTTCATTTATGTTAAACTCTGGTATTAGGTGCACAGACATTTAAAATTGTTATGTCTTCTTGATAAATTGACCCTTTTATCATCTTGAACTGGTTTTGTTTATCTATGCTAATATTCCTTATTCTGAAGTCTACTTTTCCCCAATATAATTTATCCTCTGAAGCCTATTTTGCTGAGTGTTTGTATGGCATATATTTTCTATCTGTTTATTTTTAATCTATCTGGTATTTATATTGAAAATGCATTTCATATAAATATCATATAAGAGGTCCTGCTTTTTTATTCATGGCAACAAATTCTGTCTTTTAATTAGATGTTTAGTCCATTTATTTTAAAGTAGCTGCTTACACAGTTGAGTTTAAGTCTCCCATGTGGCCAGTTATTTACTATTTTATCAGTTTATTGTTCCTTCTTTCCTAGTTTATTTTGCCAAAATCATGCATTTTTAGTATTCAATGGTATCTAGCTATCTTGGCTTTTTATCTCCCCCTTCTCTTCCTTCTCCTCCTCCTCCTCCTTCTTCTTCATCATCATTGTCCTAAGGTTTACAATATGTACATTTAAATTACCAAAGTCTGCCTTGAATTCACATTATATCATTTTTACATATCATACAAGAAAACTGAACAGTATAATTTCACATGTTCCTTCTTATTTGTGCTTTTTGTCATTCACTTTACTTCTACACATGTTATAAACCCCATAAGAAATTGGTTTTGTTAACATTCCACAAACAGTTATCTTTTCAGAAAAATTTAATGAGTATCCAAAATAATCTTGAAAAAGAAGAAGAAAATTGGAGGACTCACATTTCTCAATTTCAAAAACTTACTACAAAACTAGAGTAATCAAGACTGTGTGCTACTGGCATGAAGACAGATATACAGATCAATGGAATAGAACTTAGGGTCCAGAAATAAACCCATATACCTTTTAGGTCATTATAATGGTGTTAAGATAATTCAGTGGGGAATAAAGAGTCTTTTCATCAAATGGTTCTGGGACAACTGGATATAATGGACATCTATAGATTACTTCAACAAATAGCAGATTACACATTCTTCTCAAGCTCACAAGTTCACCAATATAGACTGCATTCTGGACCATAAAACACAATTTAACAAATTTAAAAGAATAAAAATCATACAATATCTGCTCTCAGGCCAAAATGGAATTAAACTAGAAATCAGTAACAAAAAGATAATTGTAAAATCTCAAAATACATGGAGATTAAACACATACTTCCAAATAACACATGGGTCGAAGAAAAATCTCAAGATAAATTTTAAAATATTTTGAACTAAATGGAAATACAACTTATCAAAATTTGTGGGAGTCAACAAAAACAGTGCTTAGAGGGAAAATTATAGCATTGAATACATATATTAGAAAAGAAAAAAGATCTGAAACCAATAATCTAAGTTTCCACCTGTGGAAACTAGAAAAAGAAGAGCAAATTAAACCCAGAGTAAGTGGAAGACAATAAATAATAATGATTAGAGCAGAAATCAATGAAATTGAAAACAGAAATCAACAGAGAAAAATCAATGAAACCGAAAGCTGGAAAGATCAATAAAATCAATAAGCCTCTAAGCAGGCTAATCAAACAAAAAAGAGAGATAGGACCCTAAGTACTAATATCAGATGAAACAGAGGAGATCACTACAGACCCCATAAAAGGATAATAAAAGAATCCTTTATTGAACAACTCTATGCCCGCAAATTTGATAATCCAGATGAAATGGACCATAGTTCCTTGAAAGACACAGCCTGTAAAAATTCACACAAGAAGAAACAGACAATCTGAATAGCTCTATATCTATGAAAGAAATTGAATCAAAAATTAATAACCTTTAAAACAGAAAACACGAGGCCCAGATGCTCAATGTAAGTTCATCAACTGCAACAAATGTACACACTGATGGGGGCTTTTGATAATAGGGGAGGCTATGTATACGTGGGGGTAGGAAATATATGAAAATTTCTTTATCTTCCCCTCAATTTTTTTGTGAAATTAAAACTATTCTTATAAAAAGTCTTTTTTAAAGATTTATTTTTGTACAATTTTTAAAGGTTAGAAGTAAAGTCAGTTAAAAAAAGACAACCCGGAAAGGGCCTTCAAGATGGTGGAGGAGTAAGATGTGGAGATCACCTTCCTCCCCACAAATACATAAAAATACATCTACATGTGGAACAACTCCTCCAGGACACATGCTGAATGCTGGCAGAAGACCTCAGACTTCCCAAAAGGCAAGAAAATCCCCAGGTACCTGGGGAGGGCAAAAGTAAAAAGAAAAAAACAGAGACAAAAGAATACAGATGGAACCCGCACCTCTGGGAGGGAGCTGTGAAATAGGAAAAGTTTCCATACACTAGGAAGCCCCTTCACTCGTGGAGACGGGGGTGGGGTTGGGGGGTGGGGGTGAAGCTGCAGAGCCACGGAGGAGAGCACAACAACAGTGGTGCAGAAGGCAAAGCAGAGAGATTCCCGCACACAGGATCGCTGCTGACCAGCACTCACCAGCCTGAGAGGCTTGTCTGCTCACCCACCAGGGCGGGCGGGGGCTGGGAGCTGAGGCTTGGGCTTTGGAGGTCAGACCCCAGGGAGAGGACTGGGGTTGGCTACGTGAACACAGCCTGAAGGGGGCTAGTGCAGCACAGCTAGCCTGGATGGAGTCCAGGAAAAAGTCTGGACCTGCCAGAGAGGCAAGAGACCTTTCTTTCGGGGTAATAAGGAGATGGGATCCCTTCCCACTGTGCCCACAAAAGGCAGAGCACTGCCTAAGGGAGCTCCAGAGATGGCAGTGGGCCGTGGCTGACAGCTCAGACCCCAAAGAAGGGAATGATATGCTAAGACTGCTGCCACTGCCACCAAGAATCCTGTGTGCAAGCTCAGGCCACTGTCAACAGCCCCCCAGGAGCCCATGCAGCATGCCACTGCCAGGGTCCCGAGATCCAAGGACAACTTCCCTGGTAGAACACACGGCACACCTCAGGCTGTTGCAATGTCAGGATGGCCTCTGCCACCTCAGGCTCACTCCGCATTCCAATTATGACTACCATACCCCCATCCTCCCCCAAGCCTGAGTAAGCAACAGAGCCCTAATCAGCTGCTGCCTTAACCCCTATTGTCCTGGGTAGGGAACAGACACCTGAAGGCAACCTACATGCAGAGGTGGGGCCAAAACCTAAGCTGAACCTCAGGAGCTGTGCAAACAAAGAAGAGAAAGGGAAATTTTTCCATGCAACCTCAGGAGCAGCAGATTAAATCCCCACAATCAAACTGATAAACCCTGCAACTGAAGAATACCTGAATAGACAATGAATGTTCCTAAAATTGAGGCAGTGGACTTTGGGACCAACTGTAGACTTCAGGTTTGCCTTCTGTGCCTAATTTCTTTCTAGTTTTATGTTCACCTTAATATACTATTTAGTGCTTATTATCATTGGTGGATTTCCTGGTTTTGTTGCTCTCTTCTGTTTTTATATATATATACATATATATATATATATATTCTTTCCTTTTTCTCTTTTTCTGTGTATGTGTATGTTTCTTTGTGTGATTTAGTCTGTATAGGTTTGCTTATACCATTTGTGCAAGGGTTCTGTGTGTTCATTTTGTTGTTTTTGTTTTTTTTTTCTCTTCCTTTCCTTCTGAGCCATGTGGCTGGCAGGGTCTTGGTGCTCAGGCCAGGTTTTGGGTCTGAGCCTTTGAGGTGGGAGGGCCGAGTCCAGGACGTTGGACCACCAGAAACTGCCTGGCCCCAAATAATATCAATCAGCGAGAGCTCTCACAGACAAATTTGTCTCAACACTAAGACCCAGTTCCATCCAATGGCCAGCAAGCCCCAGTGTTGGAGGCCCCATGTCAAACAACTAGCAAGATAGGAACACAACCACACCCATTAGCAGACAGGCTGTCTAAAGGCATATTAAGTTCACAGACACTCCAAAACACACCACTGGGGGCTTCCCTGGTGGCGCAGTGGTTGAGAGTCCGCCTGCCGATGCAGAGGACACGGGTTCGTGCCCTGGTCCAGGAGGATCCCACATGCCATGGAGCGGCTGGGCCCATGAGCCATGGCTGCTAAGCCTGCGTGTCTGGAGCCTGTGCTCCACAACGGGAGAGGCCACAAAAGTGAGAGGCCCATGTACCGCAAAAAAAAAAAAAAAAAGAACACACCACTGGATGTGGCATTGCATACCAAAAGGACAAGATCCACCCCACCAACCAGAACACAGGCACCAGTGCCTGCCACCAGGAAGCCTACACAAGCCCCTGAACCAACGTCACCCACTGGGGCAGACACCAAAAGTAATGGGAACTACGAACATGCAGCTTGAGAAAAGGAGACCCCAAACACAGTAAGTTAAACAAAACGAGAAAGCAGAGAAATATAAAGCAGATCAAGGAGCACGGTAAAAACCCACCAGACCAAACAAATGAAGAGAAAATAGGCAGTCTACCTGAAAATTAATTCAGAGTAATGACAGTAAAGATGATCCAAAATCTCAGAAATAGAATGGAGAAAATACAAGAAACATTTAACAAGGACCTAAAAGAACTAAAGAGCAAACAAACAATGATGAACAATGCAATAAATGAAATTAAAAAACTCTAGAAGGAACCAACAGCAGAATAACTGAGGCAGAAGAACGGATAAGTGACCTGGAAGATAAAATGATGGAAATAACTGTGTCAGAGCAGAAAAAAGAAAAAAGAATGAAAAGAATTCAGGACACTCTCAGAGACCTCTGGGAGAACATTAAACACACCAACATTAAATTATAGGGGTCTCAGAAGAAGAAGATAAAAAGAAAGGGTCTGAGAAAATATTTGAAGAGATTATAGTTGAAAACTTCCCTAACATGGGAAAACAAATAGTCAATCAAATCCAGGAAGCAAAGAGAGTCCCATAGAGAATAAATTCAAGGTGAAACACGCCAAGAAACATATTAATCAAACTATCAAAAATTAAATTCAAATAAAATATATTAAAAGAAGCAAGGAAAAAGCAACAAATAACATACAAGGGAAACCCCATAAGGTTAACAACTGATCTTTCAGCAAAAACTCTGCAAGCCAGAAGGCAGTGGCAGGACACATTTAAGGTGATGAAAAGGGAAAAACCTACAAAAAACATTACTCTACCCAGCAAGGATCTCATTCAGATTTGATGGAGAAATTAAAACCTTTACAGAAAAGAAAAAGTTTAGAGAATTCAGCAGCACCAAACCAGGTTTACAACAAATGCTAAAGGAACTTCTCTAGGCAGGAAACACAAGAGAAGGAAAAGACCTACAATAACAAACCCAAAACAGTTAAGAAAACAGTAACATGAATATACATATCGATAACTATATTAAAGGTAAATGGATTAAATACTCTAACCAAAAGACACAGGCTCACTGAATGAATACAAAAACAAGACTCATATATATGCTGCCTACAAGAGACCCATTTCAGAATGAGGGACACATACAGACTGAAAGTGAGAGAATGGAAAAAGATATTCCATGCAAATGGAAATCAAAAGACAGCTGCTGTAGCAATAGTCATATCAGACAAAATACACTTTAAAATAAAGACTATTATAAGAGAAAAAGAAGGACACAACATAATGATCAAGGGATCAATCCAAGAAGATATAACAATTGTAAATATTTCTGCACCCAACATAGGAGCACCTTAAAACATAAGGCAAGTGCTAACAGCCATAAAAGGGGAAATTGACAGTAACACAATAACAGTAGGGGACTTTAACACCCCACTTTCACCAATGGACAGATATCCAAAATGAAAATAAGGAAACACAAGCTTTAAAAGACACATTAAACCAGATAGACTTAATTGATATTTATAGGACATTCCATCCAAAAACATAATACACTTTCTTCTCAAGTGCTCATGGAACATTTACAAGTATAGATCATACAGGGTCACAAATCAAGCCTTGGTAAATTTAAGAAAATTGAAACCTTATCAAGTATCTTTTCTGAACAAAACACTATGAGACTAGATACCAATTACAGGAAAAAAAACTGTAAAACATAAAAACACATGAAGGTTAAACAATACACTACTAATTAACCAAGAGGTCACTGAAGAAATCAAAGAGGAAATCAAAAAATACCTAGAAACAAATGACAATGAAAACACGATGACCCAAAACATATGGGATGCAGCAAAAGAAGTTCTAAGAGGGAAGTTTATAGCAATATAATTCTACCTTAAGAAACAAGAAAAATTTCAAATAAAAAACCTAACCATAGACCTAAAGCAATTAGAGAAAGAAGAACAATAAAACCCCAAAGTTAGCAGAAGGAAAGAAATAATACAGATCAGATCAGAAATAAATGAAACAGAAATGAAGGAAACAATAGCAAAGATCAATAAAACTAACACCTGGTTCTTTGAGAAGATAAACAAAATTGATAAACCATTAGCCAGACTCATCAAGAAAAAAAGGGGAGAAGACTCAAATCAATAGAATTAGAAATGAAAAAGGAGAAGTAATAACTGACACTGCAGAAATACAAAGGATCATGAGCGACTACTACGAGCAACTATATGCCAAAAAAATGGACAACCTGGAAGAAATGAACAAATTCTTAGAGAAGTACAAACTTTCAAGACTGAACCAGGAAGAAATAGAAAATATGAACAGACCAATCACAAGCACTGAAATTCAAACTGTGATTAAAAATATTCCAACAAACAAAAGTCCAGGACCAGATGGCTTTGCAACTGAATTCTATCAAACATTTAGAGAGGAGCTAACACCTAACATTCTCACACTCTTCCAAAATGCAGCAGAGGGAGGAACACTCCCAAACTCATTCTACGAGGCCACCATCACCCTGATATTAAAATCAGAGAAAGATGTCACACAAAAAAGAAAACTACAGACCAATAACACTCATGACATAGATGCAAAAATACTCAACACAATACTAGCAAACAGAATCCAGCAGCACATTAAAATGACCATACACCATGATCAAGTGGGGTTTATCCCAAAAAAGCAAGGATTCTTCAGTATATGTAAATCAATCAATGTGACACACCATATTAACAAACTGAAGGATAAAAACCATATGATAATACAAATAGATGCAGAAAAAGCTTTTGACAAAATTCAACACCCATTTATGATAGAAACTCTCCAGAAAGTGTACACAGAGGGATCCTAACTCAACATAATAAAGCCATATATGACAAACCCACAGCCAACACTGTTCTCAATGGTGAAAAACTGAAAACATTTCCTCTAAGATCAGGAACAAGACAAGGTTGCCCATTCTTACCATCATTATTCAACATAGTTTTGGAAGTTTTAACCACAGCAATCAGAGAAGAAATGAAATAAAAAGAATCCAAAATCAAAAAGAAGAAGTGAAACTGTCACTGTCTGCAGATGACATGATACCATACACAGAGAATTCCAAAGATGATACCAGAAAACTACTAGAGCTAATCAATGAATTTGGTAAAATAGCAGCATACAAAATTAATGCACAGAAATCACTTGCATTTCTATACACTAACAACAAAAAATCTGAAAGAGAAATTAAGGAAACAATCCCATTTACCACTGCAACAAAAAGAATAAAATACCTAGGAATAAACCTTGCGAAGGAGACAAAAGACCTGTATGCAGAAAAATATAAGACACTGATGAAAGAAATTAAAGATGATACAAATAGATGGAGAGATATACCATGTTCTTGGATTGGAAGAATCAACATCGTGAAAATGACTATACTACCCAAAGCAATCCACAGATTCAATGCAATCCCTATCAAGCTATCAATGGCATTTTTCACAGAACTAAAACAAAAAATTTCACAATTTGCATGGAAGCACAAAAGACCCCATACAGCCAAAGCAATCTTGAGAAAGAAAAATGGAGCTGGAGGAATCAGGCTCCCTAACTTCAGACTATACTACAAAGCTACAGTAATCAGGACAGTATGGAACTGGCACAAAAACAGAAGTATAGATCAATGGAACAGGATAGAAAGCTCAGAGATAAACCCATGCACATATGGTCACCTTATCTTTGATAAAGGAGGCAAGCATATACAATGGAGAAAAGACAGCCTCTTCAATAAGTGGTGCTGGGAAAACTGGACAGGTACATCTAAAGGAATGAAATTAGAACACTTTTTAACACCACACACAAAAATAAACTCAAAATGGATTAAAGACCTAAATGTAAGACCGGACACTATAAAACTCTTAGAGGAAAACACTGGCGGAAAATTTTTGACATAAATCACAGCAAGATCCTTTTTGACCCACCTCCTAGAGAAATGGAAAAAAAATACAAAAATAAATAAATGTGACCTAATGAAATTTCAAAGCTTTTGCACAGCAAAGGAAACCATAAACAAGACCAAACGACAACCCTCAGAATGGGAGAAAATATTTACAAACAAAGCAACTGATAAAGAATTAATCTCCAAAATATACAAGTAGCTCATGCAGCTCAATATCAAAAAAACAAACAACCCAATCCAAAAATGGGCAGCAGACCTAAATAGACATTGCTCCAAAGGAGATGTACAAATTGCCAACAAACACATGAAAGGGTGCTCAACATCACTAATAGTTAGAGAAATGCAAATCAAAACCAGAATGAGGTATCACCTCACCAGTCAGAATGGCCATCATCAAAAAATCTACAAACAATAAATGCTGGAGAGGGTGTGGAGAAAAGGGAACTCTCTTGCATTGTTGGTGGGAATGTAAATTGATACAGCCACTATGGAGAACAGTATGGAGGTTCCTTAAAAAACTAAAAATAGAACTATCATATGACCCAGCAATCCCACTGCTGGGTATATACCCTAAAAAAAACATAATTCAAAAAGAGACATGTACCACAATGTTCATTGCAGCTCTATTTACAACAGCCAGGACATGGAAGCAACCTAAGTGTCCATCGACAGATGAATGGTTAAAGAAGATGTGGCACATATATACAATGGAATATTACTCAGCCATAAAAAGAAATGAAATTGAGTTATTTGTAGTCAGGTGGATGGACCTAGAGTCTGTCATACAGAGTGAAATAAGTCAGAGAGAGAAAAACAAATACTGTATGCTAACACATATATATGGAATCTTAAAAAAAAAATGGTTCTTATGAACCTAGGGGCAGGACAGGAATAAAGATACAGAGGTAGGGAATGGACTTGAGGACATGGGGAAGGGGAAGCTGGAACAAAGTGAAAGAGTAGCAATGACTTTTATACACTACCAAATGTAAAACAGATAGTTAGTGTGAAGCATCCGCATAGCACAGGGAGAACAGCTTAGTGCTTTGTGATCACCTAGCGGGGTGGGATAGGGAGGGTGGAAGGGAGACACAACAGGCAGGGAATATGGAGATATATGTATACATATAACTGATTCAATTTGTTATACAATAGAAACTAACACAACACTGTAAAGTAATTACACTCCAATAAAGATGTTTAAAAAATTTAATTTAATTTAATTTAATTTAAAAAAAGACAACCTACAGAAGGGAAAAAAATTATTTTCAAATCATATCTGATAAGGGTCTAGTACCCAAAATATATAAAGAACTCTTACAACTCAAAAATAAAAAGATAACCCAATGTAAAATATTTAAAATCATCATTTTGTACTGAAATACTTCAGCCTTATTGTTGAAAAGTAGTTTATATGCATGGATCTAATAATTCTATATTCTCCATTCTGTTACAATTCATATGTATTTTATTATTCCATAGCCATGGCATTTAGTTTAATGTAGATTTATGGTAAATCTCTTTATTCTCCTTTCTTCTTTGTAAAAATTGTTTTGGCTGTTCTAGGTCTTTTGCATGTACATATAAATTTTAAACTGACTTATCAACTTCTATCTTACAAAGCCTGCAGGAATTTTGGTTGAGATTGTTTGAATTTATACACTAAATTAGGGGGAATTGACATGTTAACAATATTAAACTTCCAATCCATGTGCATAATACATATCTTTACTTATTCATGCTTTCTTTAATTTCTCTCAGCAATAATGTATAGTTTTCTGTGAAGACGTCTTCACATATTTGTAAAAGTTATCACTAAGTATTATTATTATTATTTTTTTTTTTGCACTATGCGGGCCTCTCACTGTTGTGGTCTCTCTCGTTGCGGAGCACAGGCTCCGGATACGCAGGCTCAGCGGCCATGGCTCACGGGCCCAGCTGCTCCGCGGCATGTGGGATCTTCCCGGACCGGGGCATGAACCCGTATCCCCTGCATCGGCAGGTGGACTCTCAACCACTGCGCCACCAGGGAAGCCCACTAAGTATTATTTTTAATGACTTTTAATGATATTTAAAATTGTTTTCTAATTTTTGCTATTATTTAGAATACAATATATTTGTATATGTTGGTCTTGTATTCTGAAAACTAGTTAAATTTACTTTTTAATTCTAGTACATTTTCTATTAATTTCTTGGGCTTTTTCTATAAACAGATGAGATCAGGCACATTCAGAGTGGTATGGCCGTAGAATTTTTCTATAAACAAAAACAGACAATGTGTGAATAAAGACAATTTGTATTTATTCATTTACAATTGTAATGCCTTTTTAAAATGCCTTTAATTCCTTTTCCTAACTTTGTTGCCCTAGTTAGAAACAGGACAATATTGAATATAAGTGATAAAATGTACATTTGCATTACTCTTGTTCTAAGAGATAAAACAGTGTCTTTCACCATTAATTACAGTAATATGTCAGTTATGAAAATTCCCTTCAATTTCTACATTTCCAAGATTTTTTTCATGAATGCAATCTAAACATTATCTATTTTTTTTCTGAATCAATCAAGTTAATCATATATGATTTTTTTCCTTTATTATGAATATGGTGAATTTCATTGATTGATTTTCAAATGTTATACCCATCTTTTATTACCAACAGTAAACCTACTTGTTCATGGTGCATGATCCATTTACATATTGTTAGATTTTATTTACTAGTATTTTCTTAACGATTTTTGCAAGTATGTTTATGAGGGATATTTTTCTTTCATTACCTTTTTATGTGTGCTATGTGTAAAGACCGTCTGGTTTTGAATTTGAATGAAGTTGGCCTCATAAAGTGAAAAACACTCTCACTTCCTCCCTAATCTGGAAGTTTGTGAAGAATTTGTACAAGTTCTGTAAATCTTTGATAGAATTTACCAGTGATGCCATTGAAGCCTGGAGTATTCTTTGTGGGAGAATCAAATTTAATTTAATTTATTTAATAAAAATAGGACCACTCATATTTCTTTTCTTTTCTTTTCTTTTTGTGGGTCTCACAGGTACATTTATTCATGCACAAGGGCATCAGCACTGCTACAAGTCAACATGATGCCCCATGTTTGTGACCTGCCTACAACATAGACAACATCCCATTCAAAGAAAGCTGGTTAATGATGACCATGAGCAGGCACAGGACCAGAAGCTTTCAAGGCTTTACTTCTTTCATCAGCACTCCTGATTTTATAAAAGATGAAGCCCATCAACCCCATTCCTACCCAAATCTCCTGGTAAACTTGGGTATAGTAGGGCATCATGGGGATCCAAACGTTCTTAATAAGGCTTTGAAGCATCTCGGGCCCAGGATCAGCATCTCAGGCCACCCTAACTCACAACAGACAACTTGGAAAGGTCACTGAGTGCACAGGCACTGCATGGGGCCTGCTGGGAAAGCAGGACCACTCATATTTTCTATTTTTTCTTGGGTCAAATTTGATCATCTGTGACTTTGAAAGACTTTATCAACTTCATGTAAGTGGTTGAAGTGATTTACACAAAGTTTCTCATAATCTTCCTTTCTTTACCTTTTAATACATACAGGATCTGTAGTAATCTACCCTTTTTAATTGTGACTTTTTTTCTTGGTTAGTCTGACTAGAAGTTTATCAAATTTGTTTATTTTTTTAAAAGCTTTTGGTTTCATTTATTTTATTCTGTTTTCTATTTAATTCATTTCGGTTTTCATCTTTATTATTTATTTTCTTCTTTTCAATTTAGTTTTAATTTCCTCTTCCCTTTTAAGCTTCTTAAAGTGGAAGCTCTGATCATTGAATCTGGACCTTTCTTCTTTACCAATATAAGCATTCAAAACTATAAAACTCTAAGAACTGCTTTAGTTCTATCACACAAGTTTTTATATCTTGCATTTTCATTCAGTTTAAGATATGTCCCAATTACCCCTGTGATTTCTTCTTTGATGTATGAGATATTCAAAAGTATGTTGTTTAATTTTTTAATGTTTGTGGATTCTTCCATATTCATTTATTTATTTCTAATTTAATTCAATCATGATCGTGCAAGATATGTTATATAATTTTAATCCACTTATATTTATTAAGACTTATTTTAAAGCCCAGAAAATGGTCTACTTTGATCATTGTTTCATGAACACTCAAAACATCTATTTTCTCTGAATATGAAATTTTAAGTTTGTAGACTTCTTTGTTTAGCTTGTTAAAGATATTGTTCCATTGTCTTCTGACTTGCATTGTTTTTAAGAAGTCTGAATTTTTTCTACATTCCTCTATACATAATTTTTTTCTCTTGCTGCTTTTAAGATGTTTTCCTCTTCTTCATTGGTTTCAGCAATGTGATTTGGCTGTGTCTTGGTATGTGTTTTGTGTGTGTGTGTGTGTGTGTGTTTCTCTTACTTGCACTTTATTGACCTTCACTATTATGTGGGTTTATAATTTTTTATCATTTTAAAATAGTACTACTGTTATTTATCCAAATATTTTTACTGCACTCCTCACTCTCTATTCTTTCTTTCTGGGATTCTAATTGGTTTTATATTGGGTTGTTTGAATTTTTTTCCACAGGTTCCCGAAACTGTGTTTCTGAACTTTTATTTATGTCTCCCTTTCTTGGTAATTTCTATTGCTTTTTCTTCAAGTTAAATTATCTTTTCTTCTACAGTTCCTAATCTGCTATTAATCTAATCCAGTGAAATGTTCTTTGCATATAATGTGTTTCTTTTATGTCTAGAAGGCACATTTGTTATTTTATATCTTTCATTCTTATTATATTCATGGTTTCTTTTAATCCTTGAATATATATGTAATATTTGTAAATGTTTTAACATTCTTGCCTGCTAATTCCATCACCTCTTTCATGTATGTATCTCCTTCTTCTGATTTTCTTCTGACTATAAGTGACATGTTCTGCTTCTTCATATACCTAATAGTTTTTTTTTTGTTTGTTTTGTTTTGTTTTGCGGTACACGGGCCTCTCATTGTTGTGGCCTCTCCCATTGCAGAGCACAGGCTCCGGACACGCAGGCTCAGCGGCCATGGCTCACGGGCCCAGCCGCTCCGCAGCATGTGGGATCCTCCCGGACTGGGGCATGAACCCGTGTCCCCTGCATTGGCAGGCAGACTATCAACCACTGCACCACCAGGGAAGCCCTACCTAGTAGTTTTTTAGTGAATGCTGCAGATTTTGAATTTCATGTGTGGTGTGCTGTATTTTTTAGCATTGAACATTGTTCTGTTGTGTATAGGTTACTTGTGGATCCTGTTCAGCTTGACCTGATTGAACTCTCTGTTTGATAGGGCAGGACTCAGTCTTTACTTTAGAGTTAGAGTGGCTCTATTTCTTAGGTATGGTCTTACTGGTGTCTCAATTGAGGGCCCAGGATGTTTAGTTAAGCTTCTCTGCTCTAGTTTGTCAAACACCAACGTCTCGCAGCCAAATGTAAACATCAGAACCTCTGTTTAGCTCACATTTCCCCATAATAGTTCTATTCCAGCCTTCTAATGCCTGGCTCCACATACGCATACCTTAGTATTCTGCAAAAGACCAAGAGATGTTTATGCATAGTTCTGCAGGTTTTATTTTGTGCAGCTTCCTCTTCTCTGCTACTCTGCCCCACAAGTTCCAGCCACATTGCCATCTCTAAATTTCAACATTTGTCTCCTCAGCTCATGCTTAAACTCTACTTCCCTATGCCATGTTTTGCAAAGAGCCTCAAAGCAAAAGCTCAGGGCAATCATGGAGCTTAACTTTTGTGTTTTTATTCTCTCCAGAATCACAGTCTTTCACTGCCTATTGTCTAAAATCTGAAAACAATTGATTCATATGTTTTTCCCACTTTATTATTATTTTTTTTTATGGTGAAAGGACTAATAACGTAGTAGTTGCTGCCTCCTGAGTGGAAGGATATCCACTATCCAATTGATGTTACACTTTTCTTTGTGTGCCATTTATCAATTTATTGCCCTTCAACTTCAAATTTGCCTTCATTGCTTGCTCTAAAGAAACTGAGCTGGGCCCTTGACAACTGGTACAATGTTAAGCTTTGTCATTTCAGAGCACTATTAGACACACTGCAGGAAGAAGGGACTTTCCATTTCCATTATGCTCCATTTGGCAGTTTTCTTCAGCATGACTTGGCTTCACCAGCAGCAAGTTCCTGCAACATGGGCAGATATTCCAACATCCAGCTCTGCAGTGCATGGCAATCAATAGCACCCAAAAATAAGCAATTTTCCTCAGCATCCTTCTTTGCATAATAAAGTGTTTCCAGCAAGATACTACCTTCAGAATAGCTTTCCCCAGTACACTAGAGGGCAGATTTCTGGCACATTCCAAAGTGTGGATTTCCACCAAGTTCTCCCAGCATGGCACATTGCAATGTCTCTGTCATACAGTGGGTTGATGCTGTGCCCTCTCCAATAAGGTCTGGATATTAGTCCTCATGCAGGAAGGGTTGTCTCTTCCTCAGGTGTTTGTTGAGTTTTTAACATTCATCTTTATTAAATTTTCTTGAATGCACACATGAGGTTTCTGAATCAGAGCAGATTTCTTATTATGCTCACCACACAATCAACAGTCAGAATGACATTGGATCATTAGTCTCTCCACATTTGCAACCCTGCAAAGTGATATGATAAGAACCAGATGGAAAATGTATCCTACACAAGTGGCAGGACCATTCTGTATGCAAGAGATGGAGAAATATAAATGTCTTCCATTTATACAGAGGAAAGAGATTATTTTTCTCTCTCTCCTTCTGAGAGAGTCTCCTTGGAGACAGGATGCAAAGAATCCTTACTCTAATCTTTTGTTATGTAAATAAACATTTCCAGGAAGAAGACAGTAGAGTGTCTATGGCTTTTACAACCTAGAAATGTCTTCATGGCTCCAGGTTCCACCTCTTTTGAAATGTAAACAAGCAGAGAGATAATGCTACAACTTAGGTGCCTTACCAGAAATGTAACCTTATGGCTCTTGGGGAGATAAGAGAAGCTTATTGTACGGAAGCAATTAGCTCCACCGTCAAAGAAACAAATGGTGTCAGACCTAATCCTCATTGTAAGGAGTAAAACGTTCCTAGGAGAAATGAAAGCAAACCTTCTACTCTGATAGTGTATGCATTTCCATGGCTCAGGAAACTGAGGTTTTTATAGGATCACTAAAAAAATCTAGAGAAAATTTATTTCCCACAATACCCTATCTTAGCCCTAGGGATAGTATCTGTTCCTTATATCTGCTATTCTTTAGAATTATCTTAATTACTATCCAATATTTTATTGCTCCAGTTCCTTGTTATAGCTACTAATTCTTTATATTAAACTCCCTATTCAAATTACTGAGTGACATTTGTCTAATTGGGCCTTGACTGATACAGAATTATAACTTACCCTCTCATAATTATGAAGGTAACAAAGTAATTGCTACTTTCTGTTCAAAAGATCCAATTTGCACAATGTCATCAATACACTAGTACATGTGATATTCTATGAAATGTCATGACAAACAAGATTTCTGTGGTCTATATTATGACAGGGAGCAGTAGAATTGTCATAGCCCTAAAACGAGACTGAAAATACACTACTGGCACTGCCAGGTAAAAGCAACTGCTTCTGATTATACTTAAAATTTGTATGGAGAAAAAGTTATCCAGGTCAATAGCTACTTACCAAGTGTGATATGCTATGTGGATTTGCTCCAGTAACAACACTACATCTGGGACAGTAATAGCAACTGGCATCACAATCTGATTAAGCTTACAATAGCCCACAGTCATTTTCCAATACACATCTGACTTATTCACAGGCCAAACTGGAGGAATTAAATAGGGATGTGATAGGTATCATCACCCCTGCTTTTTCAAGTCGTTTATGGTACCATTCATCTCTACAATTCCCACAGTAATGTGATATTGCTTCTCATTTACTATCTTGAGAGGGGGAGGAAATTCTAGGGGCTTCCACTTAACACTTCCTACCACATGACCTGTATGTCAGGGAGCCACTGTGGGGAATTCTACCAGTTACTGAGCATGTCTATTCTAATTTTACATTAGAGAACTGAGGAAATAATGACCGGGTAGGTACCTGAACCAACTGATCCACTGTGTGTGAGACCAGAGCTAACACTACACCTATTACCTGATTTGAGTCAACACAGTGGAGCATCACAGTCTATCAACCAGTTTCCAAACCTATGTCAATTCAAAGATCAAGAGCCCCTTTACTGAAAGGGAGGCCAAGTCTCCTTGAGGAAGTATCCTGCATCATTAATACAAACACACACTGTAAATCTTCCACCAAACCTTCCCCCAAAGGGACCTATACCCATATACTAGAGTGACTTCACCAAGTAATAGGAAATACCAAGACCTTTCAAGGATTACTTGACACTGGCCCAAAATTTATGCTAACATTTTGGTACCCAAAATCTCACTATGGCTCATCAATCAAAATGATGGCTTATAGGGGTCAGATGGACAAAATGACATGCACTGTAGATGTCAATCAGCCTTTCTCTCCAGCTACCTTAGTATTTGTTCAAAGGCTCCCATGAACAAAATGGCCATGTTAGCAGAGATGAAACCTATACTTAGGCTCAACAATATGGACTTCCCCTTATCAAAGCTGACCTGGATAACATCATTGTTGAGCATCCAATCTGCCAAAAACAGCAACCAATAATAACCCTTAAATATGACATCATTTCTTGTTAAGAAACAGCCTGGTGGCAGGTTAATGATAATGGACCTCTTTCATCATGGAAGGGGCAGAAATCTGTCTTTGCTGAAATAGACACAAATTCTGAAAATGGATTTGCTTTCCCTACCCGTAATGCTTTCTGCCAGTCCTACTGCCTGTGGACACTCAGAATGCCTTAACCACCATCATGGCATTCCCTGTAGCATTGCATCTGGTAAAGGAACTCATTTCACAATACAGGAAGTACAGCAATGGACTCATGCTTATGGAATTAACTAGTCTTACCGTATATTCCATTATACAGAAATAGCTGATGTATTTGAAAGATGAATGGCTTACTAATGACTCAGTTACTCCACCAGTTTTGAGATATCTTAAAATGATAGTGTTCTATTTTAAATCAGTGTATGTTCTGAATCGGACAATTATATAGTCAGAATTCATGGGTCCAGGAGTTAAGGGGTGGAAGTGGTAATGGCTCCTTTTACTCCCATTTCACCTAATAACTCACTTGCAGGATTTTTCTTCCTGTCCCAGCATCCTTAGCTCCACTGGTCTTAGTTCTCATGGGCAAAATATTTCTAACCAGGGAATGGGACAGAAATAATTAAATTTAATTAGAAGGTGAGACAGTCACCTGGCCATTTGTGACCCCACACATCACTGAACCAACAGTAATCCCATGTTACAATTAATCCATTATATTAAACTTTCATTATTCAAATTGCTGTGTGATTTCTATCTCCTGAATGGACCATGACTGATAACACTTCTTTTTTACACTAAGTAATCATATTTTCTAAGCACTGCTTTAGCTGAATCTCACAAGTTTTAATATCTTACATCTTAATTTCTATTCAATTCCAAATATTTTCCAATTTCCCTTATAATCTATTCTTTAATCCATCAGTTTTTAGGCTGTGTCTTAATTTCTAAATGTTTTTCCCAGATTTTTTTTGTTTGATTTAGAATTGAATTCCACTATGGTCAGAGAACATACTTTTTATGATTCCAATCCTTATAAACATATTGAGTCTTATGATTCATATGTCCACTCTTGCTTCCATGTGTACTTGAAAAATGAGTGTATTCTACTGTTGTTGGTTGGAAGGTTCTATAAATATCAAAAGGTCAAACGTACTAAAACGTGGAACAGCTGTTTTATATGCTTATTTACTGTCTACTCATTCAATCAATTGCTAAGCGAGTATTGAAATCCCCAATCAGAATTGTAAATTTATCTATTTCTCTCTTTAACTTTATTTTTGTTTTATTTATTTTAGACCTCTATTACTAGGAGCATGTATATTTAAGATTGTCATGACTTACTGATGAATTAGCTTTTTATTTTAATAAAATATCCCTATTTTATTTATGATAATATTTCTTGCTTTGAAGTCTACTTTGTCTGATATTAATGAAAAATGAAAGTGAAAGTAAAGGCATTTTAAGATAACTTAAAATTGGGATAATTTCTACATTACCAGAAATTGCTAAAGAAGTTCTAGAAGATATAACCCCTTCAGTACAATTAGTGTTCGCATGGTATATCTTTCCCTACACTTTTTCTTTCAATTTATCTGTGTATTTTTGTCAAATTTCTCTTTTAAATAGTGTATAGTTGAGTCTTGCTTGTTTTTATCCATTCTGACAACATCTGCCTTTTCACTGACATGTTTAGTACAGTTGACCCTTGAACACAGGTTTGAACTGCACAGGTATACTTATAGATGAATTTTTTTCAATACATATATTACTATGTTTACAATCTGAGGTTGGTTGAATTCACAAATGCAGAACCACAGATACAAAGTGTCAACTGTAAAGTTATATGTGGATTTTCGACTGCTGGGATGGGGGTAGTAGGGGTGTGTTGTGAGCACCCTTAACCTCCACATCACTACAGGGTCAACCATATACCTAGGTTGAATACAGTTCTCAATACCATTGAATTTCAGTCTACTCTTTTACTACTTTTTCTATTTGTCTCATTTGTTAGCTGTTCCTCTGTTCCTTTATTCCTTCTTAAATATTAATATACTTCTTAAATATTAAAATACTTAAATATTTTTAGTATTCTATTTTATTTCTGTACTGCCTTCATAGGTATACCTCATTGCATTATTCTTTTCATTATTGTTCTATGGGTATGCATTCTTAACTTATTACAATCTTTCTTAGTTAAAATTGTACCACTTCTTGTTAAACAAAGGCATCTTATAACAATATAGTTGTATTTAGCTCTTTCTTTATGCTATAGTTGTCACGTATATGACATCTATTATGTTATAAGCCTCACAATACTACGTCATAATATTTTCTTTAAATTATAATATATTCTTTAAAACAACTGAAAGAAAAATAAGATACCTTTGTTTACTCACATATTAACATATCTTCATTCCTCTTTATATATCCATAGTGATCTTCATTCCTCTTTATATATCTATAGCTTGCATCTTGTGTCATATCCCTTCAGTCTTAAGAAGTTCCTTTAGCATTTCTGGTAGTGTATAATTATCTCAATTTTCACTTACCTGAAAATATCTTTATTTCACATATATATGTAATTTTTGAATGATATTTTTTACTGGACATAGAATTCTGACTTAACACTAAAAACGTCACTCAACTGTTTCCTGGTCTCTATTGTTTTCAATTAGAAGTCAGTGAAATCATTGTTCCCTTGTATGTAATTTACTACTTTAACCTGGTGACTTTCAAGACTTCTTTTTTTAAAAAAAATTTATTTATTTATTTATTTATTTTTGGCTGCGTTGCGTCTTCCTTGCTGCCCGCGGGCTTTCTCTAGTTGCAGTGAGCAGGGGCTGCTCTTCGTTGCGGTGCACAGTCTTCTCATTGCGGTGGCCTCCCTTGTTGTGCAGCACGGGCTCTATGCACACGTACTTCAATAGTTGTGGCGCATGGACTCAGTAGTTGTGGCTCATGGGCTCTAGAATGCAGGCTAAGTAGTTGTGGCACATGGGCTTAGTTGCTCCGCGGCATGTGGGATCTTCCCGGACCAGGGCTCAAACCTGTGTTGCCTGCATTGGCAGGTGGATTCCCAACCACTGCGCCACCAGGGAAGCCCTCAAGATTTCTTTATCTTTGATTTTTGAAGGTTCAGCTCTGATGTACATAGACTTGATTCTTTTTATTTATACTGTTTGGGATTCACTGAGATTCTTGGATTTGTTAGTTTATGTTTCTCACTAATTTGGCCAATGAATCTCCAGATATTTTTGTGACACATTCTACTCTCTGAGACTCCAATTACATGGACATTAGAATTCTTGTATTGTTGCATGAATCATTGAGACTTTTCATTCATTTCTTTTCTGTTCTTAGATCAATAGAAATTATTGAATTTGATCTTCAAGTTAATTGACTCTCCCTTTTACCAATTACAATTTTCTGTTAAGAAGATTAGTAAATATTTCATTTCAAATGTTTTAACTTTCAGTTCTATAAATTCTATTTCCTTCTTATTACAG
Organism: Grampus griseus; assembly: GCF_964374135.1. Classification (NCBI taxonomy): domain Eukaryota; kingdom Metazoa; phylum Chordata; class Mammalia; order Artiodactyla; family Delphinidae; genus Grampus; species Grampus griseus. The sequence goes on along the minus strand of NC_139017.1, from coordinate 68,890,414 downwards.
TTCTCATTTCTTAACTGAGATTCCACATCTGTTTGTTCATTAAGAGCATGGTTTCCTGTAAATCTTTGAACCTATGTATACTACCTGCTTTTAAGTCCCTGACTACTAATTTGGGCCATCTTAAGGTTAACTTATACAGACTATCTTTCTCTTGATTATGGGTCATATTTTTCTGTTTATTCCAATGTTGAGCATTTAATTGTATACTGGGCATTGTGGAGGATACATTATAGAAATATTTGGATTCATTAATCTTGGTGCACTTGCCATCTTTGAGTAGGCACAATGTCAGGAAGTCTCCCTACAGCACAGTGTTTGGACTTGCTAAATTCATTCACCTTGACCTGAATCTTCCAATACATGAACAGATGAAGTCACCAACTGAGTCATGTCATTTCCTTTCTTGGGGTTACACGGTACTCTGTTTATAGCACTAATCGCACTCTAATGAAATTGGCTGCAAGCAGATTGTGAGCTACTCAAGAGCAAGGCTCAGGTCTTATCTCTGCATCTAGTGCCTAACCCAGTGCCTGATACTCAGAGTGGATATGCATGTCATATTTGTTGATGTAACAAAATGAATCATTTAAAAAGTCAGAAATCATACAATGCTAACACAAAATTCACAAAATACTGTAATATGTGGGTCATTTAACTCTGCTAACTCAAAGACTCTAACATAAGCTCAGTTTCAACCGACGATATCAATGAACCACAATACAAGATAATTTTAAATGCTTATGGTAAACATTTAAAGAAATATATTCATGAGGTTCAATATACTTTGTTTACAAAGGCAGGAATGAAAACAGAACATTTCAGTAAGAGTCTATCAATACTGACTGAAATGAAGCTCCAGTATCTAAAACATAAAGTTTACTCATTCATCATACCCTATTCCCTGATTAGAATAAATTGTGAGTTTGAGCGTGTAAATTCCCTGATTAGAATAGATTGTGTGTGTGTTTGTACATATGGATGGAGTAACAGAAAGAGCATGGAATTTAGGATTAATAGATCTGTAACTGAGGCTCCATTTTTAGTCCTACTTCTATCTCTAATTGTGTATGTGCCCTTAGGAACGTCCCTTAATCTACCCCCAGTGTATTTCTCTGAAAATGAGGTAGTAATATTTATCTTACACAGTGCTGTTAGTATAAAATGAGGTCATGAATGTGAAAGACCTTTGTGAACTGTAAAGAGTTACATAAATATTAGGGCTAGTTATAAAATAATTCAAATAAAGCATTATTATCAATACCTTTGACCATGGCATTCATCACATCTAAAACTCCCAAATGTTATCTCTCCCCTCACAAAAATATATGTGCATACTTACACACACACGCACGAACACATACATTACCACACATGTGTACATACTTCATTCAGCAGCAGCATCAAAACTGATCTGGGATCATGCACCTTTTAAATATGCCTTTTTAAAAATTAAGCCCTGTGGGTCACTTACTTCCTGTCTTAATATGGCTTACTATTATCCCTCCTGCCTACCTCCCTCCTCTCTCCTCCTGGAAACATTTATACTCATTAAGAAAATGTTTTATTCTACTTATTGTTGGTAGGGCTGCAACTATATTCTCTAATCCATCATGCATTGCAAGTAGGGAGTGTGAAAGGATATCAGGTGAAACTGGTTTTTCTCTAGAGAAGCTACAAAGTCAACACTGTGAAAATCCTATTTCAGAATGTTTAACATCCGTAATAGTCTGTTTCACATTTTCTTTTCTAAAAGGTTAAGTATTAAACTATCTTAACTCTTGGTTTTATATGTCAAGCTATCAAACAATCAGTTTCAAGTCTGTTATTTTTCTGGTTATGGCTAAAACATACTAACCTAGTATTAATCCAGTTTCCTTCCAAAGAAGGATATTTTTCCTCCAGCCCAGTTTTAAGTGACTAACAAAAATGCATGAATGTCAACTGAGCTTATGGAACAAGTGAGAACTGCTTATAGGCAATCCTGCAATGGGGAAAAGTAATTTCAACTATGCTCCCAAGGTTGTCACCTCTACTTTGTCATTTTCTGTTTACTTTAGGTGAGGGAAGTCTATATGGCAGGCAGAGGGAATATGATATGATATGTCTATCCAAACAAAAAACTGGAAATTCCTGGACAAGACCTTATACTTAATATTTGTTCACACATTCATCTTTCCAAAGGTTTATTAAGTACCTATTATTTGTCAAGCTAATATTCAATACAGCAATGGGCATACAGAGATGAATAATACCCACCTGCTAGTACATCTAGCTTTTTCAGGCCTGTGTGTCTCTGCTCAGGCTCTTTTCTTTCCCTTGACTGTCCTCCCTCATCCCTCCCCCAGACTTCAATTGACCCAATGCCACAAAAAGTTAATTAAATATCACCTCTCTGAATTATTTTCTGACCTTCTAAATAGATTTGACCAGTTCTCTTTTTTGCACAACACTCCTGACCCCAAACAACAATCCTGTACGTATGCCTATAGCAAGTTTTGGTATTCTTTGCTATTTTGTCTGTCTTCCCCATCAGACTGTGAATAACTTGAAACAGAGTCCCTGCATTACTCGTTACTGTAACCCCACAGCTAGTTAACTGCTTAACGCACAGTGCTTGAGAAATACACATAGACTGAATAAATAACTGACATTATGGTTATTTTTCTGATGCACAGAAGAGATAAACAAAAAAAAGTGCTAAAAGAAAAGAGGTATTTGCAATGCACAAGAGAAGCAAGATGAAGAAATATGGGTAGAGTGAGACATTAGAGAATTATAACAAAAAGAAAGAAGATAATGAAGATAGCCCCCACATTAACCAGCTATCTAAGTAACATGCATAATTACAGGAGAGAGCAATAAAATGATTCACTGTTCCTGATTCATCATACTGGAAGGATATGAGACCACATAGGCCTACCCACTTTTGTACTATTTGTTGCACTTCTCCTGTAGGAGCTGCTTTCTCCAGTGAGTCTAAAGTCATGCAAAGTGTGTAAAACAACTAACATTAGTGGGCAATTCACTCATGCATCAGGTGTGAGGGTGAAGGGCAAGAATGATGTTTAAATGCTTAGGAAATGGAGGGGATGGAATGGGAGAAGGCCAGAAAACTTTCAACACAGAAGACCACATGTGCCTTCTGATATCTCTCCACCCCCCATTATCCCTCAGCCTCCCAGCTGAGAACCACACACACCTTCTATTTCCCCAACTTAATGAAAAATAGCAGTGCCCACATAGGCAAAAGTGTACAGGGTCAAAGAGTGCTTCTCTAAGAGAGTTTAAGGAAATTATGGAAGCAAATGATCTATAAAAGAAGAAAATTGGATTCTGTGGTATATTTCTGCTAGGATTTGAGGGAAGAAATACTTATACCAGAGAAAATTCTTTGAGAATATGATGGAAATGACACATTCATACTTGTGCACAAAATCTAGTAAATAATTCCATAAAGTTCAAAACCCCTCTAAGCCCTTCCAAACACTACTCCTCAAGGCACTATGAAGCTCAGGTTGAGATACCTCTCCTAGAGGGATACCCAGCGATGTTTATCACGGAGACTCTGACATCAGCTATGATGTCACGCAACTGTGAGAACCTGCAACGAGGGACACTGGACAAAGAACCCCAGCCCTATTGACCTCCTCACATCAGGATCTGTGGAACAGAGAGTAAATTACAGGTCACCTAGAAGATGCAGCAATACTATTTCTGTGGCTCAGAACAGAAAAATAAAACTGGAAAGTAAGGGACAGGAACTACCCTGGGGATGGAATCACAATGGAAGTGTGTGAAAAGACATGTTGCCATATCAGTGTCTCTTGGTATCTTCCAGGTCTGTCTCAGAGCAGAGATAAACTAGTAGTAAGATCCACAAAAAAATATTCCCACATGGACTTCCCTGGTGGTGCAGTGGTTAAGAATCCACCTGTCAAGGCAGGGGACACAGTTTTGAGCCCTGGTCCAAGAAGATCCCACATGCCGCTGAGCAACTAAGCCCACGCGCCACAACTACTAAGCCTGCGCTCTAGAGCCTGCAAGCCACAACTACTGAGCCCACATGCTACAACTATTGAAGCTTGCACTCTAGATCCTGTGCTCTGCAACAAGAGAAGCCACCACAATGAGAAGCCCACGCACCGAAACGAAGAGTAGCCCCCGCTCACACCAAGTAGAGAAAGCCCACGCACAACAACGAAGACCCAACGCAGCCAAAAATAAATAAATTTACAAAAAGAAAAGTTTATTAAAAAATATTCCCACAACCTTCCTCATTGAGGATATACAATAACGTAGCATGAATATGCTTATTTTGATATACATTGTATTGGGAGAAGGATAAGTTTGCACTGTTGCTGATAGAAGGGAATTCAATGACATTTGCCTTAGACTCTGCAATCAGAATAGCCAGTACCTGAGAAAACTACTTCAATGCCACTGCAGTTACTACATAGAAGTTTTAAATCTGAAAGGCTTCCATAGGTTGAAAAAAGAAGTGTGTTTATAACAAGTACATTTGGATAAAAGTGCAGTTACAGAGAACAGCCACCAATACATTCTCTCCCAGCTTAGCCTCTAGGAATGACAGAGATTTTTGCCTTGATTGCAAAGAAGGAAGGGAGACACACAGAAATGAATATTAGCTAAGGAGCTAACATGGCTGGATAATGAAAGAAATGACCCTTTTTGCTGAGGCTGTTCATTCTTCAATCAGCAAGAATTAAGAAAATTGTTTCTGAAATGACTGTCACGGGGTAAGTGATTTAGCTTCTGAGAATGAAAGCCATCCTCAGGCTGTCTCTGCAGCTTCATTTCCTAAGACCTCTTTCACATCTGTTCCAACTGCCTTTTCTCCACTTCTCCTTACCAGACTAGGTCAAGGATTTGACTGTCTGAGAGGAGCCAGGTAAAGTGAGGGCCAAAAGAGGTTTGCAAGCAGAACTCCTCAGGCACAGAAACAAGTAGTCTTAATCTGGCTTGGAATGATTCTTGTATCTGGTAACAAAATTTGACAGAGCAAAAACCTTGCTTTCTGCTTTTCCCTTAGAGCATGAGAAGGAAAAGCATTTCAACTCTTTGACATTATTCTCCACAAACATTGTATTTGATGAACTTGTGAATCATGGCATGCTTGTGAGTAGACACACATTACACTGGACAAAAGGTCTCCTGACAAAACAATTCAATCTGTTAAGAAATGTTGCTGCCCACAGCTCTGCATAGGGCATCCTTGACCTCGTTGCTCCTCAGACTGTAAACAACAGGGTTCAGCAGAGGAGTGATGATGGTGTAGGTCACAGAGAGAAGAAGATCTTTTTCTGTTGCATTTTCTGACTTGGGCTTGAGGTAGGCAATGGAGACACAGCCATAGTGGACCATGACCACAGTGAGGTGGGAGGCACATGTGGCAAAGGTCTTCTTCCAGCCCTTGGTTGACAGTATCTTAAGGATGGAAGAGATAATGAGGATATAGGAGGTGAAGAACAGGCCCACAGGAACAAAAATCACATATGAACTTACACCATAATTGATAATCTCATTGATAGTGGTATCAATGCTAGAAAGTTTCATGACTGGGTAAATGCCACAGAAGGGCAAATAGAACATGGCCATTATATGGAGAACTGCCATAACCAGACCAGTGCCAAAGGACACACAGACTAACCTAGCACACACTCCTTTGTTCATGAGGACTGTGTACCTCAGGGGCTTGCAGATGGCCACATAGCGGTCATAGCCCATAGATGTGATCAAGAAGCAATTATTAGTGGCCAAGATGACAGAAAAGAACATCTGGGTTGCACAGCCTTACAAGGAGATAGGCTGGTTATGAAAAATAAGACCAGAAAGCACTCGTGGGATGATGACCAATGTGTACACGGTCTCAGAACTAGCCAGCATGTTCAGGAAGAAGTACATGGGTATGTGATGGTGAAGATCAACACAAATGATGGTCACAATGATGATGTTCCCAGCCAGAGTGAAAATGGAGATGGTAAGGAAAACCACAAAGAGGGTTATCTGGTGCTTTCCAAAGACAGAGAAACCCAGGAAGATGAATTCTGCCACTTCTGTGAAGTTCTTTCTCTGCATTCCACTATGTCAGTGCCCTAAAGCAATAAAAGGAAGCAGTCATCAAGGGGAAAATTCCCATCAGCAACTGGACTTCACAGAAGGGACAATGACAGCTGAACTGAGAAAGTGAGTCCAATTCCCTCCTTGTGACCAACAAGCTCACGCGTATGGCCCTGGCACAGAAAGAAAGGTAACTACTTTTGTCTCTTTGGGGCTTATACGTGTGAAAATGATCACGATGGAGCAAACTTCCCCTGTGCATGAAGACTTCCAAGCAAATGCTCACCACACACACATCATAGTGATGTTAGGAAGGGGAAGAGAACAGCCAGGAAAGAGTCATGCTCTGGGTCCCTATCAGTAATGATATCCACCACTTAAACTCTAGGAACAAAGGGCTCACTAATAAAGTGCATGTCAAGAAAATGATAAAAGTGAGAGTTTAGAGGGAGATAGCAGAAGGAAGTAGACTTGAAGATGACGAACTGTGATAAGCAGTCCCTGGATCTGGTGACAGGGCCACCAAGAACTTTTACATAGTATTTCAGTTGAGTTCTGAATCTAGAAACCTCATTTCAGAGAGAGAATGTGGTCCAAACATGTCACCACACCCTCAAAGAACAACTACAGAACAACTTCTGTTGTGATCACTCTACTGAAAGAGTTCACTCAAGTCCCACCACAGTAATCTTTTTTGCTGACTCCAGTAGTACTTTTAAGAACGAAGTCAGGAAAAGAGTTGGGTAATTGGGAGAACACTGTTTAGTTTCCACTGTGATGGGAAAGGATTAGAACAATTCAAGGTGTGGACAAGGGAATGTAAGTACCAGATTTGAGAGAGGAGAAAGGAGTCTGCCAGCTACTTGGAGCTGAACTGGCCTACCAATTTTTTTTAACTGGAGTAAAACTGCCTTACAATGTTGTGTTAGTTTCTGCTGTACAATGAAGTGAATCAGCTATATGCATACCTATATCCCCTCCCTCTTGGACCTCCCTCCCCCCCTTCGATCTAGGTCACCACAGAGCACTGAGCTGAGCTCCCTGTGCTATACAGCAGGTTCCCACTAGCTATCTATTTTTAAAAATCTGGTGAACACAGAATTTGATATAATTACAAGAAACAGAGTGCACTAGTCCCCTCTGTTGAAAAGCAAGAGTACACAACCTGTGTGGACAGCATACATCTGATCCTGTGGTTCTCTACAGTGACCATTCCATTGTTCTCCCTCCTTTCATTTTCAGAATTACTGAAATAGACTTCCTCTCCTACCCCCCATAATTCCCTGAAAGTTGGCTTCATCACGGTCCCTCCCACAAAACTGTTCTCTCAAATGTCAAAGAAGTCTTCACTGCTAAAACTGTCAGACTTTGCTTTTTCCTCTTTCTCTCGTCCTTCTGATTCATTTTACACTTCTGAAAACCCTGCCTCCTGGAAATATTCTCTGACCTTGGTTTCCATGACACCACACTATTTTTTCTCTTTTCTCAGCACTCAGTTCTCTTCCATGAAGCTGCTCATTTCACCTATATTGTAATTGGAAATGTTGTTCTTTGGTCAATCCTTGGCCCTTGCTATTTTCTCTCCACGCTCTCCTCAATTTATTCAGTTATAATTTCTAAATTAATTGCTCTCAAATCTCTATTTCCATCAACAGTCTTTTCTCCAAGTCTATGATGTACCTTCCTCTGGACTTCTCTACTTGTGGGTCTTGCTCACATAATAAATTTTATTTTTTCAAAAACTAAACATCTACCCTCTTAGATTTGGAAAAGCCTCTCCATCTCAACTTCTCTGTCTTCCTCGATGACTTCACCCATATTCCAGTCAATCAGGGTCAGCATTTTGGAGTCATATCTACCTCATCATCACATTCAATGGAATTCTTCCTTAAATAATGTCTACTGTCTATTCCATTTTCTGGATTCACAATGACCCTCATAAGATTAGGATACCAAATCCTCTAGTCAGGATAATAAAACATACGCCCATTCTAAAATGTATATGGAAATGCAAAGAACCAAGAATGCCACAGCAATATCAAAAAAATTTTTAAAGTTAAAGAACTTACACTACTGCAGTTGAAGACTACAGTAATCAAGGCAGCATGGTATTGGTGTAAGGATAGACATACAGATCAATGAAACAAAACACAGTCCAAAAATAATCCACACATATACGATCAATTGATTTTTGATAAAGTTCTAAAGTATCTCAATAATAGTATTTTCAACAAATGTTGCTGGAACAACTGGATATCTAGATGGAAAAAAGATAAACCTCAAATTTTACCTCATGCCATACACAAAATAACAACTTAACATGAATCAAAGACATAAATATAAAAGTTAAAACTAAAAATTCTAGACAAAAATGTGATAAAATCATGACCTTGGAATGAGAAAATTTCCTGGATACAAAATAAAAAGCATAAACTATAAAAGGACAAAATCACAAATTGAACTTCATCAAAATAAAGCTTCTATTCTTCAATAGACATTGTTAGAAAAATGAAAAGGAAAGCCACAGACTGGGAGAAAATATGCACAATATATATTCTGAATAAAAGTTTAGATATATGTAAAGAATTCTTACAACTCAATACTAAGACTTATTTTTGAAATTGGAAAAATATTTAAACAGACATTTTACATAAGAAGATATACAAATGGTCAATAAGTACATGAAAGGATACTCAACATCATAACATCATTAGCCACCAGAGAAATGTAAAATAACACCATGAGATACCACTATACACTCACTCAAATGGCTAAAATTTAAAACAAGACCTAATATTGTCAGGGAACTGAAAGAACTGGAACTCTTAAACATTGATGGTGGCCATGTAAAATGGCACAACCAATCTGTAAAACAGTTTGGTATATTTTTAGAAAGGTAAATATATGCTTATCCCATGATTCAATATTTTTGCTAAGTATTCACACAAGAGAAATTAAAACATGTGTCCACACAGAGACCTGTACATGAATGTTCCTAGCAGCTTTATTCCTAAAAGCCAGAAACTGGAAACAACTCGAATGTTTATGGTGTATCTGTGTAACAAAATACTGCTCAGCAATAAAAGGAACAGATTACTAATACAAACAACATGACAGATCTTTTAAAACATTATAATGAATCAAAGAACTTAGATACAAAAGAGCACATACAGTGTAATTCCATTTATAGGACACTCTAGAAAATATAATTTTATTCTATACTGCAAGAAAACAAGCAGTAGTTGCCAGAACTGTTAGGGAATTGACTGCAACAGAACACTAGAGAACTTTTAGGGACAAAGGAAATGTTCTTGATCATGATGGTAGTTATACAGGTACATAAATTTATCAAAATCCACCAAAATGTATACTTAAATTGGTACATTTTGTTGTTATTTACACTGCATGGTATTTATCATACTGTATAATATTGTATAGTACAATATTATGTAATCTATTACAGCTCATCTAAGTTGATTTTTTTAAAAGATTCTCATTTGGCCACAAATAAGATTCTATGCCTGCAAATCTGTCACTGCTAGATCCACAGTTCCTTAAGGTCTCATTGTGGTGTAAGAAACATGGGAATTTTCTAGGACTTGGAAAGTCTGGAACCTGATCTGGAAACTGCCAATGTCAAAACATGTGGTCTTGGGTGAACCACTTAAAATTATTCTCGGTATACCCCTCTGATAGGAAGAAGCTACTCAAGAATTTGTAAAAAGTCAACAAAAACAAAGAAGAAAACAGTGTGAGACAATGAAAGATGAGAGAGACAGAGAGAAATGTATTTGTAGATTCTCCTCTTGGGAAAATAAGAACACTGAAGTGGAGTAATATACAATGAAAAGATAGTATAGCAAATGTTCTAATCATGAAGATTATATTCCAAATAAAAGAAAAGGAGAACAAAAGTTTGAAGATGCAATAAGAATTGCATTTATAAGGAAAAACACTATTACAGAAATTATTGATACTTACAACGAATCATGTACATTACTTATTTTTTTAACATCTTTATTGGCGTATAATTGCTTTACAATGTTGTGTTAGTTTCTGCTGTATAACAAAGTGAATCAGCTATACATATACATATATCCCCATATCTCCTCCCTCTTGCATCTCCCTCCCACCCTCCCTATCCCACCCCTCTAGGTGGTCACAAAGCACCGAGCTGATCTCCCTGCGCTATGTAGCTGCTTCTCACTAGCTATCTATTTTACATTTGGTAGTGTATATATGTCAATGCTACTCTCTCACTTCGCCCCAGCTTACCCTTCCCCCTCCCCATGTCCTTAAGTCCATTCTCTATGTGGATGTCATTATATCTGTCCTGTCTCTAGGTTCATCAGAAGATTTTTGTTGTTGTTGTTGGTTAGATTCTATATATATGAGTTAGCATATGGTATTTGTTTTTCTCTTTCTTACTTCACTCTGTATGACAGACACCAGGTCCATCCACTTCACTAAAAATTACTCAATTTCATTTTTTTTTATGGTGAGTAATATTCCATTGTATATAGGTACCACATCTTCTTTATCCATTCATCTGTCAATGGACACTTAGATTGCTTCCATGTCCTGGCTATTGTAAATAGTGCTGCAATGAACACTGTGGTACATGACTCTTTTTGAGTTATGGTTTTCTCAGGGTATATGCCCAGGAGTGGGACTGCTGGGTCAAATGGTAGTCTAATGGTAGTCTAATCTAATTTTAGATTTTAAGGAACCTCCATACTGTTCTCCATAGTGGCTGTATCAATTTACATTCCCACCAACAGTGCAAGAGGGTTCCCTGTTCTCCAGCAGTTATTCTTTGTAGATTTTTTGATGATGGCTATTCTGATTGGTGTAAGGTGATATCTCATTGTAGTTTTGATTTGCATTTCGCTAATGATTAGTGATGTTGAGCATCCTTTCATGTGTTTTCTGGCAATCTGTATATCTTTCTGGAGAAATGCCTATTTACATGTTCTGCCCATTTTTGGATTGGGTTGTTTGATTTTTTGATATTGAGCTGCTTCTATATTTTGGAGAATAATCCATTGTCGGTTGCTTCGTTTGCAAATATTTACTCCCATTCTGAAGGTTGTCTTTTCATCTTGTTTATGGTTTCTTTTGTTGTGCAAAAGCTTTTAAGTCTCATTAGGTCCCATTTGTTTATTTTTGTTTTTATTTCTATTTCTCTAGGAGGTGGGTCAAAAAGGATCTTGCTGTGATTTATGTCATAGAGTGTTCTGCCTATGTTTTCCTCTAAGAGTTTTACAGTGTCTGGCATTACTTTTAGGTCTTTAATCCATTGTGAGTTTATTTTTGTGTGTGGTGTTAGGGAGTGATCTAATCTCATACTTTTACATGTACCTGTCCAGTTTTCCAGCACCACTTATTGAAGAGGCTGTCTTTTCTCCACTGTATATTCTTGCCTCCTTTATCAAAGATAAGGTGACCCTATGTGCATGGGTTTAGCTCTGGGCTTTCTATCCTGTTCCATTGATCTATATTTCTCTTTTTGTGTCAGTACCATACTGTCTTGATTACTGTAGCTGTATAGTACAGTCTGAAGTCAGGGAGCCTGATTCCTCCAGCTCTGTTTCTCTTTCTCAAGATTGCTTTGGCTATTCAGGGTCTTTTGTGTTTCCATACAAATTGTGAATTTTTTTGTTCTAGCTCTGTGAAAAATGCCACTGGTAGTTTGATAGGGGTTGCATTGAATCTGTAGATTGCTTTGGGTAGTAGAGTCATTTTCACAATGTTGATTCTTCCAATCCAAGAACATGGTATATCTCTCCATCTATTTGTATCATCTTTAATTTCTTTCATCAGTGTCTTATAATTTTCTGCATACAGGTCTTTTGTCTCTTTAGGTAGGTTTATTCCTAGATATTTTATTCTTTTTGTTTCAGTGGTAAATGGGAGTGTTTTCTTAATTTCACTTTCAGATTTTTCATCATTAGGGTATAGTCATGCAAGAGATTTCTGTGCATTAATTTTGTATCCTGCTACTTTACCAAATTCATTGATTAGCTCTAGTAGTTTTCTGGTAGCATATTTAGGATTCTCTATGTATAGTATCATGTCATCTGCAGTGACAGCTTTACTTTTTCTTTTCTGATGTGAACTACTCCTTTTCTTTCTTTTTCTTCTCTGATTGCTGTGGCTAAAACTTCCAAAACTATGTTGAGTAACAGTGGTGAAAGTGGGCATCCTTGTCTTGTTCCTGATTTTAAAGAAAATGGTTTCAGTTTTTCACCATTGAGAATGATGTTGGCTGTGGGTTTGTCATATATGGCGTTTATTTTGTTGAGGTAAGTTCCCTCTATGCCTACTTTCTGGAGAGTTTTTATTGTAAATGGGTGTTGAATTTTGTCAAAAGCTTTTTCTGCATCTATTGAGATGATCATGTGTTCTTTCTCCTTCAGTTTGTGAATATGGTTTATCACATTGATAGATTTGCGTATATTGAAGAATCCCTGCATTCCTGGGATAAACCCCACTTGATCATGGTGTATGATCCTTTTAATGTGCTTTTGGATTCTTTTTGCTAATATTTTGTTGAGGATTTTTGCATCTATGTTCATCAGTGATATTGATCTCTAGTTTTCTTTTTTGTGACATCTTTGTCTGGTTTTGGTATCAGAGTGATGGTGGCCTTGTAGAATGAGTTTGGGAGTGTTACTCCCTCTGCTATATTTTGAAAGAGTTTGAAGTGGATAGGTGTTAGTTCTTCTCTAAATGTTTGATAGAATTCGCCTGTGAAGCCATCTGGTCCTGGGTTTTTGTTTGTTGGAAGATTTTTAGTCATAGTTTCAACTTCAGTGCTTGTGATTGGTCTGTTTATATTTTCTATTTTTTCCTGGTTCTGTTTTGGAAGGTTGTGCTTTTGTAAGAATTTGTCCATTTCTTCCAGGTTGTCCATTTTATTGGCATAGAATTGCTTTTAGTAATCTCTCATGATCCTTTGTATTTCTTCAGTGTCACTTGTTACTTCTCCTTTTTCATTTCTAATTCTGTTGATTTGAGTCTTCTTCCTTTTTTTCTTGATGAGTCTGGCTAATGGTTTATCAATTGTGTTTATCTTCTCAAAGAACAAGCTTTTAGTTTTGCTGATCTTTGCTATTGTTTCCTTCATTTCTTTTTCATTTATTTCTGATCTGATCTTTATGATTTCTTTCCTTCTCCTAACTTTAGGGTGTTTTTGTTTTTCTTTCTCTAATTGCTTTAGGTGTAAGGTTAGGTTGTTTGAGATTTTTCTTATTTCTTGAGGTAGGATTGTACTGCTATAAACTTCCCTCTTAGAACTGCTTTTGCTGCATCCCATAGGTTTTGGGTCATCATGTTTTCATTGTCATTTGTTTCTAGGTATTTTTTTTGATTTCCTCTTTGATTTCTTCAGTGCTCTTTTGGTTATTTGGTAGCATGTTGTTTAGCCTCCATGTGTTTTTATTTTTTACAGGGTTTTTTTTCCCTGTAATTTATATCTAATCTCATAGTGTTGTGGTAGGAAACAATATTTGATACAATTTCAATTTTCTTAAATTTACCAAGACTTGATTTGTGACCCAAGGTATGATCAATCCTGGGGTATGTTCCATGGGCACTTGAGAAGAAAGTGTATTCTGTTGTTTTTGAATGGAATGTCCTATAAATATCAATTAAGTCCATCTTGTAATGTGTCATTTAAAGCTTGTGTTTCCTTATTTATTTCATTTTGGATGATCTGTCCATTGATAAAAGTGGGGTGTTAAAGTCCCCTACTATTATTGTGTCACTGTCGATTTCCCCTTTTATGGCTGTTAGCATTTGCCTTATGTATTGAAGTGCTCCTATGTTGGGTGCATACATGTATGTTACTTAAATGTGAGTGAATCTGTTAAGGAAAGGGAAAGAATTTAAAATATGCAACTTGGGCCAATCTCCTGAAAAATATTACAGGAGAATTACTCCTGTAGAAAATGAACAAACAAAACTCTATTGCCTCTTCTCCAGAGACCTTGAAAGACAAACTGCAAGATGCCAGGGACTGTTTAAAAATTTGTGAATATTATAGGTATGTGAAGAAGCCAGAGAAAGAAAACCACTTGATCATAGGATGGGAAAGAATCTGCTAGGCTGTGCTCTTTATTTTTTTTTCCCAAGACATGAGCCCAATTGGCATATCTTTGCAGTTTCTCACCCCAGAACTCCAGATCCTGGCCCAAAAGATCTGCAGGAGCACAAGGGACTAGAGCTTGCTTAAGTTATAAAGACATGCAGGTATCCCCAGCTCCTTGCAAAACTAATCTCAAAGCATCTACAAAAACAAAAAAAACTGGAACTTCCCTGGTGTCCAGTGGCTAAGGCTCCACTCTCTCAATGTAGGGGGCCAAGGTTTGATCCTTTGTCAGGGAACTAGATCCCACATGCCACAACTAAAGATCCCAGAAGCCACAATGAAAATCCCATGTGCTGCAACTAAGACTTGGTACAGCCAAATAAATAAATATTAAAAAAAAAAAAAAAAGGAAATTCCCTGGTCGCACAGTGGTTAAGAATCTGCCTGCCAATGCAGGGAAAATGGGTTTGAGCCCTGGTCCGGGAAGATCCCACATGCCGCAGAGCAACTAATCCTGTGTGCTACAACTACTGAGCCTGTGCTCTAGATCCCACGAGCCGCAACTACTGAGTCCACATGTCACAACTACTGAAGCCCGCATGCCTAGAGCCTGTGCTCCACAACAAGAGAAGCCACTGCAATGAGAAGTCCGCGCACCACAATGAAGAGTAGTCCCCACTCGCAGCAGCTGGAGAAAACCCACACACGGCAACGAAGACCTAAAGAGCAAAAAATAAAGAAAGAAAGAAAGAAAGAAAAATAAATTAAAACAAATAAACAAATCCTCGTGCTTCTTCAGGGATTTATAATCTTATAATCACTTACTCTCTCTAGATAGGACTGTAGCCTAGAGAAAGAGAGACACAAGATGTGCACGCAGGCCCTGAAAGCTATGTCTGTAGAAGGAGGAGAAGGAAAACCTATAAACTCAGACATCATGAGAGGAATCTCCAAGGAAAAGCCATGTTGACTAGCCCTGCTCTCCTGGGTCTCTTTTCCTCAAAACTTCCTGAGCGTCTCAAGGGAACCACTATAGTCAGATTCCAGACAGGTATCAAGGGATCTTACTAAAAAGGGGACTTCTTTATTTTTCCAAGTGGTTGGTGCTTTGTGATCCTGAAACCATCTTCTCAGATGGCTTCTCTATCCCTATCCTGAACTTTAGAAGACAGAGGATTAGCCTCTACAGTGTTTCCAAGAGAGGGCACTTATGTAAATAAATCCAGTATTTCCCAAGGACACACGTTTGTTAATAAATTCCATTTTAGCAAGATAGATATTCTTAGCCTGAGTATTAGTAGTTAGATCCCTTCTGGGAGACTTTCCAATTGGTATGGCATGTTCCTGGCATCTAGAGTTCCCTAACTTTGCCCCATGCCCACTCCTGTTGACTGATCCAAGTCCCTTTCCCCTGAGAATCCTTTAAAATTCTTCTGAGACTGTAGCAAATTATGTTGTAATGTTTCCATTTGATCTATGCTTATTCCTCTCTTTCCTACATGGAAGTTAAAGAATGGTGTAAAGGCTTTAATGTACTTTTCCTTCCTCCTTACACCTTATGGTAGAAGACCATTTCGTCAGCCTAGAATTATGCACTGTGATTTAATATAAACACACACACACACACACACACACACACACACACACACACACACACACACACACCAGGATCGGATGCAAGCAGTCATCTCAACTATGGTGTCTGATTCTATCCAGTTAAATGTCCTTAAATCTCCAGAGCATTTCAGTGGAAGTCAGAATAAGGAATTCTTGAGTAGCCCCAAATCCTACTCTACCTTACGTTTCAAATCCAGTAACCTCTTGTTTCAGTCTTTCCCTGAGTTTATAGTGACCTTGATATCTTGCATAACCCTTGATTTTACAAGCTATCTGAAGCACATTCATAAATTCTTTAGTTAATCCTCAGTTATCTCCAACATCTCTGCTTTCTCCTAGCCTAGGTTTCTCTCAGCTCTGACAGAGGCAATGCCCTTACTGATTCCCTTTCCCCCACACATTTTTGACATTTTTATTTTAACAAGATTTTGAATTTATAGAAAAGTTGCAAGTATAATATAAGGAACTCCTACATACCCTTTTCCTGGATTCACCAATTGTTTACATTTTGTCCCATTTCCCTCATCATTTCTAACTAAATTAAGTTGAGAGTAAGTTGGACACATCATGCCCCTACACTCTTAAATACTTCTGTGAGAGTTTCCTAAGAAAAAGGAAATGCTATTACATGGCACAATAAAACTACAAAAACACTGAGTCAAGAACCACTATCTCTCACCTCAACACTTACTGGCAGGAAACAGAAATTAAGACCCAGAATTCAGTTTTGCACATCACAATTCCAATGCTTCCCTTTCTGAAATGGAGAATACCCTATTCCTTCTTTGATTCTTCCTGACCCAGTAATGTTTTCAACCAGGGCCCTGAGAAAGGATAACTTATCCTAGAAAAGAAAGAGCAAGAAGAGAATTAGACACGCCCCCCACCTTACCTCTCCTCCTTCCGCCTGATCAAGAACATTACTTCCCAAAGAAATTAGTCTCTTCGAGTGAATGATCACCCAATACGCACGTCCATCTAGAAAAATTTGCAAATGTTCACCCCCAGTTTTTCCACGTCCCAAATAATTTCTCTTACTTTCCTTTTTTACTGCGGCTCGTCTGCTTCTCAGGCAGGACTGAATACCACTTTTTCTCTCTAAATTCCTTTTTTTCCCTCAAACTTACAGAAAACTTGAAGGTGCAATACAAAGAACTTTTTTTTCCTTGAACCTTTAGAGTAAGCTGTTGACACAGGGCTCATCACCTTCAAATACTGTAGTATTCCCTACAAACAAAGACATTCACCTACATACTACAAAGCAATCATCCCAATCAGGAAAGTAACATTGACTCATCACCATCATCCAATCCTCAGATCTCATTCAGTGTTTTGCCAGGTGTCCCAACCATACATCCAGCTCAGACTCAAGCTTTGCATTTATTGGCATGCTTTATTAACTTTCTTTAATCCAGGAAAGTTTCTCAGTCATTCCTTGTCTTTCATAACCTGGATATTTCCAAAGATTACAGGTCAGGTATTTTGTTAAAAGTCCCTAAAGTTAGCAGCCACAGAGAACAGGGAGATCAGCTCAGTGATCTGTGACCCATCTAGAGGGGTGGGATAGGGAGGGTGGGAGGGAGACGCAAGAGGGAGGAGATATGGGGATGTATGTATAGCTGATTCACTTTGTTATAAAGCAGAAACTAACACACCGTTGTAAAGCAATTCTACTCCAATAAAGATGTTAAAAAAAAAGAGAGAGAAAAACAAAAGTCCCTAAAGTTTAGTTTGTCTAATGTCTTCTCATGATTAGACTCAGGGTATGGATCTTTGGCAGGACAGAAGTGATGCTGTGTTCTTTCACTGCACGCTATCAAGAGGCACATGGTTCTGAATTATCCCACTTCTAATGGTGTACAGTTGGATTGCTTAAGGTGGTAGAAGTCAAGATTCTCTACTTTGAAGTTACTCTTTCTCTTTTAAATCAATATTTTTCAGGGAGGTAGTTTGAAACTATATAAATAGCCTGTTTTTTATCAAACTTAATTATTCATCTATATCATTTTAGTTTCATTGTTTACTGTTTTATTCAATGGGTTATAATTACTTTCAGTTTATATTGATTATTAAACTATTTCCAGTGGGATCCCCTTCAAGCTGGCTTTGATGTCCTTTTGACAGGTCGACATTATACTTTGATGATTTCCTTCCTTTCTGGCAAAAAAAAATAAAAAATAGTCTAGGCTCTCTCTTGTACCTTCCCTGCCTCAGACACGGAATTAGCTATTTCCTCAAGCATCCCTGGTTCTTTTTACTGATATACAGTATGTAGAACACAAGATCTGGATCTGCTTCCAGGCACTTGCATTGGAAACAGTTTTGGGGACACACACGTGCACACACACACACACACACACACACTCACACTGAAAACCATGAGCTCACAGCAATACCTCTAATTTCCATCTAACACTACAGGATATATTCAGGTTTTCCACATTTTCGCATTGGCAATTCTTTTCCAACAGTAAGAAATCAGATGCCCATTATCCTTCATATACTTTCTTATTTTCCAATTCCCTTGTGCGTAGCTAACCTCCCTTCCTACCACTGTCCCTCACCTGTACAGATGTTCTCCTCACCCTGCTCCAGCTCCCAGTCCCTGGGCTGGCTCCTGCTGCCTGCAATACAAATGGTCATTCCTTGGCCCTCTACATTTGCACTTGGTCACCAGTGTTCCCCACTAATTCCTTCCTCTGAGTGTGAATGTCTTCTTTGCTGGGTCCCATATAATGGATTTAAGTCTAAATCTTTCAGTAAGGAAAGAGTTAAGGAGAGGAAAAGGAAGAACCTTATTTGTTTGGGGTGTTTTTCACAAACTACACTGGTAATTTGTTGATCTACAATGAGAAATTGTAAGTATCAGGCATCTGTTATGTTCTCTGAACTCTGATAAGAATCTTTAATCCATAGGAATAAGCATAGCAAGGTGCTTGACTCAGTATTTTCCCTTCTTTTCTCTTAATTGTCTCTTCACTATTTTTTTTAATTCTACAAATTTGTATTACTGCTTGTTTAGTTCAAGAAATATCTAATGAGTCCCTAACATACAGGAGGCAAAGTGCTAGATGATGGGTGGGATCCAGAGACAAGAAGGATAAAATAGAATCTTTTGTAAGGTTTTCTAAGGATGTTCAGATTAATATACAAATAACTGTGAGACAATATTGTAATATCAGAAAATGTCATAATAATGATTTTTCAAGAACTTACTCTGTAAAAAGCACTGTGTGCATTTACTACTCACTAAAACCCCACAAAGGAGGGCAGTTATATTACTGTCCTCACATGAGGAGCTGCAGGGTCAAAAGGTTGAATGCCTGCTTAAGTTTCCAAATTTAGAAAATAAGTGAGCTGGATTTGGAATCCAAATTTGTCCAAAATCTTTGCCCTTCATCACTATGGCATTCAGAAGATGGAAACATCCCATCTTATCAGATCAGGAGAGACTTCAGGAAGCAAATGGCGTATAAGGTAGACTTTTAAGAACTGGGGTTTTAAGAAACAGATATGCCTGAAAGCTACTTCGGTTACAGAGAAAAGAATGAATCAAAGGATTTAAAGGAGAGACTCAGGGCATGTATCCACAAGTAGAAGAGGTTGAGTGCACAGTGGGATTTGTGGAAGAAGTAAGACAAGACCAGTAGATTGGGAAAGAACTGTGAATGGTTCTAGACCCCAGGATAATGAGCCTGCATTTCATTCAAGATGCAAAAGGTAACCTAAGCCCAACTCCAACTCTAAACCTCACCAAGGTTGTCAGAGGAATGACAATGTGGAGGACTGCTTCCAAGAAGTGGCAATTAGGGTCTGGCCAGCTCAGAGGATTCAAACAGAAGGAAAAAAGGCTTCTGGAAGGTGGTTACTAAGTCAGAGCAATCAGTCCCAGAGGTTGGGAGGCAAGATGAAGTAAAGAGGATGAAGTGCTGACCAAAACAAAAGGGGAGTGGGCAGGAGGAAAATAACCAAAATAAGATGTAGAGCATTTTAATGGGATTAAAAGTGGAATAGATGGAATAATGTCTGTGTTTAAGGAATTTCAGTTTGAAATATGGAGAGGAGAGCAAGGTTAAGTTATTGTACTCCAATACATGATGGTTTAACTACAAAAGAGATGGAGGTCACTAGATGTAGCCCATCAAAAAAGTCACTCTCTTATCTGCAAAACCTAAGTACTGCCTGGCACACAAGAGATGTTCACAAAAATTGTGTGTAGTGAGTGCACACCTGAATGGAAGGCAGTATTGCCACAGATAGACATTGAACCTCACCTTGAGAGGCTGGAGGCAGAAGAAAACAAAACTATCAGATTCTGACATCTCTGAGGATAGTGAGTGAGGGTCTGGGAGAGAAAGGGTCATGAGAAAGGGGAAAGGAAAAGGGACAGATGAAAGATGAGTCAGGACAATTCTTCAGAAGCCAGAGGCAGTGTCCTCCATTGCTCTGAATCTCTGTAGCAACGTGCTGGCATATTATATTGATTTAGTAGGGGAGGAGTGGATTCAGTGTCTACAGCAGAAACCAGAATCCCAGAATGTCCCACAAACAGACTACTTCACAGAACAAAAAGAAGGAAAGGCCCTGCACCCACAGCCCATGAGAGGCCCAAGTTCAGGGAGACACCCCCTCCCACCCATATGGCTCAGGAGCTCCCAGCAGAGCACAGAGCCATCAGCAGAGGGGCCCCTGGAGTGTGGAGTCAAGCCCTCCTGATGTGGCCGGCATGGCCCCTCATCTCATCTGTAACACTGCAGCTCCACACCACTCTCTTCCCAGCACCAGAATCTGGGTCACAGTGGGGTGGAGCTCTGGCAGTTCCTTGTATCTAATAAGTAACTCCCACTGATTTTCCAGCCCTTCCTTCCCCACCAGTAGCTCTGACTGTTGGCACCAGGGGGCAAGCCTGGAAAATCACTCACACATTATTTGTGTTCTCCATCCCCCATCCTCACCCAGAGGTGCAGATAAACCCTGAATAGCCTGAGGTCTAAGAATGAGAGTCTCTATGTGGGTGAGTCAGAAGCTCCGTAGATAACCAACCACTAGGCTGTGTGCTACATTTATTCTGGTCACCACTGCTTCTCTAACAGCCCCAGGCCAAGGATATGTAGCCACTGCTATGGGTCTCTGTTCTCACCAATCTCCCAGAAGCCTTTGCTCAGACAGGTTGGAAGGTCGGTGTATATGAGTCTGTGCGGTAGGGAAGGTGGGAGGGACCATGGGAAGGAAAGACTAGAGATTTCTGAATACAAGACTAAATTTATGATTTCTCCTGTTGACATTTTAGTTGAAGATTGCTATATTCCCTTCTTTCTCTCACACACATGAATAGGAAGGTGTTTATTTTTCCTAAATGGCCTAGTAACACTCATGTGAGCTTGATCACACAGCTGGACAAACCTCTGGAGAACTTCACTGTGTGCCTTTGTGCTTGCCCTGACCTCTCTCCATGCCTCTAGACTCTTCTACAGATGCAGGCCAAGAATAATGAGATGATCATTTTTAAACCTAGTATCAGAGAGTACCATGTTATCATTGGGGATGACAAGATTTCCTCCAAGGTCTATAAAGGGTTCCTTGCCCTGGTGCACATCTGTGCCAGTAGGGAATCCTCCTCTGGTGTTGCCGAACTCTGAGTCAACAGGTTGCTTTAAGTGATAAAGGTACTGAGACAGGATTACTCTGCGGGGGCTTACCCCATATTGTCCTGGGGCAGAAGCAGCATTCCTGTAGAGGTGGGCTGATCAGAGCCAGTCCTCTGTGAGAGGGATTGGGGATTTGTATCTGTCCATCTCCAGAAAAGACTTGTTTGTGTATGAAAGTATCTACATTAGACCTGTATCTGCCCGTACAGGTGGGCCCTGAACTGTAGGATGCAGGATCATGTGCTCACAAGCTCCGGAAGTCAAGTTGAAGTTCTGCTTCAACAGGACAAAGATAGTGGGAAGAAAAATTACCCACAGGAAAGACCACCTCTGAAGACAATTATACTTATGCCCTATGCTATTGCTGTTTTCTTTGAATTTCCCATCTACTGAGCCGCTTAATTTACAAGAAAAGTACAATGACTCCTAGCATTTGTTCAATATTTTTCACGGCCCAAAACACCTCCCATTTAAGACTCATGTTTTTGAGTTGTGCTGTTATTCAGAAAATAAGGAACAACAAGGATATGATAAAAACAAAATTTGTTGTAAGGGAAAAAAAAAAGTAAAGCATTTAACACTTGATTAGTAGAAGTTTTTAGACTTCTCCCTCAATGGAGTTTATTCTCATTCTACTCACAACTGTTTATGTCTATGGAATTTAATTGAGGGCCTGCTAAACTGGATTTCTGGGTCACAGTTAATAGAACAGAAAGGTAGAACAGGTCTGGGGTTGCTCTACTCACTAAGAGCTGGGGCTCCTCCTTCCTTCTGGCACATCCTCAGACCTGATCTAATAAAATGCACATCTGGAAACTAGGAGAGCAGGGCTGTCTGATGCCACATAACTCAAGGCAAATCTTCACCTCCAGTAGCCCCTGGAGCACTGTAAAATAATCAGTGGCATAAGTATCCCAAAGTCATCAAGAAAATACTACATGCTGAATAAGACTCATGTCAACTTTGCTTAAAACCCTCTGAGATTCCCAGGCATTTATGGTAGAAGTCAAATTTTGGCAGGGAATAGGGTTGCTGCAGGATTTGACTACCTGTCTGAAGGTCCACCATATAAAATGTTCAGCCTACTGACTGGCATGTAATAAAATGATATTATAATTAACAATATTAGCATACTATATACATTGCTTATATTACTGTTGTTGTTTTTATGTAAAATACGTGGCACACTGTCCTGCTCTTAGTTGGTGCTTAGGGAGAATGGGTTTCAACCCTCTCGATTCCTTTCGCAAACAGAAAAGAGCAAGAGATGCTAGATTTAGGAGAGAGTCCAGTTAAGCATGTCACAGGGGCACTGGCCATGGTTGCAGAGAATGGAGTCAATGAAGATCAGAAAGCAAGAATTTAGGAATAACCCAACAGTTTAAACAAACCCCAGCCCCCAAAAAAGTTGAAACCAACTGGTGACAACTTAACAGGAACAGATGAAAGGCACATAGGCACAGCACAATGTAATGAACACAGAAGATTCCAGAAACAGATGATCACTCTAGAGAGTTGCCTCTCTATAAAGAATTCCTAAAAACTGAGGAAGAGCTGCCACAATGGGTTTCTTACAAGTCAGGTCCCATGAGCCTCCCCACCAAGTAGGAGGGAAACGGTAAGTGAAACAGATAGGCAGGTGTTTATTGATATGGGGAATGTTTAGCTTCCCTTTGCTATCTCCTGACTTAACCATATATTTTCTGTTTATGATGTATCTCCTCATGACTTTATATTTTGAATATAGTATTCAAATAAAAACCAGACACGACCCTGCCTATTCTATTTAATGAAATATAATGAGGATAACTTTCTGCAAACATTAAATTAATGCAAATCCTGAAGGAATCAGGGAGGGAGGAAAGATAGATGTTTCATTTTTGTTCACAAAAGTATCATCTCCTAATTGTTAAAAGTATAGATAATCTAAGAGAAAGGGGTTCCTTATATCCAGAAATATAGAACATTAAAAATCTAGCAATGTCCCAAACCAAAACCACAATCATTCTTTATCAATACATTCAGTCCCATGTAATTAATTCTTGTTCTGCTTGATCTTGGGTGAACAGTTTAATGAACCTGTCAGTTTCTCTGTTAGAGTTCTAGAAATCCTGACTCAGTCCAGTGGTATTACAGAAGCAAAGCCATCAGAATCCTGTAGCCCAGAGTTCCTGTCATAGTCTTTTCCAAGGGACTCTGAGAAGACAAAGCACTCTGGCCTGTAGATAATTGCAAATGCTTCCCCAGAAGAACCAGAGCAAAACAGAAACTATCTGTGGGTGATGCAAGACTTAAAACGGCATGGGTAAGATATGATAAGAGTTAATTTAATAGGAATGTTTGGTTGTTTCTATGACACTCAACATTTTAAAATAATTATTAGAATTATGACTGATAACATTACATTGGACATTTCATGGACAGAGAGTACTGACCAATTTCTAGGAAATTAATACAATTTCTGAAATACTTACATTTATATTAACCCATACAAATATAACCTAAGTTAACATCTCTTATTTGACAATGCCTTTCCATATAATCCAACCTATCAAATAAACTAAATTAGTTTAACATCTCTCTTTTTACAAGCTGAGAGAACAAATCCTCTGAGACTTTCCAGGGGCCCTCTAGGAAATCTCAAAGTCAGATTGGAGTCAAGAAGATTTCATTTAGGATTTGATTTGGGGAAGGCAAAATTGTCAAAACTGTAAAACAAACAAACAAACAAAAAAACCTTAGCTCTTTTAAAAGTGATAAGACTTGGTTCTCTTAAATAATCAAGAATAAGGTTAACATAAGGCACAGGAAATTATGCTGATAAGACAGAGAATCTTTGTTTCCTAAGTAGATGACTTAAAAAGTAAAGAAAAATCTTTTAGGATCTATTAAGAACAGACCAACAAACCAAGAAAACTCTGTTATATTAAGAAAGAAAAACAGATTCTAGTTTTGCATCCTTATATTTTTGAGCTCATTTTTTTTAAAACCTTATGAATAAATCCATTCAATCTCAGCCAGCTTAACCACACATGAAATTACTTTTCCTCTAAACCTCCTACAACTTTCTATATCCATTCAGGTTTTTTCCCTTTATTCTCTTCTTTCTCACTCTGGGACAACCAGTCACTTCACTTCAGGACAAAATTATTCTATTTCTCCCTTAATGAAAACACATACCTTGCAAAAGTTTCCTTATGAAAAACACATCTTACTTTTTTGTATACTTTGCCTAAAAAGTTGTTCCCCTTATAATTTGTGGTAGTTTTATTTTCATACACTGATTATACTATTTTAACCATTAGTAACCCTTCTTTTACAGAAAAAAGTCTAGGAAGTAGACAGCTGTGAACTGCCTGTCACACACCAGCATTCTGTGATAGACTCGCAATTTTTTTTAATATACCATCTCACAGTTTTATAGGTCCATGCTTCCTCATATTTTTCAATATGGTAAAAAGAACGTGTTGACAGACTCAAATATATTTAGCTTCTCTATACCAAACAAAATTTAAAAGCCAAAAGCATATAAACTTAAATGCAAGTTCAGTAATGAATATTTCAGCAGTTTACATTACTTAGAAATGATTGAGATGCTTAATGAATATCTGTTATTTAACTTAGCATAACTCTAAGGTTGTAATTTACCAAAAAAGATTCTGGAAACGATTTTTAGGCAGACATATTAAACGATTACACAAAGCTGGCCATCATCTCCAGTTATTTCCCTGTTAACTCTTTTTACAGCACACGCGTGTTAGGCAAGTGTCAGGAAAAAACAAACAAACAACAGCACAAAAAAAACCTGAAAAAAATAAGTTAAATGCTTGGGAGTTTTTTGTTTGTTTTCCTGCTCTGCTTGATTTACATAAAGCAATGGCTATCAAGCAATTCATTTGTATTCCATCTTTACTTGTACATTTGTTTTTAGATTGAATTTACAATTTTTATAATCTTAAACATCTGGTAGATATCATATTACCCTGTTTGACCAGTAAACCCAAGTAGAATAAAAATGTATGCTCATATTATAGTCAGGGCTGATCATCAGAAGGCATAGATGTTTTTATTCAGTCAACAGCATTAAAATAGTCTTCCAAGATGTGCTCAAATCACAAAAACTTGAAAAGCATTTGGGTTAGTTCCTATATTTCTAGAAGTGTTGGTAATATTTAATTTACATAAACACTCATTTATCTCTAAGCTGATTTAAACAGAGCTCCTCTACAGGACTTTATAAATTTGGTAATACCACCCAGAGGTAGGAAAATATCACAGATGCATAACATATTTACACACATACATAAACATACAGGTGCAAAAAGATCTTATACCTTTTTCCCATCTAAAATTTGAGCCATGAGTCAGGTACACACAGTAATACAAAAGCTCACTGGGGCTTCCCTGGTGGCGCAGTGGTTGAGAGTTTGCCTGGCGATGCAGGGGACACGGGTTCGTGCCCCGGTCCGGGAAGATCCCCCATGCCGCGGAGCGGCTGGGCCCGTGAGCCATGGCCGCTGAGCCTGCGCATCCGGAGCCTGTGCTCCGCAACGGGAGAGGCCACAACAGTGAGAGGCCCACATACCGCAAAAAACAAAACAAAACAAAAAACTCACTGGTGTATTTACACTCTCTATTTACCTAAATTGTGTTTCTGACAGATAGAAAAAGTCAAGGTTAACCACTCAATACGAGGGTTAAATCCTTTTACCAGTATTCGTGGAGATTTTTAAGATCTTTTGCCCTGTCGTATGGACAGAGGACTACATTTTAGGTAAGAGACTGAGGCGACATGAAGCAGCTGTCTAGACGTCTCCAAAGTCTGAGTGGATAAAATAGCCAGTCTGTTTCCAATTGGCCTTCTTCATTTTTCTTTTCAACCTCATGCGATTGATTTGGGGCATCCCCAATTCCCTTGAGAGCCCTAGTGGGGGCAGGGAGCATCAAGTTCAAGTGCCTGAGGGGCTGAAGTGAGAAGTAAGAGGGCCCCGACAGGGTGAACAGAGGATGGGGGAGGGAGGGGCTTGAAGGGGGGCACAAAGGATTCAAAGGAGCTGAAGGAAATATTGAAGGTGATGAAGGAGGAAGGGTGAGGGAAAGCAATGGGAAGGGAGAGGTCTCGGGGGAACCAGTTTGGGGAGATCTTCAATTTCCCAAAGAGGCCCTGAAGTTCCATATCAACCTTAGTAAAATCATGCCAACAAGAAAGGAAGCAGAAGTTAGCAGAATATATAGTCATATGGGGTTCAAGAAGGGGGTTTCAGTTGACTGAGAAGCTCCCATGGGAGAAGCAGAATCAAACAGAGAAAACAGAGGCTTCAAAAGATCCAGGAAAAAAAAAATTTCCAACCTAGGAGTCAAGGAGTGGATCCCCACTTGACCATTACTCAGCCATAAAAAGAAATGAAATTGAGTTATTTGTAGTGAGGTGGATGGACCTAGAGTCTGTCATACAGAGTGAAGTAAGTCAGAAAGTCAGAAAGAGAAAAACAAATACCGTATGCTAACACATATATATGGAATCTAAGAAAAAAAAAAAGGTCATGAAGAACCTAGGGGTAAGACACGAATAAAGATACAGATCTACTAGAGAATGGACTTGAGGATATGGGGAGGGGGAAGGGTAAGCTGTGACAAAGTGAGAGAGTGGCATGGACATATATACACTACCAAACGTAAAATAGATAGCTAGTGGGAAGCAGCCGCAGAGCACAGGGAGATCAGCTCGTGGTTTGTGACCACCTAGAGTGGGGGGATAGGGAGGGTGGGAGGGAGGGAGACGCAAGAGGAAAGAGATATGGGATCATATGTATATGTATAGCTGATTCACTTTGTTATAAAGCAGAAACTAACACACCACTGTAAAACAATTATACTGTAATAAAGATGTTAAAAAAAAAAAAAGAGCCAGGAAGAAATTTTCTAGCCCAGGAAATCAGAAAGTGAATTTCCATTTGAAACAAAGAACCAAGGCCAGGAGTCAGGGATTGAACAAATCTCTACTCAAACAAAGAGCCAGGAAGAAAGACTTACAGCCCAGTAGGTACCCTGCAAAGAAAGAAGCCTGGGCCTCTAACCCAGCTTCTAGAGTATACTGAGAATCTTAAGAACCAAAATCTGTCCATGGACTGTCATCTGGGGCACTGTCAAGAGCTGGATACTGAACAATCAGACAGAAATGAAGACAGAGTCTTCAAAGGTGCTGGGTATCAGGGCCTAGGTGAGAAGTCCAGGGGTCCAATGATGCATCTGACCTGATGCAAGTCATGGCACCACTACTGTCAAAGAAAAGCCAGAGCCAGACAGTAGGTAAAGTAATAAAAGTAGGTCTTACTCAGAAATATTGCACTGGGGGGAAGAGACCTCAGCATAGAACTGGGCTCAGTTCCAAATGCAGCATGGACAAGTGGGCATTTATAACCAAGGAGCAGGGTGGGGGTCAGGATGTTCCAAAGAGGAAGCATTGGGGTAAAGGAGATTCTGGTTCAACTAACTTGACAAAATTCTTGCTGACGGCAGACCAGGGTGAACAGATATCAAGGGTGGGGGATGATGAACTGGATTAGATATCAAGGGTGATCAGATATAAAGTGTGGGGGATTGTTTCTCAATTGACTTGGCAGGATTCTTGCTAAAACTGGGTGATGTGGGCCTTACAAGGACAGACACAGAAGCCCAACATCAAAGCCTAGTTAAGAAGAGGGCTTCGAGAAGCCTGACTGAAGTCTGGTCAAGGAGAGAGCCTTTGTCACCTCAGACCCTGAGAGAAGTCCAGGAGGCAGGTGGGCTAAAAGTCAATACCCCTTCCGCTGGACTCATGTGGGAGGAAGAATGACATCAAGAGGAACCAAGGACCCCTCACTAAAATTCCCTTTTATACACCTGGCCACTGTTTCTGGAAAATGCAGGGAAGAGGATGAAAACAGGAGACAGTGTCCAATTATTCCAGAAGGTTATCAGCCAAAGGCAATGACTTATATTATCAGGTCAGACTAAGTTTTAAACTAAATAGAACATTTTCCCCCTGTTACCTGCTGAGTCCTGGCTCATGTAGAAGACCAGAGAGTTACAGTGTGAG
Organism: Grampus griseus; assembly: GCF_964374135.1. NCBI lineage: Eukaryota > Metazoa > Chordata > Mammalia > Artiodactyla > Delphinidae > Grampus > Grampus griseus. The sequence continues at coordinate 68,861,901 of NC_139017.1, read as the reverse complement.
TAAATTACTCCACCCCACTATACAGATATGCCTACTGGGAACTTATGGAAATGTGTGTTAACAAGGATTTTTATAATGGTAAAGGCTGTGTCTGTCTTATAGACCCCTGTTCTGTGAAACATGGAGAAGTTCTCAGAGCTAACCATACAACTTTGATATCCCATACCATCTTATTCATTCATTCATTCACCTAATTAACCACTATTTGTTTCACAACTACCCTGAGCCAGGTGCGATGCTAGGCACTGGAGATATGAAGCTGAGAAAAATGACACTGGTCCAAGGAGTTTTGTTACTGGAACAAAGTCCTCCAAGTCAGTAATTAACCAATGTACTAAACAATGGCTTCTGAATTTTGACCTTTCTCCAATCTCCAAGTAACGCTATACCTCTTCTTTTTCACAATCTCTCTGAAGAAGAGAGAAACCCCTTTCAGAAATGTTAATTCCCATTGGGAACGTCTATAAGTCACAATAATAATAGCTTTTCTTAACAAACCTAATGGTGTTAATTGAAGTGAAACTTCTGGACATCTTTCCTGGGTACTTTCTGTAACTGTCAGATACACTGGCAGTGATGGCAAAGGAAGAAAAAAAAAATCTCAGCAAGGAAAAACACTTGTGGCATGAAAAATCCACCAGAAAGAAAGAAGGATATGGACAGCACAGAGGCCTAGAATCATAACTGGAGAAAGACATCAGAGTCAGAGATCATGATAATTTCTGACCCTTCTGGTTGTCCTAGGGTCAGTCAAGACCTAGGAAACAATGGATATACTTAATGCCCTATGATAAATGCCCAGTGGGCAGAGCCATAATCATTAACATCAAAGTCCTTTTTTTTGGCCCTCTGCTGCATTCGTAAAGGGATCTTCTTACTATATGGGAGTCAACCTGGCTCCAGAATAAGCTGCTTTTCCAAGGTAAGAGCACATATGATAATACCCTACCCCACTCCTCTCTTTCCACAGTTTACTTAGGTAAATTCAGTGTAAATCCCTGAACTTAGAGTTAGTAGTAGACTACTTGTGTCTATAGTAAAATTTAGCTTCAGGTTGAATTGGGATGAAAGTAACAGAAAGATGTGGCCTGGAAGTGCTAATCGTTAGTTCCTTTTGGAGCGGGAGACAACCTTTTTGATGGCCCGAAGAAACACCAATGCTGACATGGAAAGAGAAACCAGACCTGGATCACTTTTAGCCACTGACTTGAGAAAGGTAATAGTTCATTGGGTTATAAATTGACTTCA